>NC_137823.1:7239650-7354650 GCF_963921795.1 Nannobrachium achirus
GCAATAATACATAATGATTGACACGGAAGTGGAAAAATTAACAAATAGAAAAGAACAAAAAAAATATGTTAGTGCTATTTCACATAATAATAATTCATTAATTACCTTTGTTATTAAAGCACAAGAAGTATGGCCTCTATGTTTCGATGCATTTTAAGGGCACTTACTGTGTGTGTGTGTGTGTGTGTGTGCGTGCGTGCGTGCGTGCGTGCGTGCGTGCGTGCGTGCGTGTGTGTGTGTTTGTGTGTTGCTATGTAATTTATCACCAGCATCCATGGAATTCTTCTTGTGTTGTTTTTAGTAGAAAGCTGGGTTAGCAGTAGAAAGTGTTGCTAGTATTTGTCTTGGAACCTCGGCCAGTGTTAAGTATCATGTTTTAAGGTCTCTATATGATGGAGGTTTGGCCCCATCAGTCTCTTCTGCCAGAAGGATTCTCAAGCACTTCCTGGTTGATCTGCCCCGGCGACACCACAGATATAAAAACCTAGACACCTCATTGGCTGCTGCAGTTCATTGGAGCGACCGGTTAGCGTCGGCACTGCGGGACGGTTAAGGGGCGGAGCTTCCGCGTGCGACACAGAAACAGACGTTCGGTAAGACCAGTGTGATCTAGGTATTGAGCAGTGGCATCAGTTCAGCAAAAACTAAGGTATGGCAACATGACTGGTGCACTGGTGCACCAGTCATGTTGCCATACCTTAGCAACATGCATGATGAATTTATTTTAAGTACATTTTATTATTTTCCCCTGTACCCAAGGTATGGCATCTGCCATACCCTGCCATACCCAATTGACGCCTCTGGTATTGAGGGTATGCGCATGCATAAACTGAGTGGCAAATCGAGTGGCAAAGTGAGTTTAACATCGTTTAACGCTGTTTAATGCAATCAGATAGGACTTTTCTGTTTGGATGTAAAGGCTGTCGAGGCCAGAAAGTCGTTTTCTGCCACTCAGTAGGCATTCCGGGTATGATGATGATGATGTCACGCGCATACCCTCTTATAGGCCAATCAGAGGCAGGTAGGGGCGGGTCTTTTCGTAACGCAGGGTGCGTTCGGATAAAACAAGCGACAGGAGTGCAGTGCACATCACCGGTGCCCTCAGTTCATATATCCAATCTCACCCAGGGTTAATGAAAAGACCCGCCCCCACCTGCCTCTGATTGGCCTACACCTGGATGGCACTGGGCCAACCGAACGTCAGTTTCTGTGACGACACAGGAAGCTGCCCTGACCCGCCCGGCGATGCCGGCGCCCCGCGGGTGGGAGGAGGCGTCTACCTTTCTATGTCTAGCGGGGGCGACGTCGCCCCCTGGTGGTGGACCGGGAGAACAGCGGAAGCGAAACAGGGCGGGGGTTTGCAGGACGAGGGCGGGGCTACACATCCAGGTCGTCGGGCCGCGCGCGACTGCTGACGCGGCTGCTCGCGCGGCTGATGGGCCGCACGTCCATCAGCGCCAGCGGCTGCAGCGGCTGCAGCTCCTGGCCAGCGGAGGGCGACAGAGGCTTCCTGACGTGCTCCACCGTGTCGTCGGGGAAGTCGAAGGCCTGAGCGTGGGAGTTGGAGATGGTGCTGCCGGCGCCGCCCTGCTGGCCGAGGCGGTTCTGCTCCGTGGAGTAGTTGGCCCAGTTCTGCTCCGCCGCCTGGGAACCAGGAAACAACGACTAAGTAACCAGGAAGCAACAATGTTTACGATGTTTACTGTCATTAACTCTTTCTCAGCTACGTGGAGCCACTTAATATTAAAACCGGATTAAACCGTACTTCCTCTGTACTCAAATTAGCCGACCGGAATTTTCCGTACTAGGTCATTAAAACCGAAATAAATGATAATTATCAAAAAAAAACTCGGCCAAAATCCCCACTATATGCCAATGCAGATCGAGATACTTCTGGTGAGTTTAAACCGGGGGATCGAAAGAAGAAAAAAAAAAGTAGGTCCTGGTGGCGCCAAATGTGAAAAGGGTGCCATGACTTCTTTGGACTTTAACGGCAATCTGGCGCTGCATGCATGATTTGAGGCATTTTGTTCCAAAAATTAGTTTGGCAAAAGTCAACCTGCTGGTGGCGCCAATGTGAAAAGGGTGACATTTGTTCCTTGACCTAGTGGGAAGCCAATGTTAGCCAATTAGGATGGAATATGAGATATCAGACAGGTCCGTCTTGATCACATGACTATATAGATACTGTGTACTGACTTGCATGATTTAAGGATAAAATCTCAAGGAATAATAGGAAAAAAATTGTTTTACTCAAGTCGGCCTCCTGGTGGCACTATAAAAGGCAGATATGAAAAATGCAGGGCAAAGGTTTTTCCTTGGCCTCTAGGGAGTGCACATATAAAGTTGTACACTGATCAGTGGAGTTATAGGTAAAAACAAGAATCTGCCTGTTATAGCGCCACCATGAGGCTGATTTGATTTTTTTTAAGTTGCATTTATTCCTCGGCCTATTGGGAATGCGCATGCACAATTTCATCCAAAATGGCACATTGTGTTCATGATTTCAGGCATTTTATTCAAAACGGACCAATCCTGCAAACTTTGGAAGCCAGTTTTAGCCAATCAGGATGGAATATGGAAAATCGGACAGATTCATGTTGATCACATGACTGTAGAGATACTGTCTACCGGTTTGCGTGATTTTTGGACAAAATCAGTAGGAGTACTGGCATGTGGGGCAGAGGTTCTGAATTGGTATCCAGGGAGTGTGTGTGCAGTTTGGCAGCGATTGGGCCAACAGCGCCGGAGATTAGCTGGTAACAGACAGACGGACGGACGGACGCACGCACGGACGGACACACCCACAGTGTTGGGTGTATGGTAAAAAGGGAGGGGATGAGTTCATGATGTCATTAAATCAGTGTTTTTCGACTGTGTTTTCAGTCTTTCAGCTTTCAGGAAGTAACCACAATACACAGGGAATACAAATCTGCACATTATAACCACACACAAAAAGTACAAAACTATGGCACCACCTCTTTAAATAACCAGGAAGCAATGATTACTGTCATTAACTAGCTCTATAGTGTTACAATGTTACTGTTTACTAGCTCTATACTAGTAGCGTTACAATGTTTACTGTCATTAACTAGCTCCATACTAGTAGTTAGCCCAGTTCTGATTCGCCGCCTGTGAACCAGGAAGCAATGTTTACTGTCGCGTCACACTATGTAAGTAAGGGTTACATCCCCCCATTCCGACACTAACCCTATACCTAAACTTAACCTATAACCCATGGAAGTGCCGCCACTCAGACAATTAGAAGTCAATGTCTGAATGGCAGCATGTCGGAATGGAGAGCGCCCCCCTTAAGGAAGCTAGCATGAGAGTAGTAGCCTACAGTGTTGCCAGATGGTACATTTTGAATTATTGTACCGGAAGCTTAAAATGTTCATATTTGACAGAAATCTGTCGTGCACAGAAGTAATTTCACCAACAAAATGGTGTTTAGTGTAAGAAACAACCTTGTTTGAGGCTCCTGTGTGACAAAAACGCATCACATATGCTGCGAGCGTGGACCTTCCTGGACCTTACTTAAATAAAAGCCTGAAACTTGCCTGGCTCCAGCCCATAGACCCACCCACTCTCTGAGCGGACTGGTTCTCTTGGTCTGGTGTTGTCATATGACACTAAAGTTTCTTTGGTTTAGGCAGAACCAAGCCAATGAGAGTCGGAGCCTTGGAGGAGGGGGTGGGTCTAACTTTTGAAAATCAACAGAAACAGTAGCTCAGCCAAAGCTCTTTTTGCTCCCTTTTAACTTCAAAGGGGGTTTTGCACATCCTCGTTAGCATCAAAGACAACAACCTGTTTGATGCCTGACATAGAGGGGAGGGGAGGGGGAGGGGGGAATGTTTTTGTGTACACACAAGTCAAACACAACCCCTCCCACCAGATCTCTTGTGATTGGGAATTTCAAATTTCAATTCCCTTCCCCTTTGAAATCTCTTGTCAATGGGACAATGTCAGACTCAAGCTCAGCGCAGAGTCTGAAATCAGGCTAGCCTGAAACTGAACTGGAAAGACGCGACCAGTGTTTTTAATGCCTCCTAGTACAGAATAGATCTAGGGTCAGATTGACTGATTTCCAGACTTTTCCGGACGTTTAGGCCACGCCTAGACCGGATCACACGGTCCGTTTAAAAACGGATACCATGCGTTCCTCCGAGGTGGAAAGACTGGTGATGTGAGGTTACAAGTGAGGTGGGCGAAAACCTTAGTTGTGTAGGCTCATCACTGTATAATCGAATCGAATCGAATGGTTACCTGGTGAACCGTAATCATATGGAATCGTGAGGGCAATGCCAACAATGCACACCTCTAGTGCTGACCTGCTTGTTGTAGTTCACACCTCTAGTTTCTACTGACCTGCTTGTTGTAGTGCCAATGCACACCTCTAGTCTCTGCTGACCTGCTTGTTGTAGTTCGCTAGCCTGATTTCAGACTCTGCGTTGAGCTTGAGTCTGACATTGTCCCATTGACAAGAGATTACAAAGGGGAGGGGATTGGCAATTTGAAATTGCCAATCACAAGAGATCTGGTGGGAGGGGTTGTGTTTGACTTGTGTGTACACAAAAAACAAAAGTTAGACCCACCCCCTCCTCCGTCTTGCATTGATTTCATTGGCTGGTGCGCCAAGATACCATAGAAAGAGGCGCGTCATATGGAAACACCAGACCAAGAGAACCAGTCCGCTCAGAGAGTGGGCGGGTCTATGGGCTGGAGCCAGGCAAGTAGTTCACACCTCTAGTCTCTGCTGACCTGCTTGGTGTAGTTCACACCTCTAGTCTCTGCTGACCTGCTTGGTAATGCACACCTCTAGTATGTGCTGACCTGCTTGTTGTAGTACCAATGCACACCTCTAGTATGTGCTGACCTGCTTGTTGTAGTTCCAATGCACACCTCTAGTCTCTGCTGACCTGCTTGTTGTAGTTCCTACAGGATCCGGCGGTGGTGGTGGTGGTGGCCATCTTGTACCCCGGAGGAGACAGGGGCGACAGCGGGGCGCTGGGGGAGGAGCAGCCGTTGTAGTAGGAGTACTTAGTGGTGGACAGGTCCTTAGGGGTGGGGCTCAGGGTGCCTCCGCTGGAGTAGACTGTGGGCGGCTGCTGACCTGGATAGATAGGTATATAGGTATGTAGGTATGTAGGTCAGAGGTCGCGCTAGGATTTTTAACAGCCGGTCACCGTGACCGGCATGATTAAAATGTACCGGACATCTGAAGAAAATACCGGACATAATCATTTTAATGCATAAATTACAAGCAGGTGCACAAACAGCCAATAGCAACAGTTAAAGTATTAGGCCTACTCACTGCATAGTTGGGACTGAAAACGAATTGAATGGAAAAAGTAGGCTAAAAAGAAAGAAAAAAAAAACGCTTCAATCTTGCATAAGGGAATTAATTATATTGGACTAATCGTGCAGGCTGGCTGCATGTGGCACACTGCTTTCACAACAAGGTCTTTCTGTTGCTGCATCTTTCATGCCAACAGTACAATACCATGTCTTGACTTAAGAATATTGAAAAATAGCAATTGCTTCATAAGGTTGATAGATTCATCTGGCCAGCATTCTGGTCCATTACTCACTGTCGAGTGGTGACACAGACAGACAGTGCGTCCGTGCGCATGTTATGCAACTTGACAAGTTGAAAAGGCTCTTCCTACTGTCTCCACTCCTCCTCATAAAGAACTTCAATCAAGTGTATAATGTTTGTTTATATGGGTTGATTGCTGACCGTGCGTGCATTCCTTAATTCCCATGGCTTTACATGCAGTGCGTGCGTCGCAAACTGACACTGAAATGAGCGAGCGAACGAGCGAGAGAGAGAGAGAGAGAGAGAGAGAGAGAGAGAGAGAGAGAGAGAGCGGGCGAGCGAGTGAGAGACAGAGAGAGAGAGAGAGAGAGAGAGAGAGAGAGAGAGAGAGAGAGAGAGAGAGAGAGAGAGAGAGGAAGCCTGCACAGAGGAGCAGACAGCGATAATAATAAATGACCATTGGTTTTTCAATCGGTCAGAATGTCCGGGAGGAATTTTATTTTCCGGTCTTGGCCATAAAAAAATCTGTGATGTAGGTATGTAGGTAGATAGATGGATAGGTAGATAGGTAAGTAGGTACCGTAGGTAGATAGATAGATACACCGAAAAAGGAAAAGGTGAATAAAAACACTTGATTTTGCAAAAAAGAACTCCGATTTGCTATTTATGTCATTTCGAAATGTAATTGAGTAAAGGTACAAAAGTATTGTCATCAAAATGTACTGCAAAATGTCCCAATTCCCCAAAAGGTTTTCAAATGTATGAAATGTACAAGAATCTTCTGAAAAGAGTAGATTGAAGATCAGCTATTTCCCAACGGGCGAAAGGGTTTGCATGTTATGCAATAATAATCAAAATCTACAAAGTAATTAGTAACTAAAGTGTGCATGTAGATCTGCTATTTTCACAATAGAAACTTCGACCTTCGACTTTCTCTGGTAGTGGAGCGGCGTAGCTCTTGAAACATGACAAATCGTTCAATTTTGCGATAAAAGCGCCAAACTTGGTAGATATGTTGATTGATATATTAGAAACAAATCTGGATATCGGGCCATCAAAAATTTAGATTTTTCAAAATGGCCACTAGCGGTTTGTTAAACCTTCCTAAATCACCCTCTAGAAGCGACAGTTTTAGTGATAGGAAGCTGAAATGTTGCATGCTGTGTGTGCATGTTCATGTCAATTGGTTAAAAGGGGGTGTGGCAACGGGAGTGGCCTATCATAAAAAGGTGCATAACTTTGATATAGATGCACAGATTTGCACATAATGTTGTAGAAAGGTTGGTCACGACCCAAATAACATCTGAGTAACTGTTCACACCATCTTCCAAAAAAGGGGTTTGTCATTAGGACCAGTGTAATACCAGTGTAGTACCAGTACAAAACCAGAAGCTCCCTGCAGTCCAAACACCCAGAGGTCGTAGCGGCATGGGGCAGGGTGGAGGAAGCATGGCTTGGCTTTGCATGTGAGCCTACTGTGAAGAGACGTGGGATACTGAACGAGGCCAAACAGCTTCTCTTCAGTACCTATGATAACATCAAGGGGGAGGAACTGATGGAGAGGGTGCAGAGAGTCCAGGCAGCGCATGGTGAGAGGCAGTATGGAGAAGCCTGGACGAGGAAGAGGACCAAGGAAGAGGACCAAGGAGGGACAGGTCGAGGGACACACCAGTGAGGAGAGGGTAGCGACCTGGTTCAACCACTTCCGAGGGCTGCTGGGCACAACATCAGATGGAGAGGAGGAAGAAATACCATCATTCCTCCATGGACCTCAACATCAAGGATGATCCCTTCACGGTCACTGAGTTTGCCATGGTGAAAAACACTCTGAGAGAGGGGTAAGAGTGCTGTGCCGGACGGCATACCCCCAGAGGTCGTAAAGAACTGATGTCTTGACCACATCATCCTACAGTTCTGTAACCTTGCCCTGCTAGGCAGCTACCGAGGCATCAGCCTGACCTGTATTGCAGCAAAGGTTCGGCATGCCATCAACCCTCACCCGAGGAAAACCAAAATGCCTTTCGAGAGGAGAGAACCACATAATCCCAGATCTTGGCCCTGAGGAGTTGAATTGAGGAGGTGAAGAAGAACAACCTGATGGGAGGGAGCTTCTGGTTTTGTACTGGTACTACACTGGTATTACACTGGTCCTAATGACAAACCCCTTTTTTAGAAGATGGTGTGAACAGTTACTCAGATGTTATTTGGGTCGTGACCAACCTTTCCACAACATTTTGTGCAAATCTGTGCATCTATATAAAAGTTGCACCTTTTTATGATAGGCCACTCCCATTGACACCCCCCTTTTAACCAATTGACATGAACATGCACACACAGCATGCAACATTTCAGCTTCCTATCACTAAAACTGTCGCTCCTAGAGGGTGATTTAGGAAGGTTTAACAAACCGCTAGTGGCCATTTTGAAAAATCTAAATTTTTGATGGCCCGATATCCAGATTTGTTTCTAATATATCAATCAAAATATCTACCAAGTTTGGCGCTTTTATCGCAAAATTGAACGATTTTATAGCCACGCCGCCCTACTATGGTGGGAGTCGACTTGTGTAATGAAGTCGACTTGTCGACTTTTTCGTTAATGCCCTAGTGGAAATAAGAAAAAAAGTCCCCTTCTGTGTTGCCTAGAACTGGAGGATTGACTGGATGTCATCAAGGTGTACTTTGCAAGCCAAATTCCACATTCAATCCTAAACGTGCTGTGTTTACTTTCCCCCACCCACCTTTGACGCGGTCTTTGATCCTCTTGAAGAGGACGTAGAAGAGCTCGATGACGTTGAGCATCAGAGACACCAGAGACACCACCAGCATGAAGATGATGAACACCGTCTTCTCCGTAGGACGAGACAAGAAGCAGTCCACACGATGTGGACACGGGGAGCGCTCGCACGTATACACAGCTGCCAGGCTGAAGCCATAAATGTACCACTGGATGATCAGGAAACCAACCTAGAAGATAAAATATATCATTATGATTATGAAATGGTAAATGGTGCATTTACATAGGCGTAGCACTTTATTCCAAAGCACCTTACAGTACATAGATTGTGCATTACATTCACCCATTCACACACATTCATTACATTACATTCACCCATTCACACACACATTCACCCATTCATTACATTCACCCATTCACACGCACATTCATTCACACACCGATGGCAGAGGAAAGCATGCAAGGCACCAACCAGCCGTGACACAAGTCACACTTGCAAATTAATTCCGTCCTTGTCCCTTGTATGCCCATATATGGAGATCCCTGATGTCATCAATATAAAGCCCATAGCTTGGAATGCCCATATATGTAAATATTGTGTGAGAGACTCACTTATAGGATATGAATATATGATGATAATATAATATAGTATTAATAGGATATGATAATATAATATAGTATTCTAGGAAACCCACCTCGAAGATGGACTTGAAGAAGATGCTTACTGGTATAATATAGTGTTATAGGATGTATATATGATGATAATATAATTTAGTGTTATAGGATATGTATATATGATGATAATATAATATAGTGTTATAGGATATGTATATATGATGATAATATAATATAGTGTTCTAGTGAACCCACCTCGAAGATGGACTTGAAGAAGATGCTGACTTACTGGTATAATATAGTGTTATTGCGACCGTAAGGTCGCAGTTTAGTTGCGACCGTAAGGTCGCAGTTTAGTATGAAAACCTCCACCGGCCGTCCGTCGGTCACACGTGCGGTCGACCGCACGTCACACGTGCGGTCGACGTGTGATGAGGTCACAATGAGTCATCTATGCCCAAATATAGATTTCTAGGTCAGATGGCCCATAGAGTTTGTGATGTCAAACCTAGCAACCCAATATAAACAAACCTGATGTCAGACCTGAAGTATCCTTTTATACCCATATATGGAGATACAGAGATCTCCATATATGGGCATATTAGAAAGCCCATATATGGGCATATACGGATGACATCAGGGATATCCATATATGGGCATAAAAGGGACAAGGGCTTACAGTTAAGAGATCTCCATATATGGGCATATCAGAAAGCCCATATATGTTCATATACTGATGACATCAGGAATATCCATATATGGGCATAAAAGGGACAAGGACTTACAGTTAAGAGATCTCCATATATGGGCATAAAGGGACAAGGACTGTTACAGTAGATATAGAGATGTCCATATATGGGCATAAATGAACAAGGCCTGACAAACACTGAGATCTCCATATAACCTATGGGAATATAAGGGACGAGGACTGTCAGCTTGTAGACCTATTTTCTAAATATTGTTGTACATTAAAAACTTGAAATGGGTCGTTCTGCATAGTACTTGGGATTTGTTGATGTAAATGTTCACATAGAGTGTAATAATTGGTAAAACAAACTTTTGGCCTATTTGTGGAGATAAGCGACCAACGGTCGCTTATCTCCCGATTAGGGAGTCTTACTGGTAGGATATGTATATATGATGATAATTGCGACCGTCAGGGAGCAGTTTACTATGAAAACCTCCACCGGCCGTCCGTCCGTCGGTCGGTCACACGTCACACGTCACACCTTTGCCCTGCTCATATCTCCGCATCAGTATATAGGGCTTGTTTGTTTATTGTATGACATCACGCCACATCATCAGCTGTGGACTCTGTGATGTCATCGTATCGCATCAGTATATAGGGCTTGTTTGTTTATTGTATGACATCACGCCACATCATCAGCTGTGGACTCTGTGATGTCATCGTATCTCCATATATGGCCATCTCCATATATGGAGATATAAGTCGTCCATGCCCAAGTATGGGCTGGTGAGGTCAGACTTTGTGTGATGCGTAGGTTATCTCCATATATGGAGATTCAACATTCCAGGCAATGCTCTCTTCCCTGGTGAGAATTGCCCCTTTATATAGGGCTTGTTTGTGTATTGTATGACATCACGCCACATCATCAGCTGTGGACTCTGTGATGTCATCGTATCTCCATATATGGCCATCTCCGTATATGGAGATATAAGTCGTCCATGCCCAAGTATGGGCTGGTGAGGTCAGACTTTGTGTGATGCGTAGGTTATCTCCATATATGGAGATTCAACATTCCAGGTGTAACTATGGCTACCCGTATGACGTGAGAGGTGGAGGTAAATGTTCACATAGAGTGTAATAATTGGTAAAACAAACTTTTGGCCTATTTGTGGAGATAACGGTCGCTTATCTCCCGATTAGGGAGTCTTACTGGTGTACGGTGTGATGTCATTGCGACCGTCAGGGAGCAGTTTACTACCAGTAAGACTCCCTAATCGGGAGATAAGCGACCGTTGGTCGCTTATCTCCACAAATATCACAACCTCCACCTCTCACGTCATACGGGTAGCCATAGTTACACCTGGAATGTTGAATCTCCATATATGGAGATAACCTACGCATCACACAAAGTCTGACCTCACCAGCCCATACTTGGGCATGGACGACTTATATCTCCATATACGGAGATGGCCATATATGGAGATACGATGACATCACAGAGTCCACAGCTGATGATGTGGCGTGATGTCATACAATACACAAACAAGCCCTATATAAAGGGGCAATTCTCACCAGGGAAGAGAGCATTGCCTGGAATGTTGAATCTCCATATATGGAGATAACCTACGCATCACACAAAGTCTGACCTCACCAGCCCATACTTGGGCATGGACGACTTATATCTCCATATACGGAGATGGCCATATATGGAGATACGATGACATCACAGAGTCCACAGCTGATGATGTGGCGTGATGTCATACAATAAACAAACAAGCCCTATATACTGATGCGATACGATGACATCACAAAGTCCACAGCTGATGATGTGGCGTGATGTCATACAATAAACAAAAAAGCCCTATATACTGATGCGGAGATATGAGCAGGGCAAAGGTGTGACGTGTGACGTGTGACCGACCGACCGACCGACCGACCGACCGACCGACCGACCGACCGACGGACGGTCGGTGGAGGTTTTCATTGCGACCGTCAGGGAGCAGTTTACTACCAGTAAGACTCCCTAATCGGGAGATAAGCGACCGTTGGTCACTTATCTCCACAAATATCACAACCTCCACCTCTCACGTCATACGGGTAGCCATAGTTACACCTGGAATGTTGAATCTCCATATATGGAGATAACCTACGCATCACACAAAGTCTGACCTCACCAGCCCATACTTGGGCATGGACGACTTATATCTCCATATACGGAGATGGCCATATATGGAGATACGATGACATCACAGAGTCCACAGCTGATGATGTGGCGTGATGTCATACAATACACAAACAAGCCCTATATAAAGGGGCAATTCTCACCAGGGAAGAGAGCATTGCCTGGAATGTTGAATCTCCATATATGGAGATAACCTACGCATCACACAAAGTCTGACCTCACCAGCCCATACTTGGGCATGGACGACTTATATCTCCATATACGGAGATGGCCATATATGGAGATACGATGACATCACAGAGTCCACAGCTGATGATGTGGCGTGATGTCATACAATAAACAAACAAGCCCTATATACTGATGCGATACGATGACATCACAGAGTCCACAGCTGATGATGTGGCGTGATGTCATACAATAAACAAACAAGCCCTATATACTGATGCGGAGATATGAGCAGGGCAAAGGTGTGACGTGTGACGTGTGACCGACCGACCGACCGACCGACCGACCGACTGATAGACGGACGGCCGGTGGAGGTTTTCATATTAAACTGCTCCCTGACGGTCGCAACCAGGGAAGAGAGCATTGCCTGGAATGTTGAATCTCCATATATGGAGATAACCTACGCATCACACAAAGTCTGACCTCACCAGCCCATACTTGGGCATGGACGACTTATATCTCCATATACGGAGATGGCCATATATGGAGATACGATGACATCACAGAGTCCACAGCTGATGATGTGGCGTGATGTCATACAATAAACAAACAAGCCCTATATACTGATGCGGAGATATGAGCAGGGCAAAGGTGTGACGTGTGACGTGTGACCGACCGACCGACCGACCGACGGACGGACGGACGGCCGGTGGAGGTTTTCATTGCGACCGTCAGGGAGCAGTTTACTATGAAAACCTCCACCGGCCGTCCGTCCGTCCGTCCGTCGGTCGGTTGGTCGGTCGGTCACACGTCACACGTCACACCTTTGCCCTGCTCATATCTCCGCATCAGTATATAGGGCTTGTTTGTTTATTGTATGACATCACGCCACATCATCAGCTGTGGACTCTGTGATGTCATCGTATCGCATCAGTATATAGGGCTTGTTTGTTTATTGTATGACATCACGCCACATCATCAGCTGTGGACTCTGTGATGTCATCGTATCTCCATATATGGCCATCTCCGTATATGGAGATATAAGTCGTCCATGCCCAAGTATGGGCTGGTGAGGTCAGACTTTGTGTGATGCGTAGGTTATCTCCATATATGGAGATTCAACATTCCAGGTGTAACTATGGCTGCCCGTATGACGTGAGAGGTGGAGGTTGTGATATTTGTGGAGATAAGCGACCAACGGTCGCTTATCTCCCGATTAGGGAGTCTTACTGGTAGTAAACTGCTCCCTGACGGTCGCAATGAAAACCTCCACCGGCCGTCCGTCCGTCCGTCCGTCGGTCGGTCGGTCGGTCACACGTCACACGTCACACGTCACACCTTTGCCCTGCTCATATCTCCGCATCAGTATATAGGGCTTGTTTGTTTATTGTATGACATCACGCCACATCATCAGCTGTGGACTCTGTGATGTCATCGTATCTCCATATATGGCCATCTCCGTATATGGAGATATAAGTCGTCCATGCCCAAGTTTGGGCTGGTGAGGTCAGACTTTGTGTGATGCGTAGGTTATCTCCATATATGGAGATTCAACATTCCAGGCAATGCTCTCTTCCCTGGTGTACGTTGCTGTGGCAACAGTCAGTTGTTGCTGGTATATATGTATACGTGTAACGCCTGATACTGTGGTGATGTGTCACTGTGACATCACAGGTGACATCGCAGTGATGTCAGATACTCAGAGCAGGGATCTTCATATATGGGCATAAAAGGGATTCTGTTAGGGATCTCCATATATGGGTATAAAGGGATTAGTGATGTCAGTTACTCAGAGCAGGGATCTCCATATATGGGCATAAAAGGGATTCAGTCAGATACTCAGAGCAGGGATCTCCATATATGGGCATAAAAGGGATTCTGTTAGGGATCTCCATATATGGGCATAAAAGGGATTCAGTCAGATACTCAGAGCAGGGATCTCCATATATGGGCATAAAAGGGATTCTGTTAGGGATCTCCATCCATATATGGGCATAAAAGGGATTGTATCCCAGGACTGTGTGATGTCATCATATCTCCATATATGGAGACATAAGTTGCTCATGCCCAAATATGGGCTGGTGAGGTCAGACTTAGTGTGATGTGTAGGTTATCTCCATATATGGAGATTTAACTTCAATGAGTATATAAGACCGGCATTATCTACCGACAGCTGCTATAAGCCAACCCTGGCGATAAGGTCTGAGTCGAAGAAATGCTTCTTTCCTGGCAAGAATTGCCCTTTTATACTGTAGGGCTCGTTTGGGTATTGTATGACATCACGCCACATCACCACATCATCACATCATCGGCTCCATATATGGAGATTCAACTTCAATGAGTAACCATGGCAAACTGTCAACTGCCCGTATGTCTTGATAATTGGGTAAACAGTTGGTTAGTAGGGTAAACCTTCAATGATTTTGACATCTTGTTACTAATCTGTCGGTAGATAATGCCGGTCTTATATAATGGTCATTTGTGTACGGTGTGATGTCATACTGATGTCAGCAGTGTGACAGGAGATAAGCGACCAACGGTCGCTTATCTCCCGATTAGGGAGTCTTACTGGTAGTAAACTGCTCCCTGACGGTCGCAATGAAAACCTCCACCGGCCGTCCGTCGGTCGGTCGGTCACACGTCACACGTCACACCTTTGCCCTGCTCATATCTCCGCATCAGTATGCCACAAACCTTTGTGTACGTTGCTGTGGCAACAGTCTGTTGTTGCTGGTTTGTTAGTGTACGTTAGCAACCACCTTAGCAACCATGGTTTTACCCTAGCAACCAACTGTTTACCCTAGCAACCAACTGTTTACCATAGCAACCATGTTTTTTTACCCTAGCAACCAACTGTTTACCATAGCAACCAGATACGCAGAGCAGGGATCTCCATATATGGGCATAAACAGGTGACATCACACTGATGTCAGATACTCAGAGCAGGGATTTCTCCATAATATATGGGCATAAAAGGGATTCTGTTAGGGATCTCCATATATGGGCATACAAGGGATTCTGTTAGGGATCTCCATATATGGGCATAAAAGGGATTCTGTTAGGGATCTCCATATATGGGCATAAAAGGGATTCTGTTAGGGATCTCCATATATGGGCATAAAAGGGATTCTGTTAGGGATCTCCATATATGGGCATAAAAGGGATTCTGTTAGGGATCTCCATATATGGGCATAAAAGGGATTCTGTTAGCTGTTAGTGATCTCCATATATGGGCATAAAAGGGATGCTGTTAGGGATCTCCATATATGGGCATAAAAGGGATTCTGTTAGGGATCTCCATATATGGGCATGAAAGGGATTCTGTTAGGGATCTCCATATATGGGCATAAAAGGGATTGTATCCCAGATGCCCTGTTAGGAGATCCACACTAACAGAATCCATATATGGTCCTACCGACAGCTGCTATAAGCCAACCCTGGCGATAAGGTCTGAGTCGAAGAAATGCTTCTTTCCTGGCAAGAATTGCCCCTTTATACTGTAGGGCTCGTTTGTGTATTGTATGACATCACGCCACATCATCGGCTGAGGACTGTGTGATGTCATCATATCTCCATATATGGAGACATAAGTTGCTCATGCCCAAATATGGGCTGGTGAGGTCAGACTTAGTGTGATGCGTAGGTTATCTCCATATATGGAGATTCAACTTCAATGAGTAACCATGGCAAACTGTCAACTGCCCGTATGTCTTGATAATTGGTAAAACAAATTTTTTGGCCTATTTGTGGAGATAAGCGACCAACGGTCGCTTATCTCCCGATTAGGGAGTCTTACTGGTATAATATAGTGTTCTAGTGAACCCACCTCGAAGATGGACTTGAAGAAGATGCTGACTTACTGGTATAATATAGTGTTATAGGATATGTATATATGATGATTGCGACCGTCAGGGAGCAGTTTACTATGAAAACCTCCACCGGCCGTCCGTCCGTCCGTCCGTCCGTCCGTCCGTCCGTCCGTCACACGTCACACGTCACACCTTTGTTTGTGTACGGTGTGATGTCATATATCTTCAGTATGACATCACACCACATGTGTACACAAACCTTTGTGTACGTTGCTGTGGCAACAGTCTGTTGTTGCTGGTCTGTTAGTGTACGTTAGCAACCACCTTAGCAACCATGGTTTTACCCTAGCAACCAACTGTTTACCCTAGCAACCAACTGTTTACCATAGCAACCATGTTTTTTTACCCTAGCAACCAACTGGGCATAAAAGGGATTCTGTTAGGGATCTCCATATATGGGCATAAAAGGGATTCTGTTAGGGATCTCCATATATGGGCATAAAAGGGATTCTGTTAGGGATCTCCATATATGGGCATAAAAGGGATTCTGTTAGCTGTTAGTGATCTCCATATATGGGCATAAAAGGGATGCTGTTAGGGATCTCCATATATGGGCATAAAAGGGATTCTGTTAGGGATCTCCATATATGGGCATGAAAGGGATTATGTTAGGGATCTCCATATATGGGCATAAAAGGGATTGTATCCCAGATGATGCCCTGTACTTGGGATTTGTTGATGTAAATGTTCACATAGAGTGTAATAATTGGTAAAACAAACTTTTGGCCTATTTGTGGAGATAAGCGACCAACATATATGGAGATTCAACTTCAATGAGTAACCATGGCAAACTGTCAACTGCCCGTATGTCTTGATAATTGGTAAAACAAACTTTTGGCCTATTTGTGGAGATAAGCGACCAACGGTCGCTTATCTCCCGATAGGATATGTATATATGATGATAATATAATATAGTGTCATAGGATATGTATATATGATGATAATATAATATAGCATTCTAGGGAACCCACCTCGAAGATGGACTTGAAGAAGATGCTGACTTACTGGTATAATATAGTGTTATTGCGACCGTCAGGGAGCAGTTTACTATGAAAACCTCCACCGGCCGTCCGTCCGTCCGTCCGTCCGTCCGTCACACGTCACACGTCACACCTTTGTTTGTGTACGGTGTGATGTCACATATCTTCAGTATGACATCACACCACATGTGTACACAAACCTTTGTGTACGTTGCTGTGGCAACAGTCTGTTGTTGCTGGTCTGTTAGTGTACGTTAGCAACCACCTTAGCAACCATGGTTTTACCCTAGCAACCAACTGTTTACCCTAGCAACCAACTGTTTACCATAGCAACCATGTTTTTTTACCCTAGCAACCAACTGGGCATAAAAGGGATTCTGTTAGGGATCTCCATATATGGGCATAAAAGGGATTCTGTTAGGGATCTCCATATATGGGCATAAAAGGGATTCTGTTAGGGATCTCCATATATGGGCATAAAAGGGATTCTGTTAGCTGTTAGTGATCTCCATATATGGGCATAAAAGGGATGCTGTTAGGGATCTCCATATATGGGCATAAAAGGGATTCTGTTAGGGATCTCCATATATGGGCATGAAAGGGATTATGTTAGGGATCTCCATATATGGGCATAAAAGGGATTGTATCCCAGATGATGCCCTGTACTTGGGATTTGTTGATGTAAATGTTCACATAGAGTGTAATAATTGGTAAAACAAACTTTTGGCCTATTTGTGGAGATAAGCGACCAACGGTCGCTTATCTCCCGATTAGGGAGTCTTACTGGTAGGATATGTATATATGATGATAATATAATATAGTGTTATAGGATATGTATATATGATGATAATATAATATAGCATTCTAGGGAACCCACCTCGAAGATGGACTTGAAGAAGATGCTGGCTTACTGGTATAATATAGTGTTATAGGATATGTATATACAATGATAATATAATATAGTGTTATAGGATATGTATAATGATAATATAATATAGTGTTATAGGATATGTATAATGATAATATAATATAGTGTTATAGGGAACCCACCTCGAAGATGGACTTGAAGAAGATGCTGACGATGTATGTTCTGAGCAGGGCTCCCTTCATCTTCACCTTGCCGTGTTCCTCCAGGCCGTGTTTCACCTTCTTCATCTCGATCTTCTTCAGAGGGATGTCCACGTCTCCGCCGTCGTTCTGCACCGCCTTGAGCTCCTCCTCCTTCCTGTTCACAATGGAGACGTTTTACAGACAGTGAGCAAGACCATTCCAAACATGTAAACGACGACCCGCTTTAAAATAATTATTGAATGCTTTAACCAGTGAAAAATAGCAGATATACAAGCTCACAGTGCGCTGCGAGCTTGTAGATCTGCTATTTTTGAAAAAGTCGTGAAAATGTGTGCAAATCTTTGACTATATGTATTTTCAAAGGCGAATTTTGCTTCTGGGGGGTCCCTGGAACTAAATATTTTGAGATGCGGGTCCGTGGCCAAATAAATGTCATTTTGGTGGTCCTTCACATGAAAAGGTTTGAGATCCACTGACATAGTAGTCTCAAGAACAGACTAACTGAGCTCCAGTTAAGTGAAAAGGACCTTTTCTTTGACGATGGCTGGCCAGATTGCTGACATAGAAACATAGGTTTTTCAAAAAGTCTTAGAAGGATTCAAAAGACACTTATAGAATAATTCTAAAAGTCAAAATTCTAATTTTCACGATTTATCAAAAATAGCAGATCTACAAGCTTGCAGCACGGCACTCAGTGCCGCACTGTGAGCTTGTATCTGCCTCTCCATCATCAAAGATACCCGGCCCTGGTGTAGTGTCTCAGTAAACTATGGGACAAGCAGTCAAACCTAGCATCAGCCTAAAACAACAACAGAGGAGCTACCTGTGATACTTCTGATCCTTCCTCATCAAGTAGAAGACGTTTTAACCCTACTATACAGTATAGTATAGTAGGTACTAGTACAGTAGGCTATAGTTTAACCCTACTATACAGTATAGTAGGTAAAGTACCGTAGGCTTGTTTAACCCTACTATACTAGTCATTTAACTATTAGCCGGGGAGCCACAGGCCCAAAATTTGAGAGGACCTGTGATGTCATACTTTTTATTTTAGTTTTTTTTATTAATTTGGTCAATAAGGTACACAGAATGAGAGGCCTGCCCTGCCGGAAACATTGCGAAAAAAAAGTCCCATCGACGTCACTATACAGGAAAAGAATACAAAAATAAATCTGCTTTAAGTAGCATGGGAGGGGTCAAACTAGGGGTTCTTCATGATTCTGAATCCATTGCAAGCATTTGTTTTGCATGAAAAACATTCCTTAGGCTAGATTTCAGCCCCACAAAACGGTGAAAAGTGATAAGTCATCAAAAATCACAGTTTTGAGAGGCCGAAATCTAGCCCAAGGAATGTTTTTCTTGCAAAACAAATGCTTGCAATGGATTCAGAATCATGAATAACCCCTAGTTTGACCCCTCACATGCTACTTAAAGCAGATCTATTTTTTGTATTCTTTTCCTGTATAGTGAAGTCGATGGGACAGTGAATACAAATGGCCATAACTTTTTTTCGCAATGTTTCCGGTAGAGCAGGCCTCTCATTCTGGGAACCTTAATGACCAAATGAATAGAAAAAACAAAAATAAAAAGTATGTCATGACGTCACAGGTAAAACCCTATTCTTTGAGCTTTTGGGCCTGTGGCTCCCCAACTATAAAGACTGAGGTAATTCTAATAAGCTACCTGTGGTATTTCTGCTCCTTCCTCATAAGGTAGAAGACGTGAGCCAGGTAGAGCAGGGTGGGCGTGGACACGAAGATGATCTGCAGGACCCAGAAGCGGACGTGGGAGATGGGGAAGGACTTGTCGTAGCAGACGTTCTCGCAGCCAGGCTGCTGCGTGTTGCACTTGAACGCCGACTGCTCGTCTCCCCACGCCGACTCCACCGCCGTCCCCAAGACCAGGATCCTAAAGATGAACAGGACAGAGAGCCACACCTTCCCCCGACACCATGGAGTTAATTAATTATCATTAATTATCATTAATTACACGTGTGTTATTTTCATTATTTATCTATCAGTCAAGTTCTCCTCAAAATGGCGTAATCTATCAGTCAAGTTCTCCTCAAAATGACGTAAGAAACTACCTTTGTACCGACAGTACAAAGGCAGGGCCCTTAGCCAATGAGGTGCAGCCAAAGGGTAGATGCGAGCCCACACTGTTTCGTAGGAACAGTATTTCTAGTTATCATTTACTCTTTTACCGCTTCGGACGTTCCCGTTCGGCCCAATTTTCAACCCAGCTCGTTGCCAATACGGCTCGTTCTTTTTACCTTGTCTGATGACTGTAAGCTGATGTGGGGTCGCGCCGCCGCGTACAGTAAAACATCTCCCGTAATGCTGCTCTCAAAAATCCACAGCACGTTAGCAATAATGGAGTCCCAAATCACTTCCTGGCTGTTTTCTGTAGATCTGTTCTAGAAAATGCATTTCTATGCTCTGAATGGATGGCAAGCAAAGCGGCCCAATTCACAGTCATTCTTTGCATAAGGCTGCCCTCTGCCGCCAGCTCGGCTAAAGTACACATATGAGCGTTGTGTTGTATTGTAAAAAGAATTAGCCCTTAAGTTCTGTTCAGATTCACTACACCTTTGTTCTGTTCGGGTCATTTTGACCCGGGGGATATTTGGTTTAAAAAAAACAACACTAATATAAATTTTTACTTAACAAATCATCATGATACATTGACTTTGACTCAATACCAAACCAATTCATATGATATATATGGTAAATGTTTGCATTTCTGCTTTGCTATATCACACTGATTTAGCTGAAATTCATGTAAAAAAAAAAAAGCTACTTTATTTAATACTGGGCAATATTGCTCATGCTTATAGAAAAAAATGAAAATCAGACAATAATTTTTATGAACTTTTTTTTTCCAACATGCCCATGCCCAATTGCCCATTAATTGAATACTTGTGGTTCAAGAACAGGACATCATTCTCACAGAGCTGAACATGTGAACAGTGAACACACATGAACGTCACATGATATACACTTGAACGTATACACTAGGACAAAGGTTGGGGGGTTTGGAGGGGAGGGGGTAAGGGTGAGGTGAGGGGGGTTGGAGGGGGGAGGGGTGTAAGGGGTGTAAGGGGTTAGGGGGTGATTGTGTATCTGTGTTTGTACATGATTCCTTGTATTTCTGTGCATCAGGGTTATGTGTGTGGGGGGGGGGGGGGGGGGGGGGCTTTGGAAGGGGGCTTCGGAAGGGGGGTGTTAGAAGTGGGGGTGACTGTGTGTCTGTGTTTTGGCATAATACTGTGTATTTCTGTGCATCTGTGCTTCCGGGTCAAAATGACCCGAACAGCACTTAAGGTTCAAAACATATGAGGGGGGTCTAGCATGGGTGTAGTGCAAAAATATTTTTTTTACATGTTCATCTCAGAAGAATCTTTAAGGCCAGTGAGTTTCAGGTGGAAAAATGTAAAACTTCTACCTTTTCTTTCCAAATGAAAATGTAAAACGGGTCAAAATGACCCGAACAGAACTTAAGGGTTAGTTTGAAAATATCAATAGATAATTTTCTATAACATCGCAAAGGTAAGCTGCTTTTTGCTGGCACCAGCCCCAATAAATAAATAATAACATCTGGCAGTAGAACTGTTAATTATTGTAAGGGTTAGGGTTACCTTTCCTCCGGCCGTAGAGTACGCCTGCACCTTGTCCAGGAGCCGGCCGAGAGCACTCCAGTCACCCATCCTGCTGGAGCAACAATATTACATAAATACATAAATAATATAAATATATCAACCTTCTGAAGCAACAATACTACAGTCAACCTTCTGAGGACAGACACAAAGATACTACCGTCAATCTTCTGGAGGCAAAGACACGGTTTAAAGACAAACACAATGTTTTAAAGACATGGACAACGTTTTAAAGACAAACACAGGGTTTAAAAACAAAACACAAGGTTTTAAAGGCAAACACAGGGGTTAAAAACAAAACACAGGGTTTTAAAGGCAAGGACAAGGTTTTAAAGACAATCACAAGGTTTAAAAACAAACACAAGGTATTAAAGACAAGGACAAGGTTTTAAAGACAAACACAAGGTTTTAAAGACAAGGACAAGGTTTTAAACGGGGTTTAAAAACAAACACAAGGTTTTAAAAACAAGGACAAGGTTTTAAAGACAAACACAAGGTTTAAAGACAAACACAAGGTTTAAAGACAAACACAAGGTTTTAAAGACAAGGACAAGGTTGTTTGGTGCAGCGACTGACCAACATATGGCCAACATGCAGACATATCTTGGTCACTCTTTCTCTACCGCTCCTACATCTGGCTTTGTCTGTCTTTATGTACTGTATGCACAGTATGTGCCACACTTGGCCCCTTGGCCCAAGCTTCACGGGGCGCTTAATGAAATGAACTCTGCTCACTTCGCACTGGGTTTAGGGGACCGCTCTCCATTCCGACATGCTGCCATTCCGACATTGACTTCTAATTGTCTCAGTGGCAGCACTTCCATAGAGGTTAGGGTTAGGAATGAATTAGGTCGGAATGGGGGGATGTCTGAATGGCAGCATGTCGGAATGGGGGGATGCACCCCTGGGTTTGATGTTTTCCTCATATTCACAATTTTTACTCACAGCACCTTATGGTATATTTTACTATTACCTTTAGAATAACGGTATGATCTAACAATGTTTTAATCAAAAATATAAAATTTGTATTCATTATTATGAGAGGAAGACAAATTCTGAATGAATTGGTGTTTTATTGGGTAAATCACATGACTTGGCTCCAGCACTGCATTTAATACCCTCTCTGGTTAAAGGAACCATACTGGTTCAGGGCTCCTAGCAAACATTCAGAATATGATCACATTATCTCTCGTCACCCCAGGGTGCCTGGCACCCACGTTGAAAAGCCCTGAACTATAGGATCGGATAGAAGTGTCTCTGTGAACTGATCACAGTTAAACCAAGAACCTCAGTGGCGAAATTAGACCTTATTCCCCATGGGTTTTCGGATCAAGGGGGCCCTGATCAAAGGGGCCCGGGTCTGTTGTTTTAGCGCGATTTAAGCACAAACTACAATGATTACCCCTAATATATTGGAAATTACTAAATACATATAATATCCTAGTATGAATTTATGTAGATATGGGCGCATTGGGCGTATATTTTTATTTAGGCCTATTAAAAACAACATTTATTTTCGCCACTAGGGGGGGGCCCTTGGGTTTTTAAAACCCAAAAACCCTATCAAATTAAGCTTGTGAAGAACCTATAGCATCAGTCTAAACCAGTGTTTCTCAACCACTGTGCCTGGGGACCTTTGGTGTGACCCTGAAACTGCTTGAAAGCCAGTATTGTATTTATCATTTTAAAAACGATTTAAACTAGTGGAAACAGCCGATCTACAAGCACACAACGCCTCGCGGAACGCCTCGCGGTGCGAGGCGTTGTGTGCTTGTAGATCTGCTGTTTTCACTAATGTTGTGCGACAGCCTGGTATGATGAAGCAGAGCTTTACTTTGCGAAGAAACGTACAAATTTGAAACTTGGAGATACAAGGATTCTTCCCGACATTGACCATATTTACACCCCCGTATTATGTTGGTGTGCACATGGATTCTTGGGACATTAAGTGTGCCCATGCAGAAAAAAGGTTGAAAAACACTGGAATAAAACGATCTAAAATAAAATAAAGAACCTGTTCATTGAAACTATACAAACTATAATAAATAAAATAAAGAACCGGTTCATTGAAACTATACAAACTAGGTTGCCAGCTATACAAATGACCATCAGCCTAAATAACATACCTATATGAGTTATTACAAAGTACTGTGTAACTGGCTTTGAATAATACGCAGCATCTATGAATAAAACGATGAGTGCCATTTTCGATGAACTTGCTAGCATGTTAGCAAGAATGCTGTGGCGCTTTAAAAGCCCTTTCATCACAAACACCATAAAAGTGTGCAGCCGCGAGCTGGTTTTCATCATCCCATTGTTTGTTAACAACTCCAATAAATGTAGAAGAATGCTGGAATCAAGGATGTGGGGCAACGGTAGATATCAATGCTGTGTTTGTGAATGTTTTATCTCATTAAAGTCGGGAAAACACCCACTGCCACGCTGCGAGCTTGTAGATCTGCTATTTTTGAAAAAATCTTGCAACATTTGTGCAAGTCTTGGAATATTTTTTACTCGTTTCTATAAATTTCTACCAAATCCTGTCAGGTTTCTAAAAAAATATATATGTTTCTATGTCAGTGGTGCTCAAAACCTTTCCATGTCAAGGGCCCCCAAAATGATATCTGCCTTTAGTGGTTAGGAGGCCAACTTATGTACACTTTCTTTGATATTACTCCTTCAGATTTGATCAAAGAATTACACAAATCAGTACACAGTATCTCTATAGTGATGTGATCAAGACAGATTTTTCCGATATTTGATATTCTATCCTGATTGGCTATCAATGGATTCCAAAGTTTGCAACAAAATGAACAAAATGCCTCAAATGTGTGAGGTTTTTCCACGCACATCCCCACTAGGTCAAGGAACCAATGCCACCCTTTTCACATCGGCCTGTTATAGCGCCACCAGCAGGTCAACTAAAACACATTCAGATTGCCATGAAAGATTGCCTATTATAACGCCACCAGAGGCCACAATAACCTACCTGACCTGGTGGAGATCTGTGCTCGGAAGAACAGATTCTAGTTTGTTTTCTTTTAATTATTATCTTTTTCAAAACATTTTTTCCCATAAATTAAAAAGCTAATTCAATCATCTTTCATAGCTAATTTCATGAATAAATGAAATAACAATCTAAGAAATTCCATAAATCAGAAAATAAATGTTTAAGAAGACAGTAGAGAAAATAGCCAATCTACAAGCTGACACAACACGGCACAAAGCGACGAGTTTGTAGATCTGCCAATTTCACTTGTTTGGGCAGACGTCTAATCTCTCTTTTGGGTCTGGAGTTTGGAAAATAGCAGATCTATACAAGCTCGTCGCTAGAATAAAGGTGGAGGATGGTTGGGTTTTTTTTTTTCAGAATAATGGTGGAGAATGGTTGGGTTTTATTTCAGAATAAAGGTTGGGGTTTATTTCAGGGCAGCAACATGGCTGTGTGATGAAGTATCAATTCACTGTCAGATTCCCTGACGTAGTCAGAGAGGAGAGGAGAGGAGAGGAGAGGAGAGGAGAGGAGAGGAGAGGCGAGGCAGTTTGTTCACAGCAGATACATTTCTACAGAATAATGAGTTTGTTTAGAGCAACTTAAAGGAGTAGTTCACCCTCAACATGACTTATTTTCTATTGATTACTCATGCCATGGAGACTTGAGTTCAGTAATATCATTTGTTTTTTGTAGCATTACTAAGACAATAATTTAATTACAATAAATGTACGCCCATTGATTCCGGATGGAGACCCAAATGCATTTGGGTCCCCATCAGGAATCAATGGGGTTAAATTTACTATAATACATTTTTTGTTTTAGGAATGTGACAAATACCAAAAAATATGATTGAACTCAAGTCTCCATGGCATGAGTAATCAATAGAAAATAAGTCATTTGGGGGGTGAACTACTCCTTTAAGGCTGAATGGACTAAACGTGCAAGCAGTGTTGATTTTGTCGACTAAAACTATGACGAAAAATGTTTGTCGACTGCATTTTTTTCCTCTGAAGAAAAAAAAAATGAAAACGAAATGAAAACTAAGCTGTGATGACTAAAACTAAGACTAAAATATTGACAATTTCGTCAACAAAACTGGACTAATCTGTTGGGGAGGGACTAGTGGAGAAGAGTCATTTTATGTTTGGTTGCTGTCCAGTGTTGCGTGCTGAAAATAGCAGATCTACAAGCTCACAACGCGTCGCAGCAACCAAGTGTAAAATCATCATTGCGATGCCACCAAGGCCTGCCAAAATACATTTTAGTCGACTAAATCAACTGTAGATTTAGACGCCTAAAATCGTATATTTAGTCGACTAAAATTAGACTAAAACTAATACTTTTCAGGTGACTAAATAATGACTAAAACTAAAAAAAAAAATGTTTTATTCAAAAGACTATGACTAAAACTAAATCAAAAGTTGCTATCAAAAACAACACTGATTATAAAAGCATTACATTTGTGTATCAGTATATATTAGTGAAGTGAAGTTGAGTCATTTACTATTGTGAGAGCTTTATTGTAAGTTAAGTTAAGTAAAGTTAGATGGTTAAGTAGTTGCATTCAGTAGGTCATCTAGCAGCATGTGCATTCACTTAAACTCATTACCAGGGACGTGCTGGCCATTGTGAAAAGCGGGATAACTCCCGAACAGCCGGTTCATTCCCGGCCTGTCCAGGCCGGCCGTTAGGAAAAAAATAAAAATAAAATGTCAGCCTTCGTTCCATTTTGGGTGCTGGGCGGCCAACAAAGTAAATCGTCACTGTCGGGCAGAAACCTTGTATCTCCAAGTTTCAAATTTAGGCTATACATTTTTTCGCAAAGCAAAGCCCTGCTTCATCATACAAGGCCGTCGCACAAAAGTAGTGAAAACAGCAGATCTACAAGCACACAACGCCTCACGGTGCGAGGCGTTGTGTGCTTGTAGATCGGCTGTTTTCACTAGTTTAAATCATTTTTAAAATGATAAATACAAAACAAACGGTTTTGGACATACAAGGTTTCCACCCGACAACGACGAAATATAACTCACGTAATTGGCCCACTGGCTTGTCACTTGTCATGATCTGAAATGGCAAATCTTTGAGTAGCAGCAGCTACTATATCTCTCTCTATAGCGCGCAATGAGGGCCTCTCCAATTCTTTTTCCCGGGCTGAATCAGGGGCCCAGCGCGCCCCTGAACTCATTACACTTTATCCTGAAGGAAAGACTGTCCATTCACTGTACGTCAATCTGGCTAGCCATCGTCAGGGAAAAGTTCTGTCGCTCTTTTCCCTTTTGCAGCAATGCAGAAGTCTGTTCTAATCGAGAGACTCACTGTACGTTGATATTAACCTTCACTGAACTTTGATATCAACATTGCCTTACGTTGGTATTAACATCAATCACCTTACTGTACTTAATTAACGGCACCATTGATTATTAAAGAGTGAAAACTAAACTATTTATTAGTTTAGAGTTAATTAACTGTATAGCCTATTGATTAGTAAAGAGTGAAAGCTATTGATTAGTAAAGCCTTAATTAACTGCACAACTGTACAGTTAATCTATTCATTTGCATATTTTTTATATATATATATATATATATATATATATATATATATATATATATATATATATATATATATATTAATTTGCATATTAATCTCATGCTCATAGGCCTCTACTGGGAGTCTAAATTCAACCTTCATCTCAGAAAATTTAAATCCATGACAGCAGCAGAATAATCATAACTTTATGGATGAAATGTTTGAATAAAAAGAACATTTAGTCCTAAAGGCGGCAGTTTGGCTTCAAGAGCAATGAAGCGAAATGAATCAACAGTTTGTCTGTCTGTCTGCCTGCCTGCCTGCCTGCCTGCCTGTCTGTCTGTCTGTCTGTCTCTCTCTCTCTCTCTCTCTCTCTCTCTCTCTCTCTCTCTCTCTCTCTCTCTCTCTCTCTCTCTCTCTGTGTGTGTGTGTGTGTGTGTGTGTGTGTGTGTGTGTGTGCGTGCGTGCCTTGCTCGCGCGCGCGCGTGTGTGTGTGCGTGCGCGTGCGTGCATGTCATACCGTTACTTCATAGAATAAACAGTGCATTATTATCTGACCGCTCTCACCAGCCTGCGTTAGGAAACGTCTGTGTGTGTCAGCACGCGCGAGTCAGTAGGCCTATGTGCGTGTATGTACGTGCACGCGTGTGTGCGTGTGCAAGTCAGTGTGTGCGTGTCATGTGCGTGTGTGTGCGCGACGCGAGTGAACTGCCTGTTCTGTGCAAGTGAAAAGTTTACAAAGTGCTAAAAGTTTAAAAGTTAAAAGTGTTCCTGGGAGAAAACATCCAACAGAAGAATAAAGTTAACTTGACATCCTAATAACAATAATAATAAAATTAATACTAATGATATTCACAATCATAATAATAATCATAATAAAAGGGTTAGAAGGATTTAAGCTAAATAAAGTCAGAGTTCATTCCTCCTAGCCAGACTCCGTTCCGTTACACCGCATCGTCTCCCAGCAACACTTTGACATGAAAGGGAAGGAAAGAAAAGAAGGAAAGAAAAGAAGGAAAGAAAGACTTTTTAAAGTTTAAGTCCTCATTGTTGTGTCCTTACCTGGAGAGAGTTCAGATCAGGCCAGCAGAAGGCTGCTCAGCGGCTCACTGTTAGATCCAGAGCAGTGTGGTGTACGGGCTATAAGAAGGATGAACAAACTGAACAAACTGAACAAAGTGAAGAAAACTCTTTAAACTTTCTCTGGGAGGAGGAGTCACCTGATGCCTACGTCACCGCACTTTAACACTCGAACACCTCCTTGTGTTCAAGCTGAGGCCCGCGGACCCGCCTGTGTCCCGTCTGAAGCTCTGCGTCTCAACATGTGGGCCGGGGACCCCTAGAGAGGCCGCCGAAAGGCTTCCATGGGGCTCCTGGTGCTAAAATATGATAGTTTAAAACTTTAAATTAACCAAATGGACCGTTGAGACTCTGAGAGACCCTTACGGGTCCATTTGGTTCCATGTGTACACTCTCAGAATTACAGACCTGTAGGCTATAAGTGTCCATTTAGTTCAATTTGTATACTCTCAGAGTTACAGAGTCTAGACTTGTAAGGGTCCATTTGGTTCCATTTGAACACTCTCAGAGTTACAGACCTCTAAGGGTCCCCAATGATCAAACATGTTGGTTCTATTTCATAGTTAAAGTGCATTAAATAATAATAATGATAACAAATAATATGACCCATCTAGCAGTATCCAGCAGCCACAATCAAGTATTTGGCGCCATCTACTGATGAAAGTAGAGAAATACAATCACAATATAGAGCTATTTAAAGGAGTAGTTCACCCCCAAAATGACTTTTTTTCTATTGATTAGTCACGCCATGGAGAGTAGAGTTCAAAAATATTTTTAATCATTTTGGGGGTGAACTACTCCTTTAACATCACTGTTACTGAACAAACGAATGCCAGAAAGGTCACCCCTTTTCAAAGTCATCCCTTTTTTAAATTGGAAATGTGACCAAATGTGACCAAATGTGACCAATTGGTAAATTGGATGAAGTAATAATAATAATTAAAAAAAAACATAATAACAACACAAGAGGTCAAATGTAGGAATAGAACAGTTTATTTGACGAAAGAGACAGTGTAAAACAACAGGTCACAACACAGTTACTATAACATAACCGCTATAACATAACCGCGTAGGGGGGGAAAATATTGCCAAAAGTAGCTATCTGAGCTCTAATAATAGCAGAATAAAAGATTGTCCACAATTCTGGAAGTATATGCAAAAAAGTAATAAAAGGGTTGGGGTAAAAATGGAAAGAGCTAGTCAAAAATAGTAAAAACAAAAGAGGCAAAAAGTTCACTTCAAATAAGCCATAAATTCCACCTGCGCGGACCATAGCCGTGGGAACTAATTTGAGGCAGGAGGGGCTGTCGATCGTGTCACGCACACGCGAAAAGCGCGCGTGCAGTGACACGATCGCGCTGCGCGCGAAAAATTGCGGTTATTTGCGGATTTTAATTGTGTTTTATAACCTTTTTTGCATGTTTTATTCGGGTTTCCGCGGTTTATTTTTTAGCTAAATGTAACACAATTGGGAACTGCACACTAAACTTTCCCTTTGCCTCTCCAAACGGGCTGTGGACAGTGCGGAGACATATAAAAAATGCGCACACAGTGGCCATATGCCACTGATCTGATTGCAGCCAGCAGGATATTATTAGATGCTATATTGTCCGCCGCATCGGTCCAGACCCCAGTGTTAGGAAACAGCTGGTCAACTTCTGGTACACCATAGCCATTAGCCACTAGCTAGCCCAAACATTAGCCTAGCCAGGCAGCACAGCAGCATAACATAGCATTCATCATTACAAGTCTTTAGCCACGACTCACCAGTGAGGACGCCAGGGCTAGCAGAGGCCAGAGGGCGATGTTTAATGCCTTCATAGCCTAGGTTGTGTTGTCTTGGTGTTCTGTATATTCCTTTTATGCCCGTATTGTTATAATTCACCCGAGTCCATGACGCATATGTTACGCACGGAGAGACAGACGCTTAGACAAGTTAAAAGGGAAGTCCTTTGAAAGCCATTTCCTGTCTAAACAGTGCCCAGAAGCACATTTCAAAACAAGAGCCTTTCTTTTTTTTTTTGTCTATACAATCGATCATTCAACACATGTTTATTTTGAAATTGTACTGGAAATAGAAGTAGCCAATAGCTCCTACTTCACGCCACTGATGTCAGAGCCTCTACTTGCCGATCGGCAATATTTTTCCCCCAACCCCCCTTTAGGGGGTGCGGTGGGGGGTGCGGTGGGACGTGGGGGAGGGGGTGCGGCCGCACCCCCAGCACCCCTACTTCCCTCGGCACTGGCGCGGACAGAGAGGGGGAGAGAGAAAGGGAGAGAGAGCATGAACCATAATGAGAGAGAGAGAGAGAGAGAGAAAGAGAGAGAGAGAGAGAGAGAGAGAGAGAGAGAGAGAGAGAGAGAGAGAGAGAGAGAGAGCGCAAATGTCCAGGACGGGATTTCCTGGGGGTGAGATTTCCAATTTTCTTGAGGTCAGGGCCCGACCTCAAGAAAATTGGCTAGGGGTGACATTTACAATTTTCTAGGTCGTGATTTCCTAGACTGTAGGTCGTCATTTCCTGAGTGACTTTTCTGCGATTGAGGTCGACTTGAAAATAGGTTGTCTTATCTGGCTACTGAACAAACACTCTATAGCAGTGATTACTGTCACAATATAGAGCTATTTAACACTGTTACTGAACAAAAACTCTATAGAAATCATTACTGTCACAATATAGAGCTATTTAACTCTGTTACTGAACAAACACTATATAGCAGTGAGTACTGTCACAATATAGAACTAATTAACCCTGTTACTGAACAAACACTCTATAGCGATGATCACAAAATAGAGCTATTTAACACTGGTACTGAACAAACACTAGCATGGGTCTTCAACCGGGGGTCTGGGACCCCTAAGGGATATCCAGAGTTACTACAGGGGGTCCTCCAAATATTTGTGATAGAAACCTCTTTTCTATTTTTATATATTAACCCTAGCGTCCATATTCTAAACTTTAGCCAAACATAGCAGATCTACAAGCTCACCAAGCTTCACGCTAGGTGTTGTGTTCTTGTAGATCTGCTATTTTTGGCAAATACGTTTTGTAGAGGGGGGAAAAGAGCAGACCAAGTATAGAGTGAAAGCAAGGTAAACTGTATTAAGTATTGACAGTTCAAGTGGTTAAATATCTGAAAACACACATTGACATGAGTCTATAATAGCTTAATGACGATTGTGCTGTCAAACGATGAAACTATATGGAATCTATGATAAGGCTCTGGGGGTCCCTGCTTCATCTCTCTCTCAACTAAGGGTCGATTCACACTGTAATAAGGAGCCTAACTAATTTCGGTTCGGCACTGTCCAAACCCAAATATGGGTCGTCGTCCCCGGTTTGGGGGGGGGGCGTCAACCGACTAAACTCGGCTCCACGGTGCTGCTGAAATGTTGTGACCTCCCAACTTAATTTCGGTACTCAGCGGTGTCTTCTCATTCATTCAGCCCGGCTTCAAGTTCATTTTATCGGCTATGAAGCCAAGGAAACAGCGGTAATTTGGGAGGGAGACACGCCGACTTCCAAAAGCTTGTGTGGCCGTGATTTGAGCGTCGCATAGCGGATACATTGTCACCCTAAAGCCTCGAACAGAGTCGGGTCCGCGGTGGATAACGCGGTGGAAGGCTATCCACCGCGGTGTAGTGCGGTGTAGTCTTTTTGAGCGTTAACGTTGTAGTTTTATGACTCAAAAAGACTACACCGCACTACCGTACCCGACTCTGTTCGAGGCTTAAGGGTCTTTTCACACTCTAATAAGGAGCCTAACTAATTTCGGTTCGGGAGGGCTCCCCGACCCAAAATTATTTAGGTTCGGGGGGAGTTCATCCATACTTTCTTAACGGCTAGTGCAGAAGTCGCATGTCAATATTGGAGGTCTGTGGCATGAAAACGTTTGTAGCCGAGAAATGAGCGTTGCAGGGTGGATACATATCTGACTGGCCTTCGCGGCTGCACGCTGGAGGTCCAGTGACTGGCAGTGAGCAGCAGTGCAGCGTCGGGGTCTCTCTGTCTCTCTCATCACTCTCACACACGCGCGAGCTCCGTCGAAAACATTCAATGTACAAGCTCACATTATAGACGTGCCACCTCTCTTTCTGCATGCATCACAGTCACAATTCGTCGCGGAGCTTGCAGATCGGCTATAAACCATAGAGATAATATAGGCTATCAACACGAAACACTAGCAAAGTTGTGTTTACTTTAAGCCCTTCTTTCCTCTTGAAAACGGTCAGTGACTAGCAAAGCCGTGTGTGTGTGTGAGTGTGTGTGTGTGTGTGTGTGTGTGTGTGTGTGTGTGTGTGTGTCGCGCGCCTCACTCTCCAGCCAGAGTGAGAACCAGCTGACAATGTATCCGCTATGCAACGCTCAAATCACGGCCACACAAGCATTTGGAAGTCGGCGTGTCTCCCTCCCAAATTACCGCTGTTTCCTTGGCTTCATAGCCGAGAAAATGAACTTGAAGCCGGGCTGAATGAATGCGAAGACACCGCTGAGTACCGAAATTAAGTCGGGAGGTCACAACATTTCGGCTGCACCGTGGAGCCGAGTTTAGTCGGTTGACGCCCCCCCCGAACCGGGGACGACGACCCATATTTGGGTTTGGACAGTGCCGAACCGAAATTAGTTAGGCTCCTTATTACAGTGTGAATCGACCCTAAGGCGTCCATGTCTTGAAAACGTTGAAGACCCCTGAATTAATTTAGCCATTAATTAAAGATGTTCTTTCCTTTAGAATTAGAAATAAGGAGCCTGACTTTAACTCACTTAGCGCCGAGCGACTTTCGGGGCGACTAACTAATGATGGCGTTTAGTGCCGAGCGACTCGGAGCGACTTTTATATAAAAGCATTGTTTAAGCTTTTAATTTGGGTTGATAGACGGAGCGGAACGGTTAGCTTACCTTCGACTAGCATACAGATGAAAACCGTGAAAAAAAAGGATACGATTATGACGTCACCTTTAAGCCATAGCTTCCTGTTTACGTAGGCCTCTGTTAGCCGCTAGGCTCAATGCAAACCATCCGACCCTCACGTAGCTTCACTAGGTCGGATTTTGATTCGGAAACTTTCTGTGTGGCATCTATATACGTTCCGATGCCCATACCAATGGTGGTTTGAGACGATCAAGCACGAATTGAGCAGTATTGAGCTCAAATGGCGGCCCGCGGCCTGTCCATTGAATGTCAATGGAGAGCATGTCATTGTACCATCCTGTTATGTCCTGAACCTCGTTTTTTATTCTGACTTAACATGGGACCATGGAAAGTCTATGGGCTATGGCTCACTCTAGTGGTCATCTTGTGGCATTCGCAGGCACGTGTACCTGGTTATGTAATGTGATTTTGGGGATTCAATATAGCTATTTCCTGGCGTTATAAGCGCAGATTCATATTGAAATCTGGCTCGCTCGGCGCTAAGTGAGTATAGAAGATGGAATAAATGGACACATTTTCAGGTTGTGTAACTAAAGGAAATGACTGCTGAGACCTAGCGCTGACACCAAATGGGTGGTTCGGACTAAGTACTCAATCTAAGTATAAAAAGGTGGTCTGGTCGTGAGACCAGCCACAAAAAGAGACAACTAATAATGCGCAACACAGAGGACCCCCCCCCCCCCCCCATGCACACTATTATTTTTAATTTTATTTTTATTATTAATATCATTCACTATTAGTACTATCACATTCTTCTGAATTATGGAAATGATTAGATTAGGGTATTTATTTCGAATAACAAAATGTATTTTTATTTGGGAAAATGTAACTGTTGTATTTTTGTTTACCACTTGGTGTATCTGTAATTTACTTAAAAAAAAAAAAAAAAAGAAAATGAAAATAGTTGCAAATATAGACGAAATGTGAAATAAGAAATGTAAAAATTTGAAACTATTGCAATAAAAAGTACAAAAAAGATGTTCTTTCTTTCTTTCTTTCTTTCTTTCTTTCTTTCTTTCTTTAAATAATATTAATTACAAATACTAAAATGACTATTCTCCATAGTTAAACGTTTTATGAGTAGCCCTATATGAATACTTCACCTACAGGAGTGTCACACCAAAGTAGCCTTGACCAGCAGATCTGACAAGTTGTGAGCTTTGATCTTCTATCTTTATTTGAATCCTGAAAAGTAACAGTTGTGACTCACCAACATTTCACAGCTTTTACTTGTTAATTAAACCTCTTTGAATCTTTGAATTCATTAAACCAGGCTTTATACATCTCACCTGCACTGTTGCACTCTGTCCACTAGAGGGAGACACGGAACAATGAATGAACACTGTGAGTGTAAAGTAGATCTGCTCCCACAGACGCTCTCTCTCTCTCTCTCTCTCTCTCTCTCTCTCTCTCTCCTCCCACATTTCAAACGAGGAAGTGAAACAGGTACCGCACCTTGTTTTAAAGTTTCAGTTAAAGTTTAGTGGCTTTTTCTTTTGTAACAAATAGAAGCATTTATTAACCAGGATGAACTCCAAACAGCATGGTTTGAATATAACCATGTATTAACCAGGATGAACTCCAAACAGGACATTAATGGTTTACCATTAAACCAGGATGAACTTCAAACAGGACTTTAATGACTTCTTCATTGAAGCTGTAAACAACACATCCTGACTGTTGGAGCAGGTAATCAAACTGTTGTTTATCTGACCTATGGTTGATCATGTTTACTTGTTCTAACATAATGAATAATACATGATGCATTGCTGATGAGAGACTTTAGAAACACATCTGTAGGCTATTAAACAGCAGTGAGTTTATACTCTATAAGCTTATGGTGAGTGAGGTCTCAAGTTGTTTACTCTATAAGTTTATGGTGAGTGAAACAGGGTGATCATGCGTCCTCTTTTCCCCGGACATGTCCTCTTTTTGGGGGCTGTCCTGTCCGGTCTGTCCGGGGGGGAGTTTATAAAATCCTTCAATATGTCAGAGGTTTCTGAGCGTCTAGTTTATCAGCGCATCACAGACCATTGTATTTATTTACCCAGCCGCATTTGTGACGACGGTCGCAACGTCTTAATGTAAGGCTAGTAGTAGGCCTACCATACATGTTAAATGGTTAATTTACAAACAAACTCTGGGCGCTTTTAGACCGGCAAAGAACCGCCTATGGGACGAACCAGAGGTGAGCTTTTCCACCGAGAACCGAGTTTGTTCCGAACCGTAAAAGCTGAGCCTGAATGTAGGTCTTGCCTTAAGCTAGATGCAGAATAGATACACGCTACCCAACCCTGTGATAAGTTCCCCCCTCCTCGCGTTCAGTGTTCACGTCAGAAGTGTGTCGCTGACTCGCAGTTCAAGAAGTGGTGCTCAAACTTGTTGAAGTGTGTGTGTGTGTGTGTGTGTGTGTGTGTGTGTGTGTGTGTGTGTGTGTGTGTGTGTGTGTGTGTGTGTGTGTCAGGGTTGTCAACATTGGACTGTCAGAATCCAGGAGATTTATTTTTTGGGGGGTGCGCGGAACTCCCCAACCAGGGTCTGGGGGGTGCTCTCCCCAAAACGTATTAATAGATATATTTTCCTGTGTTCTGTTGAATTTTGTGCATGTTTGATACATTTATCAGGATTACTTTACTAGCATGTGTACAATTTCAGCCTAAAATGCCAAATGTAGGTGTACAGATTTGATGACTGCAGCAATGTAAGACATCTTTAATAATGATGTCTCATCTATAAGTCATTTAATACTTAAGTGAATATCTGTATGATCTTGCATGCATTGCCCCCACCCCTAAAGCGGAGCTGTGTGGAACACATGCTCCCCATAGGCAGCAATGTGTGTCCTCACCGGAGTCTCACCAGAGTCTGTCGTCAAGAATGAACAGGATCTGCGCATGCGCGGCTTTACCACACACACACACACACACACACACACACACACACACACACACACACGGCTCGAACGACCAAACGAACACATGGAGAGGAAAAGCTCACAGACTTTACCACACACCCGCGCGCAGACACACACGGCTCGAACGACCGAACACACAGAGAAGAGAACGTAGCAATTAGCAAATCTACAAGTTCACAATGAGTCGCATGAGTCGAAATCGCGATGTGAAATTACGCAATTAGCGAATCGCAATTCCCAAGCAATATGGAGACGTTTTAATTTTTAAAATCCCTTCATAATTGACTAAAGCAATGATCAAATCAAACTGTGGTGACTTTCTTTGCTTCCGCGCATCTCCACACGCTGAAAGAGAAAGTGAATGTGATGTTTTGGCACGGTGGCCACTGTGCAGGAGCGTGGGAACAGCATTGGAACTAGGGGTGCTGCAGGTGTGCAGCACCCCTATGGGGAAGTTTCCATTTTTTATTTAAATAAGAAAAGAACAAATCAAACATAGCAAAAATACATTGCCTGTTGTTGCCGTTTTTTATTTATTCATTTATATATACTTTATATATATATATATATATATATATTTCCATTATAAAATGGATTAAAAAACGATAAAAAATGTTAGGCCTATTATATAAACAGCTATGTCCATGGCTATGTGGCTCCACACATACCCACAGATCTAGAACACATGGAATGTAAAAATATAGATCTAGACTAGAACACAGAATCAATCTAAAAAAATATAGAACTAGAACACATATATATAATTCATAGATCTAAAACACATAGAATCAAAACATAGATCTGGAACTGCTCAAATTCACAGCTCCACTTCGAACAGAGGTTTGATTTTTTTTAACATAGTAGATTTAATCTCCTGTGTTCTGTTGAATTTTGTGCATGTTTGATACTTTTATCAGGCTTGCTTTACTAGCATGGGTACAATTTCAGCCTAAAATGCCAAATGTAGGTGTACAGATTTGATGACTGAAGCAAAGGACATCATTAATAATGATTTCTCATCTTTAAGTCATTACGTAAGTGAATATCTGTATGATCTTTCTTGCATGCATTGCCCCCACCCCTAAAGCGGGGGGTCTTGGGGTCCCTCCCCCAGAAAAAAATGTACATAGTAGATGTCATTTCCTGTGTTCTGGTGAATTTTGGGAGTTTGATACAAAATCCAGGAGAAATCCAGGAGATTTGCCAATCCAGGAGCATGCCAGGAGATGGGGTCAAAATCCAGGAGACTCCTGGGAAATCCAGGAGAGTTGACAAGCCTGGTGTGTGTGTGTGTGCAGACCTTGATATGACCTAATTGATAATCAACCTCTGGCCACACACAATTACAACATTTTAAAAATTCCAACATTTTTCAAGATGGCCGCCAGTCTTCAGAATGGCTGCAACTGGACCTACGTGTTGGACTATATAACTTTGCTGGGGCTGTAAATCTTTGATTCTCAGCTCATTTTATATCTAAGAATAATGTTCTAGAGGTATTTCAATCAAACAAGATAAAAAATGACATTAGGTTCCTCTATAACTCGGGTAATCGGGCTGTGGAGCGGCGAATTTTGGGCAGATGATTGGAATATTTTGGCTTATCGCCGAACCTTAATTGATAAATACGGGGGTGCGGTAATTACTGCAATACCGTCAGTAATTGGAAGACGATAACCACGATAAGGCAAGCTACAAACTTCTGAATGAATGAGACCTTCACTAAAGTAAACTAGTAAGACTCCCTAATCGGGAGATAAACGGCCGTCAGGTCGCATAGACAAACTTTAGAAGGCAATCGTAGCCAATCAGGAGGGAATATGGGAAATGGGACAGATCCATGTTGATGGCATAACTTTAGAGATATTGCGTACCGCTTTGCATGATTTTAGGGCAAAATCTGTAGGAGCAGTGTCCAAAAATGTGTTTTGGAAAAAAATAGGCCTCATGGTGGCCCTAAAAGAGGGCCATGTGAGAAAGCGAGGAGGTTGTGGTTTGCCAGCCAAGGAGTGTGTGTGTAGGGCCAAAAGTGTGACGTGACGTGACGTGACGTGACGTTACGTCCTTGCTGTACACAGCTTGGATGGTTCCTCACTTTCCTCTCCTGAGGTGTCGTATGGTCTTCCAGAACACCTTTGGTGCCGCCCGACAGTCCTTCTCCATGGACCCCCCCGAACTCATCCCACACCCGCTGCTTAGTGTCAGACACAGTCATGGCTGCTGTCGGTACCTTGCAACTTCCTCCGGTCCCTTGGGATAACGGACCCCAATAGGCCTCCTTCTTCAGTCGGACGGCTTCCCTGACCCCCACTGTCCACCAGGGTGTTTGAGGGTTACCGCCCCGACCTTCTGACCACAGCTCACAGTTGCAGCTTCAGCAAAAGAGACTTTTTTTCTTTTTTTTCCCCCACGATTTTGTAACCCGTTTTCCGGCTGGCCAGGGGGAGGCATTATAGGGACCAGGATTACTGCATGTTTTTGTGAGGGTACCTACCCTAGGAGACACGGGGAGAACATGCAAACTCCACACAGAAAGGCCCTTTTGCCAACCCCACCTAGGGTATGGGCACTGATGACGCAGACCTGGGAACACGCCCCAGCGCCCACAGTGTCCCTTGGCGGACCTTCTAGGTGTGAGGCGACAGCGTTACGGACTGCGCCACCGTGCAGAGACTTTGAATATTTCCCATTCTTTTTTCAATGTTCCCAACCTCCACAGGGAGGTTGGGAACCTCCGCCGACTGAGTTGAATTCCTCCCGGACAGAGTTCTCATCCAAACCTTCCCAGTTCACCTGCTCTACCCGCTTGGGTTTGCCAGGTCTGTCCAGTGGTTTTCCCCTGCCATCTGAACCAAATCTCCACCAGATGGAGATCGGTTCAGCTTCTCTCCACGTCTCCAAGGTCAGCCTCTGCTGCCCAGGTCCCTGCTGTCACTGCCACCCGTCTGGCATAGCACCCGACCCCACTGTTTCCAAACGCGGGTGGCGGAGAAAAGGTTTCCACGTTGCTTCTTCGGGCTGAGCCCGGCCACCAGACGCTCTCTGTCGAGCTCTACCCCCAGGCTTCTTCCTAGCTTGTCCATGGAGTGTTTTTGAACCATTCCTTGTCTGGCCCCTCCCCCGAGACCACTCTGCCATGGAGACCCTTCCAGGATCACAAGGCTCCACTCTACCATGGAGACCTTACCAGGAGCTCTAGGCTACAGACAACTCAGCTCTCAGGTTTACTGGGGAACACAAACCTCTCCACCACGGTAAGGTGATGGTTCCTTGGAGAGGTTCACAATTTACAATTTAGGCATTTAGCAGAAGCTCTTAATCCAGAGCGATTTACAACGAGCAAGGTAATACAGCAATACATCAAATGCATAGAAATACTAATCTAAGAAAACATTTAGGTAGACCAAGCACATTTTAAGTTAAACGTTATAAAATCACCCAATGTGGGTAGACAAGTGGTATGGTAAGTGTGGAGTCTGGCAGAACCACGGCGTGAGTCTGCAGTACAGATTTTGAAGGTATGGAGGTGCCATAACTTTGGCTGCTTTGAAGGCCAGCATCAGTGTTTTGTACATTGTGCGGGCAGCAACAGTTCACGTGTTATTGCAGATATAATGGGAATGCTCTCGTCAGTTTCACTGCCTTTAGAACAACTCCAACCAAAGAAATATTTTCTAGTGATATCTCTTGTTTGTGGTTTTCTTTTTTGTTCTTCCTCCACATCTTCCTGTTTTCATAGCAAATTGAGTACACTGCCACCTGCTGGAGAGAAGGACCACAGAGTCTTCCTATATGTTACCAAGGCCTTGGACAAGCATTTTATTATCACGTCATCAATGAGGTTTATTTTGAGATTTCCGTTCGATGCCAATATGGCATTTTACATTGGATATTGATACCGAATTGCCACCCTGTCATCAAATTATCACACACACACACACACACACACACACACACACACACACACACACACACACACACACACACACACACACACACACACACACACTCTAACTCTTATTTGTGGTTTCTCTGATCTGCATCATAGATTGTCCTTAAATTCCAGAAGATGGAGTCAAAGTTCACCACGTCCAGACAGTCTTCCAGAAGAAGGAAGTCTCCAGCAGCCAAAGACGAATCACCAGACTCCAGGTAAGATCACTGTTTTATTGTTACAATTAAAAAAAGAAAAACATGTTTACTGAGTTAATATCATATTTCTGTAGAAGCAGAATCAATAATAGGCCTATTTAATTAACTCTCCTACTGCCAGATTATTTATTTATTTATTGGGTCTGGCGCCATCAAAAAGCGGCTTACCTTTGCGACGTTATAGTAGATAGACAGACAGACATTTATTTATTTATTTTTATTTTTTTTGGTTGTGCAATAGTGCACTTTGGTCTGCCAGGCAGCAGAGGGCGGCGTCATGCGAGAATGAATGTGAATTGTCCTGCTATGTGTTGCCGTACATTCAGAGCAGTCACTGGCTACAGAGCCTCCGGGCCAGAGGAAATCAACAAGGAAGTGAATTGTTCTCCGTTGATCTAACGCATAATGGATTTTTTACACCATCACAGCGGAAAATGTGTTTACAGTAAACGGCCGCGCGACCCCTCATCAGCTTACAGTCATCAGACGAACGAACCGAACGAGCGCCGTATTGGCATCGAGGTTCTGTAAAAAATGGGGCGAGCGTTATCGTTCAAAGCGTGGGGAGAGTTAAGGCAGAATTATTAGGAGAAGATGAGGATTTGTGGCTACTAATACAGTTGCTGCTGCACTGGTCTGTGTTGCCAAATATGTTTATTATAAGTTGTTCTTCTTTCTGTGAAGTAGAAAAAAAAGAAGAAAAAAATAAATAAAAACAATTGGGGGTCCTTGATCTTGGCATGAAAATGGAGAGCCACTGTTCTAAAACAATATTAGACAATAAAGTCTGACATGCCCTAGTTGTTTATTTTTGGCTTATTGCGACCGAAGGTCGCAGTATACCATGAGAAATGTCGCAGCTTGTCCGTCCTTCCGTCCTTCCTTCCGTCCTTCCGTACAGGAAGTGATGTCACGTGACATCACCTCAAAAACCCTGGATATTCATACTGTCACTGTGACATGTGGCTGGTTCAGATAGGGATCTGGTTCAGATAGGGATCTGGAAATCCGTTCAGGCATTCATGATTTATCATCCATTATGTTTTCTTCAGATGTAAACAAACATGGCTGCCATGTTTGAAAGAATGGGTTGGTATGGGGGTTAAACATGCAATTTCGTGATCGCGATCATGCCTAATACATTTCTGGAGGTCCAAAACATGTTTTTGAAAAAAAAAAAAAAGAAAAAAAAAAAAAAAGTAGTACTAAAAAACTAGTACCAATACAAACTCGGGAAACTCGGGGTTGGCACCATATGTGTTAACAGAATAATACAAAATAATCATAAAAATAAAATAAAAATAAAAATAACATATAACATAACGACACAAAATAATACAATAAATGAATATGCAGTATGAAAAGTAAATACATTTAATAAAATAAAGAAAAGAAAATGGTGTGGGTGTGGGTGCAAGTGTATGTGGGTGTGGAGACTGAAACTTTATTACATCAAGTGGGTTCTAAGTGGGTTCTGAACTTGATGGAAAACTGACATAGACCGGTACGAAACTTTGGAAGATGTAGATGATTTGCCTGTCTTGTGTTGAAATGGTGTACATCACTGTTGAGCTGGAAAAAGGTTCTACAGGGCAAGGAAAATGAATCAGGCATATCTCCATAATCCCCATATATGGGCATGTTTTGACATAATTGTTGACTATCATGCAGGGGTCTCCATATATGAGTAACTGGTCCCATATACATCACTGGCCAGATGGCCAAGAATTGGCACAACCTTGTTGGGTTCGCCTCTGTGATGATGAGCCGAGCCGTGCTCCTTCACTGGGACGGTGCATATAGAACTTCTGTACAGTAAAATCCATCAAAACACAACGGAGAACAATCATTAGATAGATACCTTTATTATCCCATGGAATGTCCCCTGTACAGCAGTTAAAGGTTACAAGTTACACTGGTAAGAAAAAGAGTACTGTTGTGTACAGTCAAAAAAAAAAAGCAAGGCAGAAAAAAGAAGAATATAAACATGAGTGAATATATGTTACTGTTAGTTTGGGTAACTCAGTTAGATTGGGGTAGGAGCACTCGTTTTGTAGTTCACCACACCCCCCTACGACCACCTGATCACCTTTGTCAGCCTTCTGATTGGTCCCTGACTGGCCAACCAGAAAAATTCTTCTCTTTTGCTACAGGGGGCGGAGATATGCAGTGGGACAATGACCTCTTTCTTTCATTCACATACATGGGAAGAGTGTAGTTTTAAATTGATATTTATTTTAATTTTAATTTTATATTTTGCTTTGTCATGATAAATAGGAACATTTTGGAACACAATAGAGTTAATACACTGTGAACATTTGTTGAAATACGAGAAATCGCTATGTGGATTACTAGTGTTGGCTTACATAGACATGCAGTGCGGTGCGGTACGGCCACGGCCGGCATGGTGGGACACGGTCATAGCGATTTTGATCATTACAATGAATAAGCTTCAACAAACTAGTTCACATGAAAGATATCGATGTAAGTAAGATATTCGATTGGGTAGGCCTACATATGTTTTAAATGGGCAGAATTACAATTAAAATACATTTTATGTTGAGGGCGAGCCTATAGTTCCACAACTTCCTGGTCAGTGAGAGGTACCCAAGATGCACTGCTCTCTCTCTCTCTCTGCCCTCTGCCTGTTTCAGAGGATTAAACTAATTAAAACATGTATTTTTTGGGGGAAACCCCCGTTTTGCAATGTAACTACTGTACTTTTTTATTCCTTTTTTATTAAGGCGAGACACTACAGGTGAATAGGGTAAAAAAAATAACTAATAGCTACAACCATGAAACTTTTCCAGTTGATTACTTACATCAAGACTAAGAATTTTTGAATTACAAGTTTTCTGAAATTATATGTTTAGATATGCAAATGAGGCATTATATGCGCTAATAATGCCCAATTTGCATACTTTTTAGGTACATAAATCTGAAGATTGGATAATGCCAGGTTCAAAACTATTGTTTCCCTTTCTTGACATATTAGAGACAAAACAAATTACAGAGGGGATTTTAGATATCTCTTTTTATCACTCCATAAATCATAAAATAGTGTCAACAGTCATAAAAAAAACCATTTTCGCCATGTTTTTAGTGATAGAATGTGATGTAAATCAGGCTATGAATGATATATCAGCAAACCCCTCTGTAAATATCTTCAGGATATAGATAAGAATAAAACTGGAAGGTTTGGTGTATGTGGGTGCAACTGAAGTGGAGATTTATGTACCTAAGTATGAGGAAAAACACATTTTGGGAAACAGCCTTTAAATATCGGACACACCCCCACTCAGCACTTTCACGTATGAAATGAACATCTATATGTGTATTTTGAACGCTAATTTTGCATTAGTTTGAAAGAAGGCATGTTTAGGAAGCAAAATAGTAAAAAATCTAATTTTTTTACATTTTGATTTTTTACATGTTTTCACCTGCCATGTCTCCCCTTAATATCATGTAGATGTTTTTCTTTTGGTACTTGTAACAAGGCGACATGGGGCGGGACTTGACAAAGAGTGAATTCACTTTGATAGTCACTTATCAACACACCTGTGTAATTCTGCATAATCACCACAAGATGGCGACAACACAGCCATTCACTGTGTAGTCGGTGACGTCACTCGTCTGCGACCCCTCTTTGTTTACCTACCAGCATAGCTCAACTGTGTTTAGCCATTAGCTTAATTAATATGCCTAACCCTAACCTCAGTAAAACTATGTCTAACCCTAACCCTAACCTCCGTGGGGTGAGGCACTAGTGACCAAGAAACATTCATCGCTCATAAGTGACACGTCACGCACTAAAAAAAGCCATGCTCAAAGCACAACTTAACAAACAGTGCCAAACAAAAGTGTACATAACAGTCAATGCTAGTCAGTGCAACACAAGTATCTCACCGCCATATCAACACTGCAATAGTACTCAATTCAACCAACACAACAGTGCAGGGCCAAAAATAAGTGTCCATAGTCAGTGCTAAAATGCTAATGCCAGCTAATTGCGACCGTCAGGTCACAGTTTAGTTGCGACCGTCAGGTCGCAGTTTAGTATCAAAACCTCCACCGGCCGTCCGTCCGTCGGTCACACGTCACACGTCACACCTTTGCCCTGCTCATATCTCCGCATCAGTATGACATCACACTGCTTGGTGTGTGCCGTCAGGGTCATTTGTGTACGGTGTGATGTCATACTGATGTCAGCAGTGTGATGTCATACTGATGTCAGCAGCTATGTCTCTATATATGGAGTTATATGTTGTTCGTGTCCAAATATGGGGCTTGTGAGGTCAGACTTAGTGAGATTCGTCGGTTATCTCCATATATGGAGGGAGAACCAGCTTATGAGCCGATGAGTTGTGTCAGAGTCGAGATCCTGCTTGCATCTAATCTGTCGGTAGATAATGCCGGTCTTATATAAGGGTCATTTGTGTACGGTGTGATGTCATACTGATGTCAGCAGTGTGATGTCATACTGATGTCAGCAGCTATGTCTCTATATATGGAGTTATATGTTGTTCGTGTCCAAATATGGGGCTTGTGAGGTCAGACTTAGTGAGATTCGTCGGTTATCTCCATATATGGAGGGATGTGTTGGTTATCTCCATATCTGGAGATTCAACCTTCAACGATTTTGACATCTTGTTACTAATCTGTCGGTAGATAATGCCGGTCTTATATAAGGGTCATTTGTGTACGGTGTGATGTCATACTGATGTCAGCAGTGTGACAGGAGATAAGCGACCAGCGGTCGCTTATCTTCCGATTAGGGAGTCTTACTGGTATCAAAACCTCCACCAGCCGTCCGTCCGTCCGTCCGTCGTTCACACGTCACACGTCACACCTTTGCCCTGCTCATATCTCCGCATCAGTATGACATCACACTGCTTGGTGTGTGCCGTCAGGGTCATTTGTGTACGGTGTGATGTCATACTGATGTCAGCAGTGTGATGTCATACTGATGTCAGCAGCTATGTCTCTATATATGGAGTTATATGTTGTTCGTGTCCAAATATGGGGCTTGTGAGGTCAGACTTAGTGAGATTCGTCGGTTATCTCCATATATGGAGGGAGAACCAGCTTATGAGCCGATGAGTTGTGTCAGAGTCGAGATCCTGCTTGCATCTAATCTGTCGGTAGATAATGCCGGTCTTATATAAGGGTCATTTGTGTACGGTGTGATGTCATACTGATGTCAGCAGTGTGATGTCATACTGATGTCAGCAGCTATGTCTCTATATATGGAGTTATATGTTGTTCGTGTCCAAATATGGGGCTTGTGAGGTCAGACTTAGTGAGATTCGTCGGTTATCTCCATATATGGAGGGATGTGTTGGTTATCTCCATATCTGGAGATTCAACCTTCAACGATTTTGACATCTTGTTACTAATCTGTCGGTAGATAATGCCGGTCTTATATAAGGGTCATTTGTGTACGGTGTGATGTCATACTGATGTCAGCAGTGTGACAGGAGATAAGCGACCAACGGTCGCTTATCTCCCGATTAGGGAGTCTTACTGGTGTAAACAATTCTAATGCTAATGGTAACACCAACCGTTACACAAGGTTGCACACACTTAGCAAGCTGCAAGCACACTTATAATTTTGTAGAAATGTTCTTTTCCTGTTAAGGATTCTTCTTCAGGAATGTATGATTCAGAAACAATGTGTTTCTTTCATTCTGATTCCAGAAGTGAGGACCAGAGACATACCCCAGAGTCTCCAGAACACAGCAATGAACCAGACTCCCAGACACAGTAAGACACTGTAAACTTTCAATGAACCAGACTCCCAGACTCAGTAAGACACTGTAAACCTTCAATAAACCAGACTCCCAGACAAAGTAAGACACTGTAAACTTTAACTCATGTTAGTTCAATGAACCAGACTCCCAGACACAGTAACACACTGTAAGCTTTAATTCATGTTAGACAACATTAATTAGCATTTATTTTCAGATAGTTTGTGATACTTGTATTGGCCATATATTTCAACACAGATCCCTTTCTGAAAATGCTTTGGGTCAGATTTATATCAGATTTCTCTGGATGTGTTTTCCCAGACAAAGTAAGAAGCTGTATACACAGCGAAAATCACAACTCCATCTGTTATATAAAACGTAACTTTAGATCAAAGTATACACAGTGATATACACATACACACGTTCCATGTTGCTTGCTGCGCCAGTCGCCAGCTGTGGGTGTTGTGTTACTTGTAACAGCAAGATTCACACCGTATCGAATCTATCGATAGAGCAACCTCTGTATCAATTCACATATTGTCGGTAGTTTATATTGATATATTGCCATATCGATTAATCAACCCCACCCCTAGTAGACAAACTATTAAGAGTTTAGAAATATAGCCTACTGCTAAAAGATCCCTTAATTTCTTTGAGCAGTGTAGTTATCCAACATTCAGTAATGAACCAGACACCAAGACAAGTACAATCACTGTAAACGTTAATTCATGTTATTACCCGGCTTGGTTGAATGCTTGATTCTGATTGATCGAGCGCTGAAATCAGCGGTGAATTATGAGCGTATAATGACCGCTCCGCTCTATAATTCACCGCTGCCTAATCAAAGGCTCAGAGCAGCTGCTGTATTCAGGCTGCACTGCGTGGATTTCGTGCCGTATCCAACATGTCAGCCATGTAAACAAACACACAGCGACATTTACAACCAAACGTTGCTCTGAAGAATGTATTTAAAAACATTTGAGGCGAGAAATAGACGACGCAGTAACAGAAATGGATTCTATTTGATCAGCACTTCCTTGTTTTCCAAGGCGACCGTGTTGCGCTCGGGGGGACGCACTTTCAGCCGTCTGTAAACAAGGAAACACTTTGTTTTGATTTTAGTTTTGAGTCAAATTATTAATTTTATGTATTAGCCGGGTAATAAGTGCTATAAGGTCTTGCTGCTTGGTCATTATGGCTTATATGGACACTTCGGGCTGATAATTCCCCTCGGCTCCGCCTCTGGGAATTATTACCCCGTCGTGTCCATGTAAGCCATAATGACCGCGCAGCAAGACCTTATCGCATACTTAGTTTATGTTTATTAAGGATTCTTCTTCAGTAATGTATGAGACAGAAACAAAGTGTTTCTTTTATTCTTATTACAGAAGTGAAGACCAGACACCAGAGTCTCCAGAACACCGCAATGAGCCAGACTCCCAGACAAAGTAAGAAACTGTTAAATTTAATTCATGTTAGTTCAATGAACCAGGCAGACTCATTTCGGCCGCTTGTACACGAGACTTATACGTTCGGTCATGACCCACACTTCTTGACCATAGGTGAGAGTGGGAACGAAGATTGCTCGGAAGACAGAGAGCTTTGCCTTACGGCTCAACTATTTTTTTCTTCACCACAGTGCGATTTAGCGACTGCAAAACCGCTCCTGCTGCGTTTGTGATAATTGAATTGGCCATACATTTTGACACAGATCTCATTCTGAAAATACTTTGGGTCATGCATTCACACCCTATGTTGTTAAAATGTTTAAACAGTCATTCAAATATTTTTCTAGATCTGTTATAGCAAATCTACAATGTACTGTATAAATGGTTGATGTACCGTATATAAGTCTGTAAGTAATGTACTGCATACATGGTTGACGTACTGTATATAAGTCTGTTGTTATGTTTCCAGAAGAGACGACCAGAGACCAGAACACATGAGTGAACCCCCAGACTCCCAGACAAAGTAAGAAGCTAAACTTTATTTCATGTTAGTTCAATGAACCATACTCACAGACACAGTAAAACACTATAAACTTTAACACATGGGCTGCTAAGGTTTATAACATTTATAGCTGTTGCTGCTGCCACCATTGACTTACGCTTTGTTTTGACGTGCCTCGCAAGCTTCGTGCGTGTGCACGTGCGTGTCCAGAGAAGATTGAGGAGGATAATCCATTTGTTTACAAACGCTCGCGAAACTAAAATCCAAAAATCGCGGTAAAATCGTGGTAAAGTGTCGCCGTGAAAACAATCAGCTCTCTGCTTCCATGGGGCTGTTTTCATGTCATTCTTAGATAAAGCCGTTCTTATGTTTCAAAAAGTTAACTGTTTGTTGCCTCGTCTGTGAACGATATAACTTCCTGTGGCAGGGGGACACCTAGTGGCCATAACTCATCCCTGAACGAGTTTGGCTCTATCTATCTAGGTCGTCCTCAGACGAGCCCTCCATCGTTGTTTGTTTTTTTTTTTTTTTTTTTTTTTTTGGCTCCCCAAGTGTTAATTCATGTTACTTCAATGAACCAGACTCCCAGACACAGTGAAACACTGTATCTTTTTTTAAAGATTTGTTTTGTGGATTGTATGCCTTTATTGATAGGACAGTAGACTGACAGGAAATGGGGGGAGAGATGGGGAGTGACACGTGGCAAAGGTTGTCCGGATAGGGAATCGAACCGGCGCCGCCGCCAGGCATCCATGCCTATGTGGCAATGCCTAAGTGGTATGTGCCTGGACCAGTAGGCCAGTGGGCGCCCCAAAACACTGTAAACTTGAATTCATGTTTGTTCAATGAACCAGACTCCCAGACAAAGTAAGAAACTGTAATCTTTGATTGTTGTTATTTCAAGTAAATACATGAAACCATGTTGTGTGACTATAATGATACTAGTAAGTTCTTGCCAACCTTCCCCTAAGGGCGAGGTTGCGCTGAGTCCACACAATGGCCCTCATTTATCAACGTGCTGCGGATAAAAATTTTGGCGTACACCGAAATTTAGGCAAGTGTCGGCATTTATCATTTCAACTTTGACGTTGGTGTAGGGTAGGATCAAATCTTGCGTCAGGTTCTGAGGTGGTGTAGGAATCATCCAACAAAATAGACGACGGACCATCGGCTTCCGGTTCAGGGGCTCAATGCTAACGGGTCCGCCCAATAATGTGTCCGTGTAGAAACCGATCACGGAGCATTAGTTCCGGCCTATTTTAGTTCCGCTTCGATAAAAAAAAATGTTTTAATTAATTTTTATTACATTTACGGGTTCTACGGGCATGGCAGAGAAGGGGTACAAAGGGGTATTTTTGGGGCAGAGGTTGAGTTAACAGTCTAAATCATAAGATTGCAGATCTGACTCAGAACAAGCGCACGCTGTGGATGATTTATTTGGGGGGCCATGGCCCACCGGAGAGATGGCCAGCCCGTGAGGAAAATATTGTTTAAGCACTCAAAGGCGCATTGCACTCGTCGCCGATATTGGGTTAAATTAATATCCAATCGTAACCGTGGGGTCTCTCAATTTATACAGTAGCTACTGTACACTATGCTGAAGTTAATGATGAAACCCGACACTCCACCTGTCCTGTGCCCACAGCGCACCATCTTCCCTGTGGAATTATTTTTGCCACGCTTGACTCCAGTGGAGATCGGAGTTAGAACCATCCCCTCATACAAAATAATAGCAGGTGGCCCATTTCTACTACCGCAACGTGAGGCAGGACTACGGCTGCTATGACACAATCGTAATACCCACCCCTTTCACTGAACGCTTTGGTTCCCATGGCAACGCGTCTACGCAGCAGACGTTGTAAACGCTACGGGGAAAGATAGCTCCTGTCGTAGTAGAGACGGATGCGACAGCAGCAGGTTGATCTATCGAGTGCTGATCATTTCCGGTTACCGTTGTCATCTGCCGTAGCCGTACAAAGCTTAAATGGCCTACTGTCTACACAGTGAAACAGCTAACGGCCAACTTAGCTTGCTACCAGCTAGCTGCTACACGCTATCACCTAGCACTGCTAGCATACTCCTAGCTTAGCTTCTCCAGTATAGCTGGCGCTTACACCTCGCCTTGGCCTTGCTGTGCTGTAGCTTTTTCCCTCTCTCATTATTCTGATGATGAACCAGCTTGGCACTACGCCTGCCGGCTGGATCTCCGGCACCACTTCTGTTTTCCTGCCTCGAGCACGCTCCGGAAGCGGTCTACAGCTCCGCTGTTCCATCTGCTCCCGGTGGCGTGAAGGCGTCGGCTCGTCAGGATGAGTTCCCCGGCCTGAATGCCGACACCAACTCGGAAGAACGAACCGGATGCAGCCCATTTCAGCGGCCAACACAAGGTCCATTCCTTGTCTCAGTTCTATATGGTTTGCACGCTTTGTATTTCATTACACTAGCGTAGCGGGTCCCGGTTCCCCTCCCTTCTTTTGCGCTCCTGCTGCAGCCGGTCGGCTTGCGCAAATTTTCACCGAAAACCGTCCCCTCTGTACGTAGCTGTGTGATGGTGGCCCACGCCGGTCTTAACCCTTCTCACCGGGCAGACGTGCACACATCGACTGAGATACAGCCTCCATGGACCCAGTGCTAGTGTTGGGCATGGGGCTGTCTGCTATGCCCCCCATGGACCCAGTGCTAGCCGAGAGCTTCACCTGGCGCTTCAGGGGCTCAGGGTGTACAGGATAGCTGCTTTTGGAGCCAGGAGCCTCAACGCAGCCTCCCTGCAGGGTTCCCTGGACGAGCAGATAAGTCTCACGTAACCAAACCAGTAAGACTAAGATAAGCGACCTTCAGGTTGCATACACAAACTTTAGAAGGCAATGGTAGGCAATCAGCAGGGAATATGAGAAATGGGACAGATCCATGTTGATGACATGACTAGAGATACTGTGTACCGCTTTGCAAAATCTGTAAGAGCAGTGTCCAAAAAATTGTTTTGCCAGAATCTGCCACATGGTGGCGCTAGAAGAGGGTCATGTGAGAAATGAGGGGTGGAGGTTGTGGTTTGGCAGGCAAGGAGTGTGTGTGCAAAGTTTGGCATGGATAGGGGCAACGGTGGCGGAGATAAGAGTGGGACAAAAGTGTGACGTGTGACTGACAGACTGACAGTCAAACAGACAGACTGACAGCCGGTGGAGGTTTTGATAGTAACTGTGACCTGACGGTCGCAACAACTATTCCACAATCTTTGAATGCTATATAGAGTCTGGATCTGCACCTCCTGAATGTTATATAGAGTCTGGAACTACACCTCCTGAATGTTATATAGAGTGAGTCTGGAACTACACCTCCTGAATGTTCTATAGCGTCTGGAACTACACCTCCTGAATTTTATATAGAGTCTGGAACTACTCCTTCAATGTTCAAGAGGGGAGGAGGCTTCACTTCCTCTTTAACTGGATACTCATCGTTCTTCTTACGTTACCCCTAACGAGGAGATCACTGACCAGGTGACCCCTGAGCAGTTGGAGATTAGGAGACGTACCCAGCTCATTATCGAGCTGAACAATCACTACTGAATGGACTGGGCGAACGATGGGCACCTGTGCCATGCTGGCGAACGCCAGGTGGCTGGCGACCATCACATTCTAAGCGGTGTCTGGTGCTGATCCTAAGAAGCACCTCATGGGCCTCCAACTGTCTCCAAACAACCCATTCCCCGGAGCAGTCGAGCACCTCCGGCTCACCACCGATTCCAAGAGAGCCCATCAGGAAGTGGCCTCCACAGTCCTTTGAGCCGCCGTCACAGTATTATTCCCTTTGCGGAAGTACGGCATCTCCTCTGCTTTTCAACCCCCTTGCCCCCTTGGCTCAATAGGAGGCTTGCGGTCTGAATCCCTGGGTACTGCGCCAAAACACGGGACATCGAAACCACCGATGTCAGAAAAGACACTGAAAGGAGGAGATACGCTCCCTTCTCAGCAAAGGCACTTTCCAGGAAGTATCGTTGGAACAGAAACGCCATAGTTTCTGTTCGAGACATTTCCTGGTAAAAAAAAGAAAAAAAAGGGGGGTTGGGGGTATGCAGCCCATACTGGACCTGTGCAGTCTCAACAAGCACCCCAGAATCTTGCGGTTCAAGGGGCGGGTCTACGAGTACACAGTCCTCCCATTCGTGATGTCGCTGAGTCCCAGGGTCTTTGTACCCAGGCAGCAATCGACCCTCTGAGACGTCAGGGGTATCCACCTGCATAGACGATTGGTTGCTCAGCACTGGCTCGAGCCAGGAGGTACGTCGCCACACAGAGATGGCTATTTCGCACCTAAGCTCACTCGGCTTTACTCTGAACTACGAGAAGTAAGTCTTGATTCTGTCATAGTGGACCACCTTCATAGGGGTCACGCCAGACATTTCTGGTAGCCCGCCTACCTATCCCAAGACAGGATAGACGGCTTCCTCGTCTGTGTGACGTTGTTCACCTGAGGGCTCCGAGTCACGTACAGGACATGCATGCGAGCAGCGGGATTTATGGCCTCGGCCATTATCAACTGTGGATGCTTTCTCTCAAGATCCCGTCTTCTCTGGGCTCTCAGTGGGTCCGAGTGACGGAGGAATGCGTCCGAGCGCTCAAACCCTGGACGAATGTGGCCTCAGGGAGTCAGCATAGGCACAATAATCTTGTACAAAGTAATCACAATCGACGTCAGTCTCACGGGATGGGGTGTCAACCATGAGGGCAGGGCTGCCAAAGGGGTTGTGGGACGCCAACCCCAGGACTGCACATATCAACTACCTGGAGTTGATGGGGGCCGCTCTCCATTCCAACATGCTGCCATTCAGACATTGACTTCTAATTGTCGGAATGGTGACACTTCCATAGAGGTTAGGGTTAGTTATAGGCTTAGTGTCTGAATGGAGGGATGCACATGGAGTTGATGGCAGTCTTTCTGGCATTCAAGCACTTCAAACCTCATATTCGAGGCTGTCGTGTCCTGTGTTCCAGCACCCATTGGTGTGCCGGTTCCTCAAGGGTGTGAGACGACTTTGGTCGGTCTCTAGACCCCTGTTCCCAGCCTGGGATCTGACGTCCTTTGTAACCAGCCCTTTCAACCGTTGGAATCAGTGAATTTAAAATACGGTTCTGCAGGTGCTGGAAATTTGCTAGTGATTACAGTAAGGTCTTGCTCAAGCTCAGCGTGGCGGTTTTGGTGGTTAATTCTCTGATTGAACTGGACGCTTTTCACCCACCACCTTTTGCATCAGTGGGAGACAGACGTTTGAGCTGTGTGGTGAGGGCGCTGTGCCAGTTTTATAGCCTGGATGTGGCTGCGTCCTTGAGGGTGCATGCTGTGCTAGAAGTGGCTGACACCTGAAGAGCTTACAGAACCAGAGTTATATACATAACCTCTAGTTATCCATAGTAATATGCTATCACTGCTCCCCTCTCCCCCGCGCTCCTTGTGAGCAGCACTGGGTTCAGCTGGGTTAAGCTGGAGAAAAAAAGCAGCTGGGTTGGGCTGCGATATCTGAATTTCCCTCGCGGGATGAGTAGGTATTCATTTCATTACAAGTAATTGTGTGTGTGTGTGTGTGTGTGTGTGTGTGTGTGTGTGTGTGTATGTGGGTGTGTGTGTGTGTGTGTGTGTGTGTGTGTGTCCACAGAGAGAAGACTGAGGATCCGTCCAGGGGTTCAGTGTGTGACCATCCCACCATCATTGTACAAAGTAAAGTAAAGTCTCTCTCTCTCTCTCTCTCTCTCTCTCTCTCTCTCTCTCTCTCTCTCTCTCTATTAAATAAGTAAATAAATACATAGATAAATAAGTAAATAAAGGCATAGATAAATACATCAATAGTCAAAGATTGTTGTGGTTGTTGACTTTTAGATAAAATAAAATATATTTCCATAGGATGTGAAGTGTGTTTAACACTGATAAACTGTTGTGTTCCAGTGGATGCCAGTCTGCTGAAGGTTCTAAAGCCACATATGACCAGTATGAAGAGCTTAGCAGGTCTGACAGGAGACATTACTGGACCTGGAACCTCCATCAACAGCACCTACTCAACGCTCTACCTCTCAGACTTAGACAGTGAAGGAGTTAGTCAGCAACATGAGGTGTGGCAGCTTGAGAAAGCATCCAAGATTGACAAGACCCTCGTTCGAAACACAATCTTGTGCTGTGACATCTTCAAGCCCTTACCAGGCAGAATAAAACCCATCCGAGTTGTTCTGACAAAGGGCATCGCCGGCATTGGAAAAACCTTCTCTGCGTGCAAGTTCGCTGTGGACTGGGGGGGGCGTGTGGCCAATCAACACATCGATCTCCTGATCCTGATGTCGTTCCGGGAGCTGAACCTGGTCAGAAATAAGCAGTACAGTCTTCTCACACTGATCCATGATTTCCATCCAACATTGAAGATGCTCACAGCAGAGCAGCTCGCTGCCTGTAAGACTGTGATCATCTTGGATGGATTGGATGAGAGCAGGATTCCATTGCAATTCCCCAGCAATGCCATTGTTTCCGGTGTCACAGTGACATCATCAGTGGGCACTCTGTTGACAAACCTCATCGACGGGAATCTGCTCCCCTCAGCCCTCCTCTGGATAACTACCAGACCTGCAGCAGCCAATCTGATCCCTCCTCAATATTTTGACAGGGTGACAGAAGTACAAGGGTTCACAGACCTCCAGAGGAATGAGTACTTCAGGAAGAGATTCAGTGATGAGAAGCTGGCCAGCACAATCATCTCACACATCAGTGCAACAAGGATCTTCTACGTCATGTGTCACATCCCCCTCTTCTGTTGGATTGCTGGGACCGTTCTGGAGGAAATGTTGAAGACCGATGAGACAAAACCGCTGCCCACGACCCCCACTGAGATGTACGGCCACTTCCTGCTGGTCCTGATAAGGCGGAATCAGCAGAAGTATTCACAAGACGTGAATCAACAGGAGCTCATGGCATCTGACTGGGCTGTTCTTCTGAAGCTGGGTAGGCTGGCGTTTGAACATCTGGAGAAAGGCAGCATCATGTTCTACCATGGAGACCTGGAAGAGTGTGGTCTTGATGTCAAAGAGGCCTCGCTGTACTCGGGACTGTGTACAGAGATCTTCAAAGCAGAGTGTGTGCTCTTCCAGACAAAGGTCTACAGCTTCATCCATGTGAGCATTCAGGAGTTTCTGGCTGCAGTTTACCTGATGCACTGTTTCAATGAGGGGAACACGAAGGTGCTGAAGTCCTTCCTGGAAGATTCTGAATCTGAAAGTGATGATGAAGATGATGAAGATGATGATGATGATGACAGACTGGATGTCTTCCTGAAGAAAGTCCAGCTTAAAGCCCTGCAGAGCAAAACCGGCCACCTGGACCTCTTTAACCGCTTTCTTCATGGCCTCGCACTGGAGTCCAGTCAGAGACTGTTGGGAGGCCTGCTATGTCAGAGAAAGAACAGTCCAGAGAGCATCCAGAGAGTCATCGACAACCTCAAGGAGATTGACTACGATGACTCTCCTGACAGATGCATCAACATCTTCCACTGTTTGATGGAGATGAAGGATGACTCTGTACTGCAGGAGATCCAACAGCTCCTGAAGCCAGGGAACAGATCACAGAAGGAACTTTCTGACACCGAGTGTTCAGCTCTGGCCTTCATGCTGCTGATGTCAAAGGAGGTTCTGGATGAGTTTGACCCGATGTCATACAACACATCTGATTATGGGCGACTGAGACTGCTGCCAGCTGTGAGGAACTGCAGAAAGGCTCGGTTAGTATTCATGTTAATTTTAAGATGTTAAAATGGAGTAAATCATTGCGACAGAAGGTCGCACTATACCATGAGAAATGTTGTAGGTCAGGTAGGTTTATTTGGCCTCCTGGTGGCGCTATAATAGGCCAATGTGAAAAGGGCGCCACGTGTTCTTGGGCCTTTCCCGGCAATCGTATGCTGCGTGCGTAATTTGAGGCATTTTGTTCCAAAAATATGTTGTGCAAAGGTTGACCCGCTGGTGGCGCTATAACAGGCCAATGTGAGAAGGGTGGCATCTGTTCCTTGACCTAGTGGGAATGTACGCACATCACAGGCTGTGTTCATGATTTGAGGTGTTATTGTCCACTTTATCGCTGCTTGCAGCTATATACATATACATACATACATACATACATACATACATACATACATACATACATACATACATACATACATACATACATACATATATATATATAAACTCAGCACAAAAAGAAAGGAAACTCTACTTCGGTCCATTATATCTCCCCTTTAATTGAGCTACACAGCCAAACGTGTACCTAGCGCCAGCCAATATTTTGCCAAAATGCCTGCAATATACTGTTCTGCTGGCATTTACTCTCCTTACTCTCTGACATTGAGCCTAAAACTAACAAAGTGTAAAAATGGCCAATATGTGTTGTTTTTACTTTTCCTTATTACTGTGGGAGAGTGAAATCATTCAATGAACCAAGCAACAAAGGTGAACACCAAAATAACAGTATTGCAGGCCTGCCAGGCCATTTTGTGAGTGAGTTTTTTGATTTTTGGAGGGGCACTACCCACACGTTTGGCTGTGTTGCTCATTCCACGAATGCCAGATCCTTACAAGCTGTACCTCGTTGTAAAGGTGACAAATCAACGATAAAAAAGATATACAATACCATATAGCATAATTAAAGGGGAGATATAAAGGACCGAATGTTGGCACATTTTGGGACGGCGCTACCCACACGTTTGGCTGTGTAGCTCATGCCTCGAATGCCTGATGCTTACAAGCTGTTCCTCAATTTAAAGGTCACGAATCAACGATAAAAAATATATAAAACACAATACAAATTGGTATTATTAAAGGGGAGATATAATGGACCGAATTCAAGTTTCCTTTCTTTTTGTGCTTATTGCGACCGAAGGTCGCATATACTCTGAAGAACCGTGTCGCTTGAGTGTCCTTCCTTCCTTCCGTATCCTTGTGACCGTCCGTATCCTCTGTGATGTCAGTGTGATGTCAGCGAGTTGTGACATCACCTCCTGTACAGGGCGGCTACACGAAATGTGGATAACACTATATATGGAGATGGTCCAGTCCATCATGTCATATGGGACTACCATCATAGAAAGTAGCCATTGTTAGGCCGGAGTCATTGGCTGTCTAAACATGGAGATGTGGATAACACTATATATGGAGATAGTCTAGTCCAATATGTCATATGGGACTACCGTCATAGACAGTAGCCATTGTTAATCCGGAGTCAATGGCTGACTGTCTGTACAGGAAGTGATGTCACATGACATACTTTTTATGCCCATATATGAGTCCTAACATGGAGATGTGGATAACACTATATATGGAGATAGTCTAGTCCAATATGTCATATGGAACTACCGTCATAGACAGTAGCTATTGTTAGGTCGGAGTCAATGGCTGTCTGTCTGACTGTCTGTACAGGAAGTGATGTCACATGACATACTTTTTATGCCCATATATGAGTCCTTCTGTACCAGGGTTAGGGTTAGGGTTAGGGCAACTCTTCCATATTTTTCAGGAGATGGTAGAGATTGCAGGTTTCTGGACCAAATGCCAGATTGGTAAACTGCTCGATTTGAATGTTGTAGCAGAGAGAGTTGTTTACTGTTTTTCATATATTTCAAAATGGTGGGAGATTTAAAGGTCAGAGGTCAAAAGTCAGAGTGTCAAAGTTGTTCGGCATGAAGAGACTCATGTGTGTCCAGGTTTCATCGCTGTATGTCAAACAGAGCATGAGCTGTACCTGTTCAAAGTTTGCACTTTCAAAGGCTTTCTACAGCTTCCTTTGGCCAATTTTTGCTAGAAGTAATAGCACACATCGCCACAGTAAGCTGAACACGTTGTGTTTGATCGGTGATTTTAGGGTCATTCTTCAGTTTAAGTCCTCCCAGATGTGACCACGGATAGCTCAAGTTGAGTCTTCTTGCTGGGTCTTTTTTTGTTTTTTAATGTTTTCATTTCTCTCTCTCTCTCTCTCTCTCTCTCTCTCTCTCTCTCTCTCTCCTTTATTAGTCATGAATGTAAACAGAGGTACAGAGGTACAGTTAGACATTAAGGCTAAAAGTATAGCACAATACTTTATTAGTCATAAATGTAAACAGCGGTACAGTCAGACATTAAGACAAAAGGGATATAAATGTAAACAGGGGTACAGTCAGACTTTAAGGCTAAAAGGATAACACAATACTCTATTCGTCATAAATGTAAACAGAGGTACAGTCAGACATTAAGGCTAAAAGGATAACACAATACTTTAATCGTCATAAATGTAAACAGAGGTACAGTCAGACATTAAGGCTAAAAAGATAACACAATACTTTATTAGTCATAAATGTAAACCGAGGTACAGTCATACATTAAGGCTAAAACACATCAAAGTCCTGGGTCTTGTTTCCATTGTGGTTCTATATATTCAATTGACCAACATATCATACAAAATAATCACAATATTACATGTCATCAACAAATATAAACACTACAAAGGAGAAAAAAAAGAAAAAAAGTGAATGCTACCTCCTTTCGTTGATCATTTACCTTGACCTCCCCTTGTAGTCTCCTTTCATAACTGGGCTCTGTGTGTTTCCACTAAAGAAAGTAGGCTTTCAACTAACCCTAACCGTCTGTTTTGGTGAGTACTACTAGTATTTTTTATTTATTTTTATTTTTACTTTTCATTACAGGCAAGGCTGAGCACAACTTGCACAAGGTCTTGTCGGTACAATAACGTTAACGAGAACTCTTAACGCTATGGACCAGACAGAGCCAGGTTGGATTAAAGAGGCTAATGTGTAAGCTAAGCTATGCTAACTGGCTAACAGCAACATGTTTCGCATAGCGGTGCTTGAGTGTGGTCTCCGCTCCGGTCTGACTGCCTGCCCTGCAGGGTTTATGTTAGGGTTATTCTTTAGTCTTAGTAAATTTACAGGTTAAACTTGTAGCCCCCACCTCATGTCTAAAAAATACTTTTTCGCCAGAAGAGAAAACATTTCTTATTTAATAATAATATAGCAGTCTTCAACAGGGGGTCCGCTACCCCTAGGGTCCTCAGAGTTATTACAGGGTGTCTCAATAGCTGTTACGACCCCTGTCTAGGGTAGGAGTAGCCTATAACTTAATGAGGAGGATGACAGCTTTTCAAAAAGATGAATTTATTTTATTATTTTTATTATTATCTTTTTAGCAGAAACTGCAAATCTTGTGCATGCGCTAACTGGGTTGAAACTGTTTCCGTTTTGGTGTTTCCTGCCAAAGTGTAGTCCGTTTTGAATCAAAATGATGTAGGATGTCATCCGGTCGAAGACCACGAAGACCAGGCCTGGTGACGCGAGGTTAACATAAACCCTGCAGGCAGCAGGCAGCAGGCTGTCTGCAAAGGTTGGTGCGCCGTTAGATACGGCACGGCTCAAACACGTCCAGTGAGAAAGGTTCTGCGGTGCAAAAATATGTAAAATGGGTACATTTTTAACGCAATATTCTTTCTGTAATTAATTAATCTAAATGAATGAATATATGATATAGTACTTTATTGTCAGTTCACACTGAAATGTGTAAAACACAGCAGCCATGTATTCGAAACCTATATACAAACATGTGTAACAAGGCATACATGACACACTTAGTTGCGGTGCAGCCCCTGTACCAGCGCACCGACATTTCACTTGCTTGAGGAGAAAAGACTTGTGGGGGTAAGATGGAGAGGGGATGCCTTGGGGCATAAAAACACTGTTCTCATGTAATGCTTCCAGGTATTTATTTATTTGACAGGGACAGTACTCATTAATCGACATGTCAGTTTTCACCTCAATGTAAATGAGCCAGAGTTAGCCATAGCCTAATTTTCAACTGTAGTCCCTGGGCAGGCTGTACAAAAGTGGTAAAATGCTATCCGTACAAAACATACAATACATTCAATACATACAATACAGTACAAAACAGTGATGTAAGAACATTTAGGGGGCACAAATACAGCAAGTTATGAGTAATAACAGGGACAGATGGAGCAGATTGTTACCCATGATTCTAAGTTTGACTTGCTTAAAGCCACCTCTTAAGATTGAGCTTGAGAATAGTAAAGTATTAAATAGTAGATAGTAAGTAAATAGTATATAGTAACTAGAAAATAAATTAGACATTTTAAGTGTGCCTGCAGCTCGCTAAGTGTGAAACCTTGTATAGCGGTTGGTGATAGTATTAGCATTAGATTTTTTAACATTAGCATTTTTAGCATTAACATTTTTAGCATTTTCATTACAGTTTACAGTTACAGTTTAGGCATTTAGCAGACGCTTTTAATCCAAAGCGACTTACAATAAGTAGATAAAACATCACAATAATAAACAAGGTTAAATGTCAGTAACAGCAATATAACAAATGCAAATGAATATCTATCTAGAAAAACAATATAATCCCTAAAGAAAAAAGGTTTCTAAAAAATCTAAAAACAATTGCTAACTAGCTTCATGCATGGACATTGATTTTTCCAGTATTACTAAGGGTTTAGGTGGAGTCTGAAAAGGTGAGTCTTCAGTCCACGGCGAAAGCTAGCGAGTGAGTCCGTTTTAAGTGCGACAGGGAGTTTATTCCACAGCTTGGGGGCCAGGAGGGCAAACTGTCTCGGACGAGTGGATTTTTGCCCTCGGGTTTTTAGCGAGGGTTCTGTCAGCATCCCTGTGTTGCCTGATCTAAGTGCACGGGTGGGGGTGTAGGGGTTGATCAGGTTTTGGAGGTATGGAGGAGCCACACCTTTGGCTGCTTTGAAGGTCATCATCAGTGTTTTGTATTCCGTGCGGGCCGCAACCGGGAGCCAGTGGAAGCTGCGGAGAAGGGGAGAGACATGTGAGAACTTAGGCTGGTTGAAGAACAGTCGTGCCACGGCATTTTGGATCAATTGGAGAGGTTTAAGTGCACATGCCGGGAGACCAGTGAGGAGAGAGTTACAATAGTCAAGTTTTGATATGACAGATGTCTGGATGAGGAGCTGGGCTGCCTCCTGAGTCCTGGGTGAGGAAAGGTCTGATTTTACGGATGTTATAGATTGTGAACCTACAGGACCGGGTGACTGATGCAATGTGTGCCTTGAATGATAGCTGGCTGTCCAGGAGCACACCAAGGTTTCTAGCAGTAGGAACCGAAGTCACCAATGCATTATTATTAACAATAGCTTTAGCATTTTTAGCATTAGCATTTTTAGCATTAGCATTTTAGCATTTTTAGCATTCATTAGAATTTGTAACATTAACAAATTAGCTTTAGCATTTGTTAGCATTAACATTTGTTCGCATTAGCATTACCATTTTTAACATTAGCTTTTTTAGCTGGGAAGTGGAGTTATGGCCAAATAAAGCTTCGGCCAATCAGAAGAGGGGGCAGGGCTAAGTTAAACCAATTAAGGTGAAGGACTCTGAAACAAGTCAAATGATGCCACCCACAAGTGTGTACGACAAACGGTTGATGAGATAAAGCCAGATAAAGTTTCGGCCAATCAGAATAGGGGGCGGGCTAGATTAAACCAAATAAGCTGAAGGACTCTGAAAGCCAAATACAGTTTCAGTAAATCAGAAGGGGGGGGGGGCTAAGTTAGACCAATTAAGCTGAAGGACTCAGAAGCAAGTCAAATGACGCCACCCACAAGTTTGTAAGACAAACGGTTGACGAGATAAAGCCAAATACATTTTCGGCCAATCGGAAGAGTGGGTGGGGCTAAGTTAAACCAATTAAGCTGAAGAACTCTGAAACATTTCAAATGACACCACCCACAAGTTTGTACGACAAACGGTTGATGAGATAAAGCCAAATACATTTTCGGCCAATCAGAAGAGGGGGCGGGGCTAAGTTAAACCAATTAACCTGAAGAACTCTGAAACAAGTCAAATGACACCACCCGCAAGTTTGTACGACAAACGGTTGATGAGATAAAGCCAAATACATTTTCGGCCAATCAGAAGAGGGGGCGGGGCTAAGTTAAACCAATTAAGCTGAAGAACTCTGAAATAAGTCAAATGAAGCAACCCACAAGTCTGTACGACAAACGGTTGACGAGATAAAGCCAAATACATTTTTGACCAATCAGAAGAGGGGCGGGGCTAAGTTAAACCAATTAAGCTGAAGAACTCTGAAACATGTCAAATGACGCCACCCACAAGTTTGTACGACAAACGGTTGACGAGATAAAGCCAGATAAAGTTTCGGCCAATCAGAATAGGGGGTGGGGCTAAATTAAACCAATTAAGCTGAAGGACTCTGAAACAAGTCAAATGAAGCAACCCACAAGTCTGTAAGACAAACGGTTGACGAGATAAAGCCAAATACAGTTTCAGCAAATCAGAAGAGGGGGCGGGGCAAAGTTAAACCAATTAAGCTGAAGGACTCTGAAGCAAGTCAAATGACGCCACCCACAAGTCTGTACGACAAACAGTTGACGAGATAAAGCTAAATAAATTTTCGGCCAATCAGAAGAGGGGTGGGGCTAAGTTAAACCAATTAAGCTGAAGAACTCTGAAACAAGTCAAATGACACCACCCACAAGTTTGTACGACAAACGGTTGACGAGTTATAACTAGGCCTGTCACGATTCATGAAAAAATCGATTTAAATCGATTTAATTAGGGGACGATTCGAATCGAATCGTTTTAAAAAACGAATCGCGATTCGACCAACGTCTAACGTCAACGTCTAACCCCCCCGGCTCCACCGAGCGAGTCGAGCGTCGGCAACGCTGGAAACGCTCCGGTTTTAATCAATGAAGGGTGCTCCACTGCCTAATGTCAACGTTGGACGCTCAAGCAGGAAGGCTCACTCACTCACAGCTGCCAGTGTGCCTCGTTGCAGGAGCAGAGGAGAGCTCCGCGATTTTTATTGGCAAAGAGAGCATTTGAGTGCTGTGTCTACTTTGCTGCTACAGAGCATCGCACTAATCAGTGCTAAGGGCTAACAACAACAATGCTACGTACAGATGCATGTCTCTGCCACTGGTTTCAATGTGGAAACAACGTTTTTAGTGAAAACAAGAATTGACACAGTCAATATATAACCAGGTGAAATGGTGGGTTAGAAAGTCAGCACACTAGGCGGACCAGTTCGTGTAGGCAGATGGGCAGGCGCGGCGAGTCTCACTGCAAGTCTCCTACCAATAGCATGTGTTCTACTCCCCCCTCCCCCCTCTGCTGCTCTGCTCAGCGCAGAGAACGCTGCTGCGTCATGACGTCAACACATTCGGTGTGACGTTCTCTGCACTCTGATTGGTTAGGGGAATTCTACACTTCCTCCAACAGTGATCATAACACGATCGCCCAGGCTTCATTTTCTTCCGATCGCCAAATGAAGCCTGGGTTTCCGAGGCTAGAAAGTCAGGGACTTTGAACAGTCTATCCACAATGAGACACTAGGTCTTGACGTTGATGCAGTATTGATTTTGAAAAGAGGGTAAGAGTTGTCGTTATGCCTTAGTTTGTGCCTGGCTTACAGTACAGTTGGCTTGCTATGTACCACAGGAAAAAGGCATTCATTTAAGAATTGATAAGTTTACACTTTTCTGTAATTTGCTATTTGCTACTGTATACTATAGAGGATAAGAGAACGTCTAAAAAATACATTCATTCATTTAAGAATTGATAAGTGTACACTTTTCTGTAATTTGCTATTTGCTACTGTATACTATAGTATAGAGGATAAGAGAACGTCTAAAAAATACAGGATTCCTTGTAAGAGAACTGAAATTGAATTTTTTGTTTTTTGTCATTTGATAGTTCTTCTGTATTGAAAAGAGCATAAGAGAAAACAGTATTGTTAAAAGAAAAGAAAATACTGGAATTGTGGATTTTTGGGGGGTAATTTTTCAGTGATCATAAAACAGTATTGTTAAAAGAAAAGAAAATACTGGAATTGTGGATTTTTGGGGGGTAATTTTTCAGTGATCATAACACGATCGCCCAGGCTTCATTTTCTTCCGATCGCCAAATGAATCCTGGGTTTCCGAGGCTAGAAAGTCAGGGACTTTGAACAGTCTATCCACAATGAGACACTAGGTCTTGACGTTGATGCAGTATTGATTTTGAAAAGAGGGTAAGAGTTGTCGTTATGCCTTAGTTTGTGCCTGGCTTACAGTACAGTTGGCTTGCTATGTACCACAGGAAAAAGGCATTTTCCTGTGAAATTTAATTGTTGTTTTTTGTCATTTGATAGTTCTTCTGTATTGAAAAGAGCATAAGAGAAAACAGTATTGTTAAAAGAAAAGAAAATACTGGAATTGTGGATTTTTGGGGGGTAATTTTTCAGTGATCATAACGCGATCGCCCAGGCTTCATTTTCTTCCGATCGCCAAATGAAGCCTGGATTTCCGAGGCTAGAAAGTCAGGGACTTTGAACAGTCTATCCACAATGAGACACTAGGTCTTGACGTTGATGCAGTATTGATTTTGAAAAGAGGGTAAGAGTTGTCGTTATGCCTTAGTTTGTTCCTGGCTTACAGTACAGTTGGCTTGCTATGTACCACAGGAAAAAGGCATTCATTTAAGAATTGATAAGTTTACACTTTTCTGTAATTTGCTATTTGCTACTGTATACTATAGAGGATAAGAGAACGTCTAAAAAATACAGGATTCCTTGCAATGTTCCCTCTAAGCTGCGCGCATGCGCGCCCGCGCACTACTCAGGACGCTGTCGCGCACAACAAATCTTTGTAGCGCATGGCAGATTAACACAGACAGATTTGTGAAACACAGTTGATTATTTTGTGGTACACCGTCTCTGTCTGCCTGCATCAGCGCTAGGTGTCTCTCTCTCTCTCTCTCTCTCTCTCTCTCTCTCTCTCTCGCTCTGTTCTCCGTCTCCCGACTCAATTCTCGCTTGCGTCCCCCGCACCCCCCCCCTCTCTCTCTCTCTCTCTCTCTCTATCTCTCTCTATCTCTCTCTCTCACACACACGCGCGCACGTGTGGTAAACAGAGACTTCTTCTGACTACTTTATTGTTTTATTGCCGTCATAAAACTTTCTCAGCTACATCTAACGTTAGCAACAGTGTGGCTGTAGGGCAGGCTACCAAAACAAAACAAACGCATGTGCTTTCTGCTTTGCGTCGCGTATCAGAAGCTCAAAGGACCATGGTTGCTAATGTGCAGTTTCATAAAGACGTCTCCCGCCTGTGCACAGCGCGGATATTAGACCTACAGTACACACTACTCCTCTATCCAGCTTCCAGGTATGAACTATATAAACTGCAATGTTTCTCTGGAGCTGACGAGCGTGTGGTGTGGGCGTCTCACCTTCACGACGAGTTAACAAAAATAACTCCAGTCCTGTAATGCATTAGTCTCAAAGTGGGTCCAGGGACCCCCGGGGATCTTGAAGTAGTTCCAGGGGTCCCCAGCAAAAGTTAGGAACCAAATGGACCCTTATGTAACTCAGAGTGTACAATGGAACCCCACACTCAGTGATTTTATAAATGTATTATATTATGGGGGTCCCTGGGATAGCTTTTCAAGTGGGTCCTTGACATGAAAGTTTTGAGATCCACTGCTGCTTCACTGTCCTGCAAAGAAGGAGAGAGTCCACCTCTCTTATGGGCTATAGACTATATAGCTTAGGTCATATTATATGATTTACATTTTTGGGAAAGCAATCTACATGGTTACATTGGCACTTGGCACATACAGTAGGCTACACATAATGCTTTTGGACTGTCTTTTATTCATAATAATAACTTCTTAGCAATGGCTAAGTGTCAATGTCAATATGTCAATGTATTGTTATTTTGTAGACTCATATTTAGGCCCATTGTTTGTATTGTATTTACATATGTCAACATGTGTATATACCGTAGTATATAAGATAGATAGATACCTTTTATTATCCCAAGGGGTAAATCAGTCTGTAGGCCTAATACTGAATAATAATGGATATAAAACCCTTCTCCCCCCGTCTTTTTAAATGTAACTGTCCTACAATAGCCTACAGTTTATTAACAGTAGTCGAACCGCTATTACTTATTCTGTAATTAAATTTGAATAAGCCATAACTTGACATGACTTGACGCACTGACGCAGTATACATTCGTGCACTCGACATATATTGCTCATCAGTGCTCAAGTTGTGCTCAGAAGGTTGGAGTGTTTGCTCAGACCGAAGAAAAATTAGAGGGAACATTGATTCCTTGTAAGAGAACTGAAATTTAATTGTTGTTTTTTTGTCATTTGATAGTTCTTCTGTATTGAAAAGAGCATAAGAGAAAACAGTATTGTTAAAAGAAAAGAAAATACTGGAATTGTGGATTTTTGGGGGGTAATTTTTCTGGAAAATAAATTTGTGTTGAACAAATCGTGACATCATGAATCGTGAACCTTGAATCGTGATTCGAATCGTATCGTGAGTTGAGTGAATCGTGACTGGCCTAGTAATAACTGCCGTATGATTTACACCACCCCCGCAATATATATACATCAAAACGTGCGGCTCGGCTGGGAATGGGGTGCTATTACTTTTCTTTCCGATCCACGTTACCATGGCGACGTAATTCGCAAAATAATGACGCCCAAAAACCCCATTGACTTTGATTGGGGGACTCTGAAAAAAAAGAACAGAAACTTTGGCGCCACATTACACTGGCATACTTTTGCCTAGCAACGTGATTTAAACTTTAAAACTCTCACACGACTTTGGACTTTTTCCGGCCAATAGGGACTTACTTAAGCCCCACCCCCTCTTAAAACCAGCCCCTATCTTCCTATTGGCTGAGCTTTAAACATCTATAACTCCAGTTTGCAGCAGGGTACCGTTTCGAAACTCGCTGTGTGCTCTTAAAAAGCCAATAGAGTAGTGAAGTGTGATGTAATTTACACATCCTACCTGGTTCACGGTTTTCTTCCCCCATTCTGAATTCCCATAGACCTTTTTCATATTCCGTCATATAAGAACTGTGTCCCAATTATAAACAAATTATCTCAGCGGTTTGACTCATATGGATATGAAGAATCAACTGATGGTGAGCAAACGCTAATGTTACTGTCGCCGAATTAGTTACATTTTCGCTAGAAACAGGTTTGATAAAATATGAGTGAGTGACTGACTATCATAAACCACACAGAGCCACCTCGCCGACAATATCGCAAAGACCGTTTGTTTATTTTTGGACCGCAATGCTTATATGAGACGATTTTAAGATGACTCGATGTTATTCTCCATAAAGAATGACTTCATTGGAACCGGGGGATGAGCGAGTCACGTCATGATATTGTTACTCTATAGGAATTACCTATAATTGCTGAAGCTCCGGCCCTCTCTTCCTATTGGCTGAGCTTTAAACATCCATAAATCCAGTTCACAACATGGTACTGTCTCGAAACTTGGCGTGAGTACTTAAATGGCCAATAGGGACTTATTACTTAAGCCCAACCCATGTCTTCCTATTGGCTGAGCAAAAAACAGCTATAACTGCAGTTTGCAGCATAGTATCATCTCGAAACTTGGTGTGGGTACTTTGCTAAGCCACTCCCCATCTGTCTTCCTATTGGCTGGGCTTTAAACAGGAATATATCCAGTTCCCAACGTGTTACTGGTCTCAAACTTGGTGGGTGGTCCCACAGACCTAACCGCTAATGCTAACCGCTACTTCCGCATATGCTAATGCTAATGTAAAAAATGCTAATGCTAACGTTAAAATGCTAATGCTAATGTTGCAAAATGTAAATGCTAATGTTACAAATGCTAATGCTACAAATGCTTATATCAATATTAATATATATTTAGGAACTAGTAATGTAACTATTTACTTTTTTCAAAGCCGCAGTAACTAATAAAAGTAAGTAAGTAAGTAAGTAAGTAAGTAAGTAAGTAAACTTTATTTATATAGCACCTTTCGAAACAAGGTTACAAAGTGCTTTACAGTATAAACAAAATAAACAATAACAAGATACAGGGTAAAAATATGAACAAGATTAAAAATACAAAAATACAATACAAAAAGAAACCCAGGAAATGGGCAAAGACCTGAACAAGGGGGCAATAAAGTATCAAGAAGTAAAATGAATTTGAAACAGGTGAGTTTTCAACAAACGTTTAAAACTGTCAACTGACACAGCAGTTTTTAAAGGCAGAGGTAATGCGTTCCACAAAGTAGGAGCCACCACTGCGAAGGCCCGATCTCCCTTCGTCTTAAGATAAGACACAGGGACTTCCAGAAGGCCCTTGTTGGAGGATCTAAGAGATCGTGCATTGGTTTTAGGGGGCAAAAGGTCAACAATGTAAAGTGGGGCCAGCCCATGCAACGCTTTAAAAGTGATCAAGAGTATTTTGAAAACAATTCTAGCTTTGATAGGTAGCCAGTGAAGTGAGGCTAACACCGGGGTTATGTGTGCTCTGCGGTTAGTGCTGGTGAGGATTCTGGCTGCAGTATTTTGTACAAGTTGAAGACGGGAAAGTGATGAACGACTGAGGGTGGTGTAGAGTCCATTACAATAATCAAGACGGGAGGAGACGAAAGCATGCATAATTTTTTCAAGATCTTGGGGAGAGAGAATTGACTTAATTTTTGCAATGTTTCGTAGATGGTAAAAACAGGCCTGGGTAACCTTCTTAACATGGAACTCAAGATTTAAGTTGTTGTCGAAAAAGACACCCAGGTTCTTGACTGTCTGTTTGACATTCATTGCCAGCGGTCCAAGGGATAGCCGCATGTCATTTGAGCTACTCTCCGGGCCAATTATAAGAATTTCGGTTTTGTCTGCGTTTAGTTGTAAGTAGTTGTGAGCCATCCAGTTTTTTATGCTAGTTAAACAATCGTACATGACTGTGAGCTTACTGAGGTTGTTTTGTTTGAAAGAGAGATACAGCTGTGTATCGTCGGCATAACAGTGATATGAGATGCCTTCGAAACTACTAATAAGGGTGCCAAGGGGGAGCATGTAAAGGGAGAAAAGGATGGGGCCAAGTATGGAGCCCTGAGGGACCCCACAGGTCAGGGGAACTGAGGAGGAGGCATAGCTGTTGACGGCAACAGACACACTTCTCGCTGATAAGTATGAAGAGAACCACTCCAGGGCAGATCCAGTTATACCCACACACCGCTGGAGCCTATCTAGGAGGATGGAATGGTCGATAGTATCAAAAGCTGCGCTTAAGTCTAACAGCAGCAGCACTGAACATTCTCCAACATCAGCCCTCATAAGGATATCACTGGAAACGCGGAGAAGTGCAGTTTCAGTGCTATGCTTCTGGCGGAACCCGGACTGAAATTTGTCGAATATATTATTAGATTTGAGAAAATTTAGGAGCTGATTGCAAACAACTTTTTCTAGTACTTTTGAAATGAAGGGGAGTTTAGAGATTGGTCTATAATTGCTATGAACTGATGGATCGAGAGTTGGCTTTTTTAATAGGGGTTGGATAATTGCGTGTTTAAAGTGATCGGGTACACAGCCGGAGGAGAGGGAGCTATTGATGATTTCCAGAATGTAAGGACTCAAACAATGAAAAACATCTTTTAAAAGTGTAGTTGGGATGATGTCGCCAGGACTAGAGGAAGGGTGCATATGGGACAGAATAGGTGAAAGGTCAAGCAAAGAGATAGTGTTAAACTGACACAGTGTGGAAACTGGCGGTGGAAAGTCAACTATTGTGTTACTGCTTGGCGGGTTTATGTTGGACCTAATATTGTGAACTTTGTTTATGAAGAAAGATAAGAATTGTTCACAGTCATCATTAGAGAAGACAGGAACTGCGGGGGGAGCCGGATTAACCAAGGTGTTAATGACAGCGAAAAGGGCTCTAGGCTTATTTAGGTTAGAATTAATTAAATTTGAGAAATATGTGGTTCTTGCCTCATCAGTTTTAGTGTTAAAAACAGATAAAAGTTCCTTCATGTGAGTGAAGTGAACCATCTCCTTGCATTTCTTCCATTTCCGCTCTACCTGTCTGCATTCTCTTTTGAGACTGCGGATGTCATCGTTCATCCACGGGGATGAATTAATGCCACCCGCACGTTTGTTTTTTATTTTGAGGGGGGCAATTACATCTAGGGCAGTCAGGCACAAATTATTAAAGTGACCTACAAGGTCATTGGTGTCTGTCAGAATGGTCACCTCTGGGCGGAGACTCGGCAATAAAGTCAATGTTAAAACGAATATACTTATGGTCAGAGAGAAAGAAATCGCCCACACATAGATTATTGATATCCAAGCCCAGCGTGAAAACTAGGTCCAGTGTGTGACCCTGGTCATGTGTCGGCCCAGACACATGCTGAGTCAGATTCAGCGATTTAGTAATACTAATGAACTCATTAGCTAGGATATCAAGAGGATTGTCAATGTGAAAGTTAAAATCTCCGGTCAGCACCAGATGGTCAACCTTCATAACAATAGAAGATAAAAAATCTGGGAATTCTTTTAGGAACTCACTTTTGGAGCCAGGAGGGCGATAACATAATAAAATAAATAAAGGATTAACAGTACCAATCCTAAGTAGGAGTGCTTCAAACGTATTAAAATGCTCTATTTCCACGGAGCGGCACACAAACTGCTTAGAGAAAACAGTAGCTAAGCCACCTCCGCGTGATGACCTGGGAGCGTTAATAAAGCTGCAGTCAGTGGGACAGAGCTTGTTCACTGTGACATTGTCTTTCTCTTTAAGCCAAGTCTCTGTTATAAACAGAAAATCAAGACCATGTGACTTAACAAAGTCCCTTACAACAAAAGGTTTGTTACAAGCTGACCTAGCATTTATTAAAGCCATTTTAAAAGGAACAGGCTTAATGGGAGGGGCTGTAGGTAGACAGGAAATGCGGGAAACACTCTGCTAAACAGATGTTATGCTTTTATGTGTTTTACCAAGTCCCGGAAAAGATGCCCTGTGATTGGCCAGTACAGTCACTTTGATTGGCAGTTGTGCCGAATGCTCACCCCAAAACATGATTTATGAGACTGTGGTGGCTTGTGTGGAGCAAACAAGGCATGGATGTGTTTGTAATGACAACTAGTAACACATTCATGAAAAAATAAATCACTTTTGACCACACCAAATAGTGTAAAAGCGATAGGCTTATATGCTCCACTCTATGCTATGAGAGCTGCTGGGTTCTGCTGGGGAAACTGGACAACAGGAGCGTTTCTGCCTAATAGACCCCATGGACAGTCTTTATGGATCAATATAAGTAGGAAAATTAGCCTAGAAGTGATTTAGGGCGGAGTTGTCCTTTAAGGGGAAATATTGACATATTTGACATAAAAGCGCTATTTGCTCTGAGCCATAAATGTCTGAAAACCACTGCCTTAAGATTCATGTAGTGCAGCAAATACACATGACAATGTTTTAATAAATAAACAGCACTGCACAGCAAATTCTCAATAAAATAAACACTTTTCATAACAAGGTCTAAACCTGTTGAAAACCACTGAAATACTACTGCAAATTCTCATGCAAGTAAAACATTTGATCCCACAAATAACAATCAAGAATTGACCCTCATAATGATGGGCACACAGAACGCTATGTTGTAATTAACCATCTAAATCTAAAATCTAAATGTGGTTCTAAAAACCTTTTATCTTGAGACCCAAAAGATAAATTAGATGTTTGCTTGGGACCCAAACTAGTGAAAACAGCAGATCTACAAGTTCACAATTCGTCATGTTTGCAAGCATGTAGTGTAATGGACGTTTTTGATGTTACTATAAGTAAGATAAACAGATCAGGAAGATGCAGGACTGCAATGCCAGGATTCCAACTCATACTATATTGTTGGTCTCATCACAGTAGAGAGAGACTTGCGTCTCCCTCCATAGCTTCCCCCATCAGCCCCCAACACCCATGTCCAACACATTTATACATAGACAGGGAGATGTACAGAAAGGTAACAACAGATGGTCACTCCTTACATGGTCTCTATTCTATAGTTACACACACACACACACACACACACACACACACACACACTAGTGTTGTAGTCGAGTCCACCTAAAGCGAGTCCAAGTCAAGTCCAAGTAATTTGGGGTCAGAGTCGAGTCTGAGTCAAGAGCCCCTGGGAGGGGGTCGAGTCCGAGTCGAGTCCGAGACCAACGGGAGGCGAGTCCCAGTCGAGTCCGAGACCAATGGGAGGCGAGACCGAGCCGAGTCCAGTTTTTTTATACACAATACACAAGAACCCCCCGTTCATGTGCGTTCACCTGTCTGGTGTTTCCGACCAATACCTTTCAAATTAATGGCTTGTCTTCAAATTAAAACAATAGATCTCCCCAAATTACCTTTGGTTGCAGTGGTTTAGGTTTGAGGGAGTTTTATGGAGAGGGAGGTTTTTTTTTTTTCCCATACCAATTTAAAGGTTTCCACATTCAAACACATAGCAGTACATGCCTGTCTGCATTTCATTGTTTAGGTGAGAAATGTGACTTATGTCATTAGTCTGATGCCTTTCAAGTATATACAATGCAAAAAAATACCCCATGTCACTGCTTCAAGTTGTTTTGATTCGTTTTAACCTCTCTACAGGGACTTACAATGTTACACTTCTCTCTGTTGATCAGTGCACTTTAAAACTTTCGGACTGATTGATTGAAGAAGACTTTATTTGAAGTCTTGCTTAGACGAGGCTTGCTTAACGAGTAATAGACTACACCTGGAAAGACAAAAAGACGTAGATTCTTAATCCAGCGGTGCCGGTGGATTAAACTACTTATGATCACAAAGTCTTGTTTGGAAGCTGTTTTTCCTACAATAAGGACTTATTTTTGGGGGGACACAAGGATATCCTGCAGGTAAGAGGAAAGCAGAGTGGACTGTTGTGCTGTTGTGTCCGTTTGGCGAAAAAAAGAACTTCTGGGAACTCAGATTAGTTGCTTGCTGCTGTGCTGAGTGGGGCTCTGCGTGTGTGTGCCTGTGTGTGTTTGCGTGCTACTACTGTGTGCCTATCAGATGCGCGTCAGATATGCTCCGTTACTTAACAAGGCAGCTCTCTTAATTTTAACGTGAATGCGCTCCTCATATGGATAAAACATTTATTCCATTGCATTGTAGTGACTCGACTCGAGTGGACTCGGTGGGGGGGCGAGTCCCGAGTCAAATGGTCCGAGACCGAGTCGAGTCCAACTCAAATTAAGGGCGAGACCGAGTCAATGAAATTTTGGACTTGTGTCCTGACTCGAGATGAGTCATTGACTCGAGTACTACAACACTAACAGACACACACACACACACACACACACACACACAGTCGGCGTACTTGAAATAGAATGTGTGTGAGTCGGCTGTTTGTAAGGGGTTTGTCAGGGAGGAACATGCAGGACATTTAATAAATCAATACCACAATGATTGTTATATGAATTTTGCCACCACAGGTTCCGTTAAGTTGATAAATACACATTTGACAGTCTATAAATATTTCTACCACAATTAAATGATATATTTCTATCATACTGCATAAAGTATATACTGTGAGAAAGAAAAGGTTTCGAGAAGTGTTCAAACACAATCAAAATTTATTAAAAAAGAGCTCCTGAGTCCTGAGCAGCAACACTATACCATCACAGCATAGGTTCCAACTCCCACATACAGTTTACACAGCCCTCTGATACATTTCAGAGAGAAATCAAAATTTGTCGAGTCGTGTTGACAAATATCCTTATAAGGCTCTTTGGTCAGGAAAAATACAAGACAGGACATGACATTCTGGTGACAGGTGAAGGAGTGACTTACTCAACAGTTGTTCTCAAGCTTAGAATAAAAATCCCTGACATGACACTAACCCAATGACACTCTGGTCACCTTAAGGAGAAAACAAAGATTACATTTTTTGAATTCTATTACAGTAGATGGCTTATTGCCTATTTTCACTACTTGTTAGACATTTGTTTTCTAAGTTATGGAATTTCTCAGATTTGTCATAATGTCTACCCCTGTACAACATAACGTTATGTCCCATTGTGGCGTTATTATTCTTTTTTAACTATCATTTTTATCCTACGATTTTGTAACCCATTTTTTCACCCAGTGCCAATTGCCTAAGCTATGTAATCCTGGGCTCTGCTCTCCCTCTGCCACGCCAGGGGAGACAGACTGACCTCATGCTTCCTTCAATGCATGAGTAGTCCAAGTTGTTTCTTTTCACCTGATGGGGGATTTCCCCGGTTTGGACGTAGCGCATGGAAGGAACACGTTATTCCAACCAGTTCCTTTCCCCTCCATCAGGCGCCCCGGCTGGCCAGAGGGAGGCGTTATTGAGACCAGTATTACTGCATGTTTTTGTGAGGGTATCTACCCTAGGAGACACAGGGAGAACATGCAAACTCCACACAGAAAGGCCCTTTCGCCAACTCAACCTAGGATGTGGGCGCTGATTACGCTGAGGAGCGAACACGCCCCCAGCGCCCACAGAGTCCCCTGGCGGGAATCGAACCCAGGACCTTCTAGCTGTGAGGCGACAGCGCTACCAACTGCGCCAAGGCCATCGCGTGTTTGTCGAGGTTGCGGCAACAGCAAATGAAACGATCCGCCAATCAGAGTAAACCACACACACTGGATAACAAGATCGAGTCCAGACAGAGCCTTTGTAGCCTATACCATAACGCATTAACATTAACATGACATGTTACTATCTGAAGTAATGTTACTGCCCTGTCCCTGTGATTTTAATATGCAAACTGCTAATAAAGTAATCAATCAAAAGAACGAGAGATTTATCTGGGTGACTTACAGTGCGTGCGCCACGGTGCATGCATGAATGTTTCTTTCTGACATCCACCTAAATATTGTCCAATTACCGTGATAGCAGACGCAATTTATATCCGACACAAATTGATTAGAAGTTTTCCCTGCCGGGACCTCAACTAGTGAAAACAGCAGATCTACAAGCTCACAACGCGTCTCTTCACTTGCTGTGAGCTTGTAGATTGGATATTTTCACGAGGCCTCTTCTTATTCTTTTTATATGTAATTTCTTAAATGTGTTTGCTTGTTTTAAAACAATATGAATACATAATCATGGAGGATAGGCTATGCGGTCGGTCGGTGAAATGACGCAAAGAGGAGGCATAATATAGGCCTATACACTGGACCCATATAGCCTACTGTAGCTTTTTATAGTCTTGAAATAAAAGATAATTTGACAGACAAAACTATAGCCTGCATGTAGGCCTACTGACGGACCACTGTTATTACAATCGGGGTAAGGCTATATTTCTTTATAAAGACAACAGGTAGCCTATATATGTCCATGGCGCGCCAGAGCGCCACAGGCATGATTTTTGATTGATAGCATAAATAGAAAGGGAGACACTATCACTGGTCATACAAAAAAATAAATAAAGAGTTCACAGAATAAATACAAATTTGAATAAGAGCAATTGCTTGAGAAATGACCAGGGTCTGGGAACTGAAGCAGCTATGGGGCGATCAACATTATCCTCCACCCGGCTTTACTCTATACTCTACTAGCTTTTTATTGCCTTATTGGTAGGCTGTCAGACTATATTTTTGTTTGGTTTAAATAGGCCTACTGTTACATTCCATAATGACATGTTTGGCTATTTATTATGATATGGTTAAACCATGGCGTGATCATTTGCATTTGGTGCGTTGTATTATAGCCAATAAAAAGACTATTTCTGTTAGAAGCTGTTGTCATTGATTGTTCTTTAGATTCAGGAAACACCTATGAAGTGTTTTACTAGCTCAGAAATAAATCAATTAGTCTATTAAGTGTTTTGTAGCCTTATTCTATAGATATTATTAACCGTATTCTACTTGCGTTCTGGAGTCATTCAATGAAATGTCGGGTTGATGCGCTGCCGTCTCCAATCTCTCCATGTGTCCAAAATAACAGATGTATAAACTGTCGACACGCCATGACGCAATGCGTTGATATCTTGCAACTTAGTTTTTTTGGTGTGGCGCATCGCGCACGATCACGGAGAAAAAGAAAGACTCCACCGTTTGATTCAACCATGATTTGGTTTAAGCTATAAAAAAGGTCTCCTCATTCTTTGGAAAGCCCAGCATGACAATGACTGTGTCCCGTTAGTAATCAGGTCTTTATTTGCTGTGCAATTAATGAATGAAACTGATGGAGCAAAATGGCATGCCACACAAATCATTTCTTTGAATAGACTCATCTTATATAAACAGAATTGACACAATGAAATGACACTCTATGACTTCTGCTAATTATATAGGTATTCTAGGACTAGGTATTAGTATTAACTGAATGAGTGGTTGGTTTGATTTTATTTATAATTAAATTGAAGGCAGAAACAAGCATTAATTCATTATTTAATCGTGCGAAGACAGCCGACCCAAATTGCGCAAGGAAACCCCACCTACGGTTTTATTAGAATGCTATAAATAAAGTGCTCGTGCTTTTCAAATAGACTACACAAATACAATAACTGGAGCTTAGGTCTGCAGCAGGGATTATTAATTCCAGGGGTGATGTGCGGGGTGTAACCGTTTAAACCAGTGTTTTTCTTTTCTCTTTTTTTTTTTTCTTTTTTTTTTTTTTTGCAAATGAAATGATGCATGCAGCAGCAGCAGCAGCGGTCCATAAATAATCAAAGCAAGCATGTAACATAATGATCAGTCAATCAAATTGGATATTAAAATGATGCCCACACAGTCTGTGTATTTTGGAAGGGTGGCAGTCCGGTGCATCACATACAGCAGGCCATGACAACAAAATGAGAAAGGTAAATAGCCTAACATTTCCTCTTTGCAATGAACAGCTAAATTATTTCCAAATAGGGATCACATTAACAACCACAGCAACTAGACCATAGAATGACAAAAGAACAAGCTGACAAAGTGTCAAAATCTATCAAAATCAAACGTTATTTTGTATTTATTCCTTGGCTGGCTTCTGCGTCCAGGAACGCGGAAGAATGGCTGTCTGAGTGTGTCTGTTGATTCTGGAGGTGGGGGGGGGGGGGGGGCTTGATTGCAGGGAATCAAGCGCTGCGCTGCAAGGAATCAAATTGATTGGTCTTTATGGGGAGAACCCAGGATCGCGCTGCCACGATTGGCCGTTTTGTCAGATGCGCGAGAGATTTGACTGGTCCGTTTTCCAGCACATTCCAGGGAAACGGGGACCGCGATTGGCGGCCCAACCTCGACAGAGAAGTCACAGCAGGCACCACCATGCCTCCTGTTGTGGCATTATTTAACTTGCGCACTTGTTGTCATTGGCGCCTTGGCATAGTGCTCAAATTACCACACTCATAATAGCAAAATGGCAATTGGTCACACCTCCATCTCTTATTTTAAGAGACAGAGTTATCTCAAGAGCTGGTCGATCAAAATAGGGCTCACAATGTCTTTTGTTTTGCCTCTGTGATTTGCTGAGGATCAGAGAGGCTTATGGGTAATGTAGTAGAAGTCATGAAAACCATGGAAGGTTTTGACATAAAACTAAAACTAATTTCCTCTTTTAATCTGTCATTACAGACTTGATGGATATAACATCGATGAGACATGCTGTGAGATTCTGGTCTCAGCTCTCACCTCTAATCCCTCACATCTCCTGGAACTGGAAATAACTATCTGCTCCCTGACGCCACCAATGATGAAGTCGCTTTGTGACGCAATGAAGAGTCCTCGCTGTAGACTGCAGAAACTGACGTACAGTACCCCCCCCCCCACCCACACACACACACACACACACACACACACACACACACACACACACACACTAAAACACACTCATATCTATTTAAGGCATCATTTGTATTGTATTATATTTCTAGAAAAGGAATGTCCTACTAAATTTTAAGTGTGCCTGCAGTGTGCAACCTTGTGTAGTTGGTGTTAGCATTAGAATTTTAGCATTAACATCAGCATTTGCAATAACATTTTAGCTTTAGATTTAACATTAAAGTTATACCATGTAACTTTTTTTATAAAACAAATCTTAAAATTGTCCTAACTGTTAAATCGCTAAAGTTTTAGAACACCCACTCTGTTATTTTCAGCTTCTAAAGCCTTCTCTTTTTATGTTTTCTACTTAGCCGTGACAGGGGCGGGATTTCCCGGCAAAATTACGTCATCTGCATCATCCATATACGTTGTGTATACGTTGGCCAATCACATCGCGGATCATACACACATGATACACTACCGGCCAATCACAGCGTATCTGCCGTCTCTTCAGGAAGTAGCCTCCCTCAGCTACAGTGTTTACGATGGTGAAGGATTCTTAACCTCTTAATCCCCAAATCCTGTCCAGAAAATTACGTTCTACACCTCCACGGATTCGTATCGGTCGCGGTGGTTTGCGGCGCCGCTCCGGTGGTCCGCGGCGGTGGTCCGCGACGACTCCGGGCGAAAAACGGCCGAAAAAAGCAATACAGCTACTGACCACTAGTTTAGCAACTTACACAGTATAGCTTCAACATTTTTACATTAGCATTAGCTAGCATTAGCATTTTAACATTAACATTAGCATTTCTAATATTATCATTGACATTTTTAGCATTAGCATTTGTTAGCATTAGCATTTGTTAGCATTAGCATTTGTTAGCATTAGCATTTTTAGTATTGGCATTTTTAGCATTAGCATTTTTAACATTAGTATTAGCATTTTTAACATGTAGTGGTTAGCATTAGCGTTTAGCTGCACGTTTTGATGTATATATTGCGGGGGTGGCGTAAATCGTGCGGCAGTTATTACGTGCCGAAATGTTATTATAGGCCTATACTTAAAGGTGTATTCAGTGATAATGAAAGTGGCCGGGGGTCATCTTGTCACAGTGTGGAAATGTTTAGTTTTTTATAGATTTTCTACACCATTATAATGTTCTCGTTTTGATCATTAGACCTAATCACTGAATATCAGTCAGTAGGCCTACGTCTCCAGCTTCACGATATGTATGATACTGATTTACTACGAGACTGTGGCATTTTATGAGTTCGGCAGTTTACAATCTAGGCATTTAGCAGACGTTCTTAATTCAGAGCGACTGTGGTTCTCAAACCTTTTATTTTGACCATTATAACTAAACATACACATCATAACATAACTACGGCCATACTCTACCCGGATTGGTCGAGGACTGGCTGGCCACCTCTGAAAACGGAATCTAGAAATGCTCGCAACACGGGCCATGGTGGAAGTCCTTATATGGTCAGCACACATTCTAGTGAGGAGAATGAATGGAAAATGTACCAATTATATTTTTATTTGAAAGAAATACAATCACTGAATATACCTTTAAGTATGGCGGATTACCATAAGTGTTTTGCCATTGCATGGCAGGCACACTTCAAATTATCTATCTATCTATCTATCTATAGGCTACACACACACACACACACACACACACACACACACACACACACACACACACACACACACACACACACACACACACACACACACAGAGTATATGAGAACTTCCGGAACCGTTATAGGAACCAGTTCTACATGGAACCAATATGGGTGAACCGAAAAAAAAAAAGAAATCGGAATCGGTTAAAACCAAACAGATCCCAACCCTAACATCAAAACGTGCGGCTAGGCCGGGAATGGGGTGCTATCGGCTGGGCTTTAAACAGCCATAACTCCAGTTCAAAGCATGGTACCATCTTGAAACTTGGTGTCTGGACTCAAACGGCCAATGTGAATATAATAAGTCCCTATTAAAAATGCTAATGCTAATGTTAATAAAAATGCTAATGCTAAAAATGCTAACACCAACCAAAAATGGTAACACCAACCGATACACAAGGTTGCACACACTTAGCGAGCTGCAGGCACACGTAAAATGTCTTAGAATTTCTCTTTTCTAGTATTGATTGAATATAGCAACGTAGTTAGTTATGCTGAGCAAATTATGTACTAGAAAATCGATATCCAATGTTTTCTCAGAAAGAAATGGTCTAAATATTAGCCTTTTAGCCTACACTTTCAATGGCTGGGTCAAATTGACCGAAGGCCCTGCGTGTTATATGTTAACTCTCCCAACGCTTTGAACGTTCACGTTCGCCCGATTGCGCAAGACCTCTCCGCCAATACGGCGCTCGTTCGGTTCGTTCGTCTGATGACTGTAAGCTGATGAGGGGTCGCGCGGCCGTCTACTGTAAACACATTTTCCGCGGTGATGGTGTAAAAAATCCATTATGCGTTAGATCAACGGAGAACAATTCACTTCCTTGTTGATTCCCTCTGGCTCTGAGGCTCTGTGGCCAGTGACTGGTCTTCTTCTTCTTCAACACATAACAGGCAAATTCACATTCATTCTCGCATGACGCCGCCCTCAGCTGCCTGGCAGACCAAAGTGCACTATTGCACAACCCAAAAAAAAAAAAATAAATAAATAAATGTCTGTCTGTCTATCTACTATAACGTCGCAAAGATAAGCCGCTTTTTGATGGCACCAGACCCAATAAATAAATAAATAATCTGGCAGTATGAGAGTTAATACAGGGGGGTGTTGCAAATGCATGACATGTAACATTTTCATATCACATGATTAGTATAGCAAATAAGCCAAGCAGAAGAAGTTTCATGGAGAAAATTTAAAACCGGGTCAAAATGACCCGAAGACACTTTTACTGCATAAAATGTGTGTGTGAGGGGGGGAAAAAAGAAAAGAAAAAAATCTGGGGGCACCAGATTGTAATCTGTCCTGGGGCGCAAACTGTAGCCAGCCCTGCATGGTAGATTTAGCACATCAACAACAGAAACATTATGCAAAAGGTTATCTTTGATCAGATTTTTCATGGTTCTTAAATTGGGGTGAAACAATGTTTAAATAATGATATATGCTATAACAATTTGCAGATTTCAATGTACTACATATAAAAAAAAAAAAAAGAAATCACACTTTCATTATACATAGAGTGGTCTTTGTCCACAGGCAAGAGACCAGGCCCTCTTGCAAAAGTTCAACTCTAGCTCAGAGGTTTATTATTCCACAATGCAAGGAGACATCCAAATATCAAGATGTGATTAAATAAAGCCACACATACAAAGTAATACTGAATAAACTGTTTAAATAATAATAAAGAAATAAACCAGGCGTTGGCAACAGGTGAAACAATCCTTTTCAACACAGGTGGAAACACTAACAGATCTAACAGGATCTATTATCATTGTTCAGTGAGTCAGAGCTGCTGACAGTATGTTTTGAGAATGAGATTTATTTATCAGATTGTCATCAGTGCAGACAGCAAAGACACTTGAATAAGTCATGCTTATATGTTTTTATCTCCATTCAGGCTGAGTCACTGTGGCCTCGACCAGAGCAGCTGTGAATATCTGGCCTCTGTTCTCCGTTCCGAGTCATCTAGTCTTCAAGAACTTGATTTAAGCTCAAACGACCTGGGAGACGATGGGGTGAAGGAATTGTTTCCAGGACTGCAGAGTACACAATGCAGATTGGAGATTCTCAGGTTAGATCAGATCATGCTGTTGATTTCCATTATATCATAACTATAGAAATGTGATGCTTTTAAATACATGTGTGTTCAACATCAACATAAATTCTGAATAAGTAAGTTATGTGCTTTATGTGGACAATATGGGTCACTGTGTGACAAAGCATGTTCATTTATGAAAGTAGCAAATCACTACTGCAAAATTAGATATTTCTTATTTAGATTTACTCGATAGCTTTGGAAAACCAGGGGTCCTCAGAGTTAATAGGGGGATGGGGGGGGGGGCAGATCTACAATATCTACAAGCTCACAATCCCTTGTGACTTTGTAGATCGGCTATTTTGGCTATTTTGGTTTGGTGCAAAGGGAAAACAGAGCAGAGCAAGCACAGAGTAAAAGGTGAACTTTAGGAGGCACGGTGGTGCAGCAGTAGTGCTGTCGCCTCACAGCTAGAAGGTCCTGGGTACGATTCCCGCCAGGGGGCGCTGGGTTCGCCGTGTTCTCTCCTCTGCGTCATCAGTGCCCATAGCCTAGGTGGGGTTGGCAAAAGGGCCTTTCTGTGTGGAGTTTGCATGTTCTCCCCGTGTCCCCGAGGGTAGATACTCTCACAATAAAAACACAGTAATCCTGTTCTCTATAATTGATTGATTGATTATTGTAAAATGGAGAACAGCACAAGTATAGTAAATACAATTGAATTGTAGTACAGTACAAGTACAGTTAAACACCCTGCCTAAAAGGAACATCCCAAATAAGACTTTTCACTGTCTTTTTTACGTTGGAAGCCCTCTGTATTTAATTCATGGACTTGCCTGATCGAGGGGAACGGAACTGGTTGGACTAGCGCGTTCTTTCCACGCGTTACGTCAGGTGAAAAGAAGCGGCTTGGACTACTCATGCACTGAAGTAGGCATGAGCTCAGATCGAGGCTCTCCCCAGGTTGGCAGAGGGAGAGCAGAGCCCAGGATTTGTGACAAAGTGACAAGCCAGTGGGCCAATTACATGAATTATATTTCGTCGTTGTCGGGTGGAAACCTTGTATGTCCAAAACCGTTTGTTTTGTATTTATCATTTTAAAAATGATTTAAACTAGTGAAAACAGCCGATCTACAAGCACACAACGCCTCGCACCGCGAGGTGTTGTGTGCTTGTAGATCTGCTGTTTTCACTACTTTTGCGCGACGGCCTTGTATGATGAAGCAGGGCTTTGCTTTGCGAAAAGATGTATACATTTGAAACTTGGAGATGCAAGGTTTCTGCCCGACAGTGATGATTTACTTTGTTGGCCGCCCAGCCCCAAAAATGGAACAATGGCCGACATTTTATTTTTATTTTTTTCATAATGGCCGGCCTGGACCGGCCGGGAATGAACCGGCCGTTCGGGAGTTGTCCCGCTTTTCCCAATGGCCAGCACGTCCCTGACTGTTATAGAGGTTCAAACGTGATTCGCTATTTAATGATGCATTATTTTCATCTTAACAAATCAAACTTTAGTTGGCTATACTGACATAATGTGAATGAACAACACATTCTCACCCCCAAGGTGTCACACACCTGACGCCCTGTCAAGTACCCTACTGCGTCACAAGAGAGGACACTTTAGGTATGCCTACTGCTTCAAGTAGGGGACGCTTTGGTTATGCCCAGTGGTCTGAGAAAAAAAGAGTTTCCCAACTAGGATTCGAAACAACTACGTAGGGTTTACCAGCCACCGAACGTTCCCTATCACGCCACTATCCACAACGGAGCCATGCCGTCTGAGCCGCATGAGTTTTACTGAGGTTAGGGTTTGGGTTAGGTTTAGGCATAGTTTTACTGAGGTAAGGGTTAGTCATTGAGTATTCAAATATGTGATTAAGCCAGTTTTTGTCTGAATTAACTGCTATTTATTTTATTATTCAGCTTGAGACAAACCAGCATCACAGCCAAATGCTGCAAGGAATTGTCATCACTTCTCAGTTCCAACTCATCCTGTGTGAGAGAGTTGGATCTCAGCTGGAACGAGCTGCAGAATGAAGGCGTAAAGATCCTCTCTGCTGGACTGAAGAGTCCTCACTGCACTCTGGAGATTCTGAGGTGAATAATAAAGCAAAGTGGTTACCGGGGTATTATACACCGGCTGAGAGGCGTTGGGAAACACGAGGTGTCAGCCCAGTGTTTCCGACCCTCTCAGCCTGTATATACAATATATTTTGCGAGTCATCCCGCGATCAGCACTGTGGACACCTTTTAATATGTCGCGAGTCATCACAGGATCGGTGTTAAATGAGTTAAGAACCATATTTGATCCATACACATGTTTATTTTCACCCAGATTTAGCTGCTATGTGGGTGAACATCACATCAAAAACGCTAGCATAGCAACCTAAACTAACAGCCGAGTATGTGCCTGGAGAATAGAGGTGCTTGTCGCCTTTACAAGCCCCGCCCGGAGCCATTCAGTCACTGTCCTATGCATGTGGGCGGTGCTTAGAAGGACCTGCATGGCAGGATTTGAGAGAAAATCAAATGCTCGCTTCTCTAGTTCAGCCTCACGGAACTGTGGAAAGAAATAACGCACCTGGCTTTGTTATAAACTGATTCAAGGTGGTGGTTATAGTCTCAGATACCACGGCAACCAGCCAATCAGAATCAAGGAATGGAACTAGCCGTTTTAGAATGTGTATTCTGTGTGGATCTCTACTTGAATATCAGCAAGAGATTGATCTCTCTCTCTCACTCTCTCTTTCTCTTTTCAGGCTGGCATACTGTCTGGTCTCAGAGGAAGGCTTTTCTTGTCTGGCCAACCTCTCTCATCTGAAAGAGCTGGACCTTGGAATCCAGACTCTCAAGTGAGTTGAGGTGTGAAGTCAGTCCATGCTGAAACGATCAAATGGTTGCTGAGAGATGCTCTGCAAGACACAAACTGAATGGGTTCCCAGATTGTATCACATCTATCTATCTAACTTCTAACTATTCATTCACGTAATGTCTATCAGTACTCTACACATACTCTGACATGACATGACATGACATGAAGAACACCATATATGGGCATAAACAGGACGTCACAACGCATCTAGTGTGTTATGTAGGCTGTAATACCTGGGTAATAGAGTGTAATACTTTCTGGCTACTTGGCTTTATCAGAAGACTTTATGAATACTTGGAGATTGTCGGGATGACCGTCTTGTACTCCCATTTGTCAAAATGAAAATACGCTTGTCTGTTCTATAGACCTGTCCATACTGTCTCTGACCAAACTTTTCATCTGAGAGTTCCGACTTTTTACAGTTTTACGAACTCTAATTCGGGATTTCAGAAGTTGTGAGTGACGTCATATTTTTGTTGAACCAGACCTTTCCGACAAAAAGTTTGGTGGTTGGAGACAGTATGGACAGGCCTTTAGAGTTTATGAATACTTGGAGCGGTCGAGCATTGGAGCGTCTTGTGCATCCATTTGTCAAACTGACTGTTCAGTGTGTTAAGGCCTGTTCATACTCTCTCCAAACACCAATCTTTTTGTCGGAAAGGTCCGGTTCAAAATGACTACAAAATGACCTCACTCACAGCTTCCGAAAAGCATTATTCCGAATTAGAGTTCGGAAAGCTACACGTCGGAAAGTCGGTACTCTCCAACCAAAGGTTTGGTGGTCGGAGAGAGTATGAACAATCCTTTGCGATGCATTAGCACCAATATAACCCTCATCTCTGCTAATCACTATGATGTCATTCACGCAGTATAGAACCATTTTAAGAGGCTAATCAATATGATGTCATTCAGGCAGTATAGAATCATTTTAAGAGGTTAATCACTCTGATGGCTCATCTCTGCCCTTCACTGTTACTGAACAAAAAAAAATCTATAGCAATGATTACTATCCCAATATAGAGCTATTTAACAATGTTACTATCTAATAGCAAAAAAATCTATAGCAATGATCACAACTAGAGAGAGAGAGAGAAACATGAACTCTTCCACAGCAGAGATGCCAAAACGCTCAGACCTTTTCCTACCTGTGTGCTGCTGTTGACAACAGATCATATTCCATTGGCCATATGGAACAAAATAATCCTTTAGGGGTCACGTTCCAAATTGATCTCTATAAAGTATCCCTGCACCACGTGTTGTCCTCTTGTAGATCTGTTTTCAGTAACAGTGACAATGTAATGTCAACATTACAATTTCAGTTTCAGTGAACTGAAACTGAACTGTCAACTACACTTTTCCTCTTCACTCTCTCCCCCAGTTGTTCTGCTTGGCAGAACAACTTTCTTTGTCTTACAACAATATTGTAGCATTTAAAGACAGATGTAGCCTATATTTTATGTATTTATAGATATAAAAAAACTAAATGATAAAACAATACATAGCCTATTTATAAATATTAATTAATAAGAGTTATAATCATGATTTACTTTTACTCAATTCATTTGATAGTCTAATACAATATGTATTTCAAAGAATAATATTTGTGTTTTTTAATGGCCCCTAGTATAAAAAATATACATATACAAACAAATATACAAAAATATACTCTATATACTTTTGATTTATTTTAACCCTGTAAGGCCCAAATTAACTTCTACTTGTGAAAAAAAATCAGATGGTGTTGTAGGAGTCCTAATCCTTTTTTAAAGGTTTTATAGCCATAAATCATAAATCATGCTCTCTAAGTTACATTTTGGGGATATTTTTTCACAATAATAACATAATGTACATGTTCTAGACATTCTAATGATCACCAAAAAAATTATATATATATTACAAGCATTTTACTTATGTTTGTGTGAGGAATAGCTACAGTGAATATCAAATATAAATGTGTCAAAAAGCTACATTGGGCCTTGCAGGGTTAAACGCCGCTAAAGTCCATAGAAACCGTTCACCACTGTATTTTTTCTTTCATACTGTACCGTACTGCAAAATCTCATATCGTGGCATCCCTAGAGATATTTAACACTGTTACTGAACATGTCTATGTGTCGTAAAAACAAACAAACATGTGCTTCCTTTTAAAGGTTGGATCAAGAAGAAAACTCACTTCCACCTCAACTCCTTAAAACATGTAAGTACATGTTACACTGTGTGTGTGTGTGTGTGTGTGTGTGTGTGTGTGTGTGTGTGTGTGTGTGTGTGTGTGTGTGTGTGTGTGTGTGTGTGTGTGTGTGTTTTTAGCATTTGTAACATTAGCATATTAGCATTATCATTTGTTAGCATTAGCATCTGTTAACATTAGCATTACCATTTTTAACATTAGCTTTTTAGCATTAGCATTTGTTAGCATTAGCATTTTTTAGTATTGGCATTTTTGCTATTAGCATTTTTAGCTTTAGCATTAAAATGTTTAGCATTAGCATTTATTAGCATGTATTAGCATTAGCATTTGTTAGCATTAGCATTATTGGAATTGTGTAATAGTGCTGTAATAGGCCACCTCTTGCCCTTAGGGCGTCTTACTTCACATAAAGAGAAATACGTTTTTTTTATTGGACTGGCCCACGATGGTCTGCAGTACCTCCTCTCACACACACACACACACACACACACACACAAACACAAACACGCAATACTGTAGGCTATACACACACACATGTACATAATAGCAGATCTATATATACATATGTATTGCTAAGCAGTAAAAGCAGGGGGGAATGTTACCCCCTCCAACTGTATATATGTTACCCATTTTCAACTGTTTTTTTTTTATTTGTGACACTTGCTTTGGCGAGAACCCAGCAAACAATCTTTTGTACAAAACACTTGCATTTTCTCATGCCAATAAAGCTCCACCGAATTGAATCGGTTGGGATCACGTTACTCACCAGATGCAGAAACGTTTCTTGCATGTATGTGAGTGTGTAAATAACCGGATATAGTAGGCGGGCTTTAGAACGGATCACAAGCCGCCAGAAAACCGAAAGAAGAAGAAGAAGAAGAACGCATCACAACATCCCACTGCTGCTGCGCCTGCGATCACACATGCTGATCACATCACACGCTCAGGGGGAGATGCAGGCGCGCGCGCACGGTGGATCGATATTCACTTTCTTTTCAGTCTGCACGCATGTGCACCTCACATGCACATGCGTTGCATGCATGCGCAATTGCGCATGCACGCACGCCGACACACTGTGGGGGAAGCACAGAACACTTTTGGATGAAAACAAAACAACTTACTTTCAATGAATCGTCGCGCACACTCGAGGATGTATTTTTACCGACGCGACCAGTCAGGCCCTGCTCGCAGGTGTCCCGTGGCTGCTTCGAGACAAGATGCACTGTGGGCCCCCCATGAATGTTCTTCATATGGGGATTTAAAAAATAGCAGATCTACAAGCTCGCAGCGCGGCACTCGGTGCTGCGCTGTGAGCTTGTAGATCTGCTATTTTTCAATAGCAAAAGTATAAAATACCAAAGGCCCTTCCACCTTGGGCCCTAGTGACTCAGCCCCACGTACTTTTCCCCCCTGCTAGCTGTTGTTGTCCGGACTGGCTGCAACATAGCCTACTATTTTGTTGTGGAGACTTTGAAAAATTTCGGGGACGTTATGGAGCTGTGTATTGTATTGGCCCATGGCAGTTTGGGGCTATGCAAGTGAAAATGTCACGGGATTGTGTTTGATTTATTTATAATGGTCTCTTAGATCGAGCCGCACTGTTGTTGCTACTGCTATAGCCTCCGCTTGGGGGGCCTTCTCCATTCTGACATGCCGCCATTCAGACATTCACTTCTAATTCTGGTGACACTTCGATAGATGTTAGGTCAAGGATTTGTGTAGGAATGGGGGGGGTGTGTCTGTGGCATGGCTATATACCATTGCATTGTCTGAAAGGAAGCCGAACAAAAATAAGTTTTACTCTTATGTACCTGTACAAAAGACGTAACAATAAAGTACAACCTTGAACCTTGAATGGCCACGCACACACACACACACACACACACACACACACACACACACACGGGAGGAGGGGCAGAGCTAAAGTATAGTGTTCTTTTGCATTTGAATGTGCTTTTTGGTCATTTGAATACTTAAGTATTTTTAAAGTAATAAATATGCAATCTGTGGTATTTAGGTCACACTGAAGCATTGTATGAAATGTCACATGGTCACATCTCTACTCAGTACTTTGTGATGTAATCAAACATTGTGTGTTGTTCTGTCCATCAGGTGTCTGTCCTCTCACACTGGACACAAACACAGCAGGACCATTCCTCTCTCTGTCTGAGAACAACAGAAAGGTGAGACGGACCAGAGAGGACCAATCATATCCAGATCATCCAAACAGATTTCATGGCATCCCACAGGTTCTGTGTAGAGAGGCTCTGACTGGAGGCAGTTACTGGGAGGTCACCTGGAGTGGAGTGGTTCGTATAGCAGTGACTGAGAGTGGAATCGCCAGGGATGGATGGGGTGATGACTCTGTGTTAGGATACAACAGGTCCTGGAGTCTGGAATGTAATGGTCCAGACAACAGATACTCTGTACGTCACAATAAGAAGTTATCCATCCTCCGTGTCCGTCCCTCTGGCTGCTACAGAGTAGCAGTGTATGTGGACTGTCCTGCTGGCCATCTGTCCTTCTACAGAGTGTCCTCTGACACACACACACACCTGCACACCTTCCAGACCTCCTTCACTGAACCACTCTATGCTGGGTTCTACGTGTTCAAGGGCTCCTCAGTGTCTTTGTGTCAGATAGAGTAAGGCACACACACACACACACACACACACACACACACACACACACACACACACACACACACACACACACACTCTCTCTCTCTCTCCATCTTTTTTTGTTACCCTAAAGCCTCACACCGGAAATAGTCAATCTACAAGCTCACAACATGTTGCATGTTGTAGATGTTTTATAGATATGTTATTTTATATTTATAACATGTATATGTTGTATAGATCTGGTATTTGATGTGTTTATAACATGTAGATGTTCTATAGATCTGGTATTTGATGTGTTTATAACATGTAGATGTTCTATAGATCTGGTACTTGATGTGTTTATAACATGTTCTATAGATCTGATATTTGATGTGTTTTATAACATGTTGGTTTGTTCTGGTCTTTCAGAGCGGTCCTTCCATCCAGAGTTTCTCCCATCGTGATCACAGAAAACTCAACCAATGAATACAGGTATGTAAGTCACATGACCAATGAATACAGGTCCGTAAGTCACATGACCAAGGAATACATGCAACATGTGACACATGAAGTCAATAGATATGACTGAATACATGCAACATGTGAAAACATGACTCCTCATGAAGTCAATAGAGATGATATCAATAACAATGTGTGTTTTGTGTCTCAGGCTCCAGCTCCCCGGGGCGGGGCTGTTCCAGTGCAGAGCGACAGGGTTGGTGTTTGGAACTACAGGGGAAGGAGACGTGGTCTTCAGGACTGCCTGTTGGGATGAAAGATGGCTCCAGACAACAGCAGGGACTCCTGCAGGGCCTCTGTTTGACATCCAGTGTCCTCAGAAGTGTGTCCGCCAGCTAGGCCTGCCACACTGTGCCGTCATGCCCGGTGAGGAGCAGCTCTCAGCATTGTCCACAATTATACAGTTTAACAAACTTTGTGTGTGTGTGTGTGTGTGTGTGTGTGTGTGTGTGTGTGTGTGTGTGTGTGTGTGTGTGTGTGTGTGTGTGTGTGTGTGTGTGTGCGTGCGTGCGCGCGCATGTGTTTCATCCTTATATTTCTCTTCCCATGTTTTCCTTGTTAGGGCCCCAGCACTGCAGCAGTGCGAAGCCCTATTGAAATTGCAAATATTATTGTTATTATTATTATTATTATTACCCTTATCAATAATGGATCGCATTTTTGAGGAACTAAACGTTCTCCAAAAGTTGCACAATATCAGTCGTTTCCGGTTTCTTTTCGAAACCAGAACTTCAAAGATGGCGGATTTTGATTTGCCATTGGAGTTTTTACAGTCTATGATCGTGATTAATATTTCCTTGCAAATGTTAGGTCAAGGATGAAACACATTTTTCTAGTTGACATCATGGGGGTGCTATAACAGGCAATTTAATTCATATTTTATTCTATTTTTTACAATACAATATTACAACACAACAGTTGTTGCTACTCCTACTCAGTAGCAACAATTTGCATGTAACCTACATAATCTACATAATGCACATAAAGCTATAAGCACTGCTGGAGCCATCAGTGAGAAACTCTGAACGCACAATCCTAGAACCCCCACGTAAAAGTATTCACATTGTCCTGGTATAGCGCCACCATGAGGTCAGTTTTAGCTACCTGGCCTGGCTCAGACCTGTGCTCCTAACTGATACATTTCTCTTGTTGTGTTTGCCAGATCCTTGCATCCAGCACCCTGGAGTGGTTTGTGACTGCTGTGAGGGAGGTATCTGGGGGACCAGGTATAAGTGTACAGTGTGTCCTGACTATGACCTGTGCACTGCCTGTCAGTACACTGGGCTTCATAAATACCACCGTCTGAGGTCCATCCAGCCCCCATCCCAGGTCAGAATATAATCATTACTAGAAAAGAAAATTCCTATGAAATTTTAAGTGTGCTTGCAGCTCGCTAAGTGTATGGCATGCATTAGCATTTTTTATATTAGCATTTGTAGCATTAGCATTTTTTTATATTAGCATTAGCATTTTAACGTTAGCATTAGCATTTTTACCATTAGCATTAGTGGAAGTAGCTGTTAGCATTAGCGGTTAGCCTTTAGATCTGTCAGACCACCCGTCAAGTTTGAGAACAGTAACATGTTAGGAACTGGAGTTATAGCTGTTTAAAGCTCAGCCAATAGGAAGACAGGTGGGGCTTAAGAGGGGCGGGGCTTGAGTAATAAGTCCCTATTGGCTGTTTAAGTTCAGACACAGAGTTTTGAGAGGGTACCATGCTGCAAACTGGAGTTATAGCTGTTTAAAGCTCAGCCAATAGGAAGACAGAGGGGGCGGGGCTAATCATTACAGCTCGTTCCTATTGGACATCTAAGTACTCACGCCAAGTTTCGAGACGGTACCATGCTGCTACTGCTACTGATGCAGAAGTGATTTTTTTCAATGCCACTACAATCTAGCATATTTATTTTTTCATTAAAAAAAAGGTCATGCCCACTTGCCCGAAAAGTAAATCTTCCATTATAAAATGATAGGTTAGATTTTAATTACCACTCAATTTAACCCTTTTTTTTACCCCCTGGGGCTGCGATAAATCTCATAACTACATTTTTATCCAAATTCCTACATAGCTGTGATTGAATATGACTCGGGTTCTTGCCTATTTTATATTTGTAAGTGTTGCAACAGTGAAAACAGCACATTATAGGTAAACGCCAACGGTACTTTTATTTTAAATTCCACAGACCAGAAGACAGAGCACTGTTTAGACAGATATCTCAGGGCAACCTGAAAGCAAACTCTACGTTTTATTTACCTGCCGGGGGCAGGAGGGCAAGCCTTAGTGTCAAAAAAAAAAGGGAATAAAATAAATATATATATATATATATACAGGCATGCAAACTTGTAGCTTTTCGGCGAAAATTGCCGTTTTGAATCCAAATTGATCGTTTGTGTGATTCGTTCAGATTCGATGTAAAAATATTTGGGGGGGTGGGGGGGTGTCATGTCATCTAGGCTGCGTTGAGCGGCAGTGAGAAGAGGAGCGCTTTTTTCTCCTCTTGGCTCCGTCCAGTTTGTCAGTGCAGTAGTGGTGAAGGTGGCTGGGGGATATGGTCGTTTTATTTTTGGACAAATCAAGCGCTCGCTTTCTCTTGCCTGTGACGTCAACACCCATGCTTGACTGTGTCCAGTGCCTGCAGCCGGCAGCGCTGGACGGAGCGCTCAGCCAGTCTGCATACAGTCAGTCACAGACGGAGCGGAGCTCAAATGGAGCACATAGTAAATAAACTTGGCTAGGTTGTCGTCGTTGATAGATAGTGTGGTGTAGTTGTGGATTGGACTTTTTAATTCGCTTGTATCGCGATGCGGTCGCTATTCTGCATCAATGCGGTGACGTGACATCGATTATAGCCCACGTTTGTTGATTTTCCTCAACGGTGTGTTGCGATAGTTTTGCTACATGCTAACGCTAAATTAGCTCTGGTCCATAGCGTTAGTGGAGAACTCCACATGCGAGCTAATCAACGCTATCATGCCGTTCCATCTGCCTCTTATTAGACAGAACAGAGATTTCTCGCATTTATTTTAAGATGGTGCAGAGAGAGGGTGAGAGAAAAATGAGGCAGTCACAGACAGTTCTCAAAGCGGAGAATACAACAATCGTCTGTGGTTTGACAACACTGTTTCCCAAGCACTGGGTTGGGACCCATTTGTGGGTCGCGAAAACATTTTTATGGGTCCCTTAATGTTTGTTTTCCTAAATTTAGTTTTGTATCATTTAAAAACATTCAAAAAACATTCTCCCCCAAAAAGAATAACATTTAATGATTTAAAATAAAGAAATGTTTTTTTCCTTCTAAATTCACGAATAAATAAAATAAAAGATCTAAGAAATTATCTTAGAAAACACTGGCCTATTTAAGAAGTAATATAGAAAATAGCTGATCTACAAGCTCACAGCATGCATTGTCTCTGTCTATGCCTGTCTATTAAAGACAAGTCCCTAAATATTATAGGTTATTCCTATAACTATATCTGTAGGCTATATTATATTTATAATTTTCTTCATTATATCTAGATAGATCAGTATGAGTATGAGTAAAGCCTCTATCAGAGTCCAGGGTGAAGAGCTATTCACTTCACCGCATTGTAGTTTTCTAGCTATCACCTAGGCTTTGTTATGTATTTTTAGGTGATAGCTACACAACTACACCGTGGTGAAGTGAATAGCTATTCACCCTGGACTCTGTTAGAGCCTTTAGTCACTGTTTTACCCAGTTAGAATCGTGCAAATTCACCCTACCGACCCAAAAAAGGTCAAAAATTTCACGCCGCGCTACGCGCTGCGAACAATTTCACACCAAAAAAGTTGTCACCTTTTTCACCTTGGGGCTGTTTGCATGTCTGTATATATATATATATATATATATATATATTATATATAGTTTATTCACCTGCATTATGTTTAACTATTTGTGTAGTTACTTTATAGAAATTATTCATTTTCCTTACACTACATTTACTTTAAGTTTACTCCGGAGGCACTTTGGAAATTGCTCAGAGTAATAAGTTACATTTAAAGGACAACTTTAGTTTTTTACAACAAGGGTTCATATTTTAGATTGTAATTAAAGAATATAAAAGATAAGTGAAGAGTTCATTTGCAAAAACAGATAACAGATAAACTGAAGTTGGGTGGATTTGACTAAGTAAAAATGACTTAACAAAATAGATGTATCATAAAAAATGTAACTTTATTAGAAAATAGTTTTTCTTTTAATTTAAACTTATTTTTTTCCAACAGTCGATTTTTTATCAAAAACAGATAACTCCACAATTGATGTTTCACCATTGAATTTTGCCATATCGAGGACGCAAAAAGGATTTCCAGAATTTTACAGGAGAGCAAAAACAAAGTTTTGACAACATACTTAAAGGAGCTATAGTCAACTTTTTCTTGAAAAACGGATGCTAAAATAAAAATAATGTTTCGAAAATATTTTATAAAAAAATAAGCTTCATATATGTGTTTCAATTAAAAAATGACCACAAAAAGCGTAAAATAATGATAAAATAATCATTTTGGCCCTTTGTTTACATTTACAGGGCCCGTACTTTGTTTACATCCTAGTCTGTAGACTAGGATGTACACCTACAATGAAAAAGTTGACTATAGCTCCTTTAAGTAGTCTTTACTTTTATAGGGGCCACATGTAGCCACCAGGGGGCACAATAGGGGACAACCCAGGGGCCCCTGGGGTGCTAAAGGTGCACCGTTGCTCCAATCTGCACCAAACTTGGCACAACCACTGTTCAGGGGTCTACCATGACAATAGTCACACCAGGGGCCACCTCACAGGCCACACCAGGGAATGTACCATATCAAGGGCCCCCGGGGGCCCCAGGGTGCCAAAGGCACACCATTGCTCCAATCTGCATCAAACTTAGCATGAACACTGTTTAAGGGTCTGCCATGACAATAGTCACACAAAGGGCTAAACCAGGGGCCCCAGTGTACCATATCAGAGGCCCCCGGGGGCCCCGGGGTGTCAAAGGCACACCATTGCTCCAATCTGCATCAAACTTAGCATGACCACTGTTTAAGGGTCTGCCATGACAATAGTCACACAAAGGGCTAAACCAGGGGCCCCAGTGTGCCATATCAGTGGCCCCTGGGGTCCCCAGGTGCCAAAGGCGCACTGCTGCTCTGATCTGCACCAAATATGGCACAAACACTGTCCATGGGTCTACCATGACAATAGTCACACCAGGGGCCACCTCACAGGCCTCATCAGGGGCCCCTGTATATCAGGGGCCACTGGGAGCCACACGCCACATGGGGCCACATGGTAGACCCCTGAACATTGTTTGAGAAAATGTTGGTGCATAATGGGGCAACAGTGCGTCTATGGCACCCTGTGGCCCCTGGGGGCCACACATGGCCCCTGAGAGCCACACATGGCCCCTGGTGTGACTTTCCTCATGGCAGACCCCTGAACAGTGTTTGAGACACATTTGGTGCATAATGGGGCAACAGTGCACATAATGGGGCAACAGTGCGCCTATGGCACCCAGAGGCCCCTGGGGGCCACGCATGGCCCCTGGGAGCCACACATGGCCCCTGGTGTGACTATCTTCATGGCAGACCCCTGGAACAGTGTTTGAGACAAGTTTGGTGCATAATGGGGCAACAGTGTGCCTATGGCACCCAGAGGCCCCTGGGGGCCACACATGGCCCCTGGGAGCCACACATGGCCCCTGGTGTGACTATCCTCATGGCAGACCCCTGAACAGTGTTTGAGACACTTTTGGTGCATAATGGTGGCAACAGTGTGCATAATGGGGCAACAGTGCGCCTATGGCACCCAGAGGCCCCTGGGGGCCACACATAGCCCCTCGGAGCCACACATGGCCCCTGGTGTGACTATCTTCATGACAGACCCCTGGAACAGTCTTTGAGAGAAGTTTGGTGCAAAACGGGGCAACAGTGCGCCTGTGGCACCCAGAGGCACCTGGGGGCCACACATGGCCCCTGGGGGCCACACATGGCCCCTGGTTTGACTATCCTCATGGCAGACCCCTGAACAATGTTTGAGACAAGTTTGGTGCATAATGGGGCACCATCTTGGATCACATGGTCTAAACACGCTGCCCAATGGATTTATCTGTTTCTGCAAACAAAGAGCTATGTCACTTGTCTGTTTTTGCTACAAAACCTGATCTTTGAGGGTGTTTAGAATGGGATATATCTGCCTTAACAACAAAATTGATTTTATATTCTAATAAAACTCTTAACTGTTATTTACAATAGTCATCTCATTTTTTTCCAAAATGGCTTTTATCTGTTTTTGCAAATGAACTCTTCAAGTGTAAAAATGATTTCATTCACTTCTTTCTATTGTTTTAGAGATTCTTATTTCAGTGGCTGGGGGCATGCGTACAAGTGGCTAAATATGTCATTTTACACAGAATAAGCCCATTCCCAAGATACAACGCAACCTTTCATGGTTGGATGTGACTTATGGGGGCTAGAAGTGTTACTGTAAATAGCAATAAAGAAACTGCTGGCTTATTGTGTCTAAAAAATACATATTTAGCAATGTGTACGCATGCCCCCATGCGTACACTCACTTTTTCTTTTCTCTAATTACAATCTAAAATATGAACCCTTGTTGTAAAAAAACAAAGTTGTCCTTTAATGTCTCTTGAAAAAATAGATGATACATTCATTATCACCAAGAACACTGCCCCCTCATAGCTAAAGGCCCTGCCTTTGTACTGTCGGCCTGTAACAGACAGCCCCGATCGCAGTACTTGCACTAACTAGCATTACATTTATAAAATAATAATAATAATGAAACCCTATCTCTCTTTTTTGTCTTTAAGACAGCAGACACGTATCCAAGAAGCCATAAGGGAGGTGAAGGTATGTATCTTGACAGAAGACATTAACTATCATCGAGACCGAGCATTGCACAAGTGTGAAGCCCTGTTGAAATTATTTTATGCTCAAATTAATTGCATTTTTGAGGGCCTAAACTACTCAAAAAGGTTAGCACTTTTACACAAACATCACTCGTGGCGAATATATTACATATTTTAACTCTTTTACTGCTTTGAGCGTTAACGCTTGTCCCAATTCTGAACGCGGCGCAATACGAACGCTTGTTCTTTTACCTTGTTTGATGACTGTAAGCTGATGAGGGGTCGCGTGGGTGTGTACAGTAAAAACATCTCCCGTAATGCTGCTCCCAAATTTCCACTACACGTAAACATCAATGGATGTCCAATTCACTTCCTGGCTGTTCTCTGTGGACCTGATCAAGAAAATGCATTTCTACGCTCTGAACGATGGAAAGAGGGGAGGGCCATTTCACATTTATTCCTTGCATAAGGCTTCCCCCTGCCGTCGGTTTGGCTACAGTACAGATATACAGTATGTGTCCATTGAAAAAGATTTGGTTTTAATATAATCCATAGATACTTTCCTATAACATCGCAAAGGTAAGCTACTTTTTGCTGGCACCAGCACAAATAAATACATAATAAATATGGCAGTAGAACTGTTAATGGTCCTGAAAAGGTGCATGGCCTAATGGCTCTTTAGGACATTTTAAAGTTGAAGCCCTGCAATACGATTTCATCTACATGTATGAGAATTGAAACACATCTATATGATGTACTTACTTACGGAAAAGTCTCTTGGACCCATGGCCTAAACCCAACAGGAAGTCAGACATGTTGAATGTATTGTGGCGGTTTAGCGCATTTTATGAGGTGCAGACAGAATCACTTTCAGGTTTCTTTTGAAGTTTTGTTTACCATAAAATTAAATGTATGTTTTAAAAACCTTTCCCAGGTGATGACCTTGGTGTGGTCCACATCACAGACGAGGGGAGACACCTCCTAAAACCACTGAGAGTGACCCAGACTCACGTGATTGTGAATGTTCCCCACCTGTCTCTGTTTGGACTGTGGCTGAGGCTTTACGACACCTTGTTTCCATCTCGTGCTCAAGTTCTGCTGTTCCTTCAAGCACCCAAACGTGGCATACGGGAACTGAGTGTCTTGATGCTCCCGGGCAATGTGCCTCTCGACGAGGTAAAATATCTCATCTGTTCAGCAGCTAATATCTTAGAGAGTTTGAATCTTGTTTTGTTTGACTTGAAATGGACTCAGAATGTGAAAAGACAACCAGTCTAGTCTGTAGGTGTGGCTCATTGGGTCATATTGTGTTGTCTGTAGGTGTGGTTCATTGGGTCATATTGTGTTGGTGCCATTGCAGGTGAAAGTGCAACATAAAGAGGATGAATTCATCAAGACCTCCTCTGCCTGTGATCTCACCCACAACCAGTTGTACAAACTGCAATGTGCTTCACCTACCTGTAAAGTGAAACCTGAGGTATGTTCAAATTACAGCCCGCTTTTAATGTTAAAATAGTGTGACTTATGAAGACTATAATTGTCCTGTCAATTCTATTTCTACTGCAAGTCCAACGTTCATAAATATATTGTGAATTAAGCAAGTAATAAGGATACACTATTAAGTAATACAAGCCAATATATCAATAGTTATCTCTCTGTTTTCAGACCAAGACCAAGTATCATCTGAACTATGGACCAAATTACCATCCAACGTTCATGGTGAAGGTTGTGAATGCAGCAGAACTCCCATTGACATTACTCGGACCCGAGGACGGCCCAGTGTGGGAGGACGACATCATACTGGAAGGTAGTATTTCATTGAATGTCTGGATGGCGGGGCGGCAGTGGCTCAGGGGTAGCTGGTAGAGCAGCCAGCAACCATGAGGTTTCCAGTTCCGTGAATGAATGTGTGTGTGAATATGTGTGTGTGTGTGTGTGTGTGTGTGTGTGTGTGTGTGTGTGTGTGTGTGTGTGTGTGTGAATGTAATGCACTATCATTGTAAAGCTCCTTGGATAAAAAGCTCTATATAAATGCACCATTTAGCATTATGTAGTTTAACACAGAGGTGGGACCACAACACAGTCTCTTCCCCACTCCTCAAATACAGTAGGTTTCGTCAACAGATGGAAGTGTCACTTGTAGCACTGTGTGGCGTCCTCTGGCGCAGTGGTTCTCAAATGGGGTCCTTGAGGGGTTCCAGGGGGTCCCTTAGTGGCTAACTATGTTTATTTAACATCAAAATCAGTTGAACCTCTTAATATACGTCGGCTATTTGAAGATAGCAGATCTGCAAGCATCACAGTGCAATTGTAAATCTGCTATTATAAACTCTTGAAAATATGGAATATCTTTGAAACATAATAACACAAACATTGTAATCAGTGGTGTAAAGTAACTAAGTACATTAACTTAAGTACTGTACTTAACTCATTGAGTGCCAGCGCCCTCTAGGGGCCAAAGAATGCCAGCGCATCTCTCATTGGCGAGCGCTTTAGCTTCCAGGACTTCACCTTCCAGGACCTGACGTGCTCACGTTCATGCACGGCATGGAAATGTCCCGGATGAAGATGCTAACAGAATGGCTATTCCCATTTTGTCATCTAAAAGATCATTTTTGGGCGATTTCGCCGTAAATAAACCTCGCGCCGCTTCCCTATGACACAATCCAGAGATATAAGCCTTTAAAGATGTGGTCTTTCATTGGATTAGGCGGAGATTGGCGATTGCGTTCGCAAATAACGTCCGGCCGGGACGTTGCTAGCTTTCGGCTAGTAGCTACAAAAATCAGGCCAGGCTTCAGAAGGCCTCTTATCATTTTTATTCATTTCATTAAATATCCCGGACTAGTTCGGGAGAGGCACCATGGAATACGTTGCGCCGCCTACAATGAACATTGGGTGAACATTGGGGGGGTCTAAACTTTATTTTAAACCATTTTCAATGGAATATATCGTCGGACAGAGTAGAATGGCTTGCTGGCTAGCGGCTAGCGAGCCGGGACCACCCACGTTGCTCCAAGCAGCTCGGGGTAAGTAAAATAGCAAATAAAAAATTGTTTTTGATCCCGAATATCCCGAACTAGTTCGGGAGAGGCACTGTATGAGTTAAGTACACTTTTGAGGTATTTGAACTTTACTTGAGTATATCCAATTTCCAATACTTTTACTTCTACTTCACTACATCTTGGATTCAAATATTGTACTTTTACTCCACTACATTTATTTGAACACTTTAGTTATGAGTTACTTTGCAGGTGTAAATTATAATATTATAAAACACACATTAACCCACTTAAGCCTTAATTTATACCTAAGCTATTTGAGAATAGCTGATCTACAAGCTCACAAGCTTCAAACTTTTAGTACTTTTACTTTTGGTACTTTAAGTACATTTGGAGGTCAATACTTTCATACATTTACTCAAGTACATTTTGAATTCTGGACATTTACTTGTAACGGAGTACATACAGTGCAGTATTGATACTTTTACTTAAGTACAAAATGTGAGTACTTTTTCCACCTCTGATTGTAATGGGGGTCCTTTGTACAAAATACTTGTACTTGTATAGATAGGGGGTCCATGGCCGAATTCATATACAGTTCTTGCTTCTCACAGTGCTTAATGCAGTCAGTCAGTGTCAATCCGACAGTTTAATAATGTATTTTTATTCTAACTAAAAACACTGCATTATTTTATCTCCAGAATCCCATCCAGCCACCAGACCACGTCTGCCAGCCGTGTCCACAGTGACCACACCCCTTCAGGAAGTGACCACGTCCCTTCAGGAAGTGATGCAACCACTTCCTGTGTCCACAGTGACCACACCCCTACAGGAAGCAAAGATATTGAAGTCCGTGCGGTCAGAGTTCGTCAACGGAGTGTCGGAGGCCGTGATCAAAGGTCTGCTGGACATCCTGTACGATGATAAGGTTCTCAACTATGAAGAGATGGACGAGGTCAGAGATTTGACGGGCAGAGCTGAGAAAGCGAGACGACTAATCGACATGGTGAGAAAGAAAGGGAACAAAGCTTCTTGGAGGATGATCACTGGACTTCATCAACTAGATCCAACCCTTCATGAGGAACTGTGTTTGGACAAACCCTGATTTGTCATTCATAGAATCCTCTTCCGTTGAGGGTCCTAATGTCTGATGACTAGAAATCAGAGTTACGGAAAATAATGGGTTCTAAGATGCATTGCGATGTGGCCGTGTACAGTTCTGAATCCATACAGCGATGTGATATAATCGATTATAGTTATGTTAATGTTTATTGGAGATTTGTTTTATTACTTTGGAAAGGCAACGTCACATTCAGCTGTCTGTGATATGTTGTTAGCTACATGCTAATGCTACCGATGTGCCGCAGTAGGACTGGGGCTTAATGTCATGAAGTCATAAAAAGTTGTCCGGTGATTTATTATTTGTGATTTACGATGCGGTTGTGAACGCTCACAGCAGCACGCCACAATGTGCGGTGAGAAGGCCTGCTATGGAAAGGCAAAAGGCTCACTTCTCTTCTCCTGGCCCTCAGACAGCGGGTCCATCTCTATCTACAATTTGAAACTGACAGAACGGTGCATTCGACCGACGACCCAAAGCAGTCCAATTGGCTAGGACTGATCACGTGGCACACAGAGTTCTTAACCGGAAGTGCGTCCGGCGGTCAAATATGTCCGACCGGAAACGTGCGCTGCGGCACAATAGTTCCGCCACAATAGTCCCCCCCCCCAAAAACAATTTTTTTTAACTTTTTTTTTTTTCAAAAAACTTTTTTTTTTTTTTTAAACGTTTTTTAGTAAAGAAGCGGGCGTGGACTCTAGATGTGAGCGGCCCGAAGGGCCGCGAACCTCTAGTTTGGTTATATTTGTGTTCTCAGACCCACGGTTAAATGAACACAGAGGTTTTTACTAAGTTCCCTGGTCTCCCTTAAGCTGTGAAAACGCTAACTGAGTTACTGTACTATTACTTGCATTCTGACTGTGAAAGTTGTAAAGTTGAAATTCACAGCAGATGGATTTATGTTTTGTTTTTGTATTTCTTGGTTGAAGTTGCATGGATTTACTCATACATATCTTACACATACATGTTTGTATGATTGTAAATTTGAAAAGAAAATCAACAAACAAATGTGAGCTCGATTGAGATGTTTGTATAAATGTATATTATGAGCAAATAGTTTTGATGGGTTTTGTGCCTTGTGATTTTCATAATGCATTGTTTTATATTGATGTTAATATTGCCTCCATGATTTTAACGTGTTTTGTATCGAGACATGTGTGTTACTTTACAGTTTTAATAAAATGGAATTGAATAGATTTTTTACTTATTTTTTCTAAAAAGCTCTGAATGGGAGATGCGGACCTGCCAACCGTGGGAACATGTTATGGTTTTACACACTGGGCCATGGACGAGGTGATCCATTTTGATTATTTTAGGATGTCAGCCAGTAGCTTTGACGACCTTCTATTTGGCGGTTACTCTTCGCGTGCTAGCATCTGGAGCGGCACCTCAGATCGTGGCTAATTGCGACCGAAGGTCGCATATACTCTGAAGAACCGTGTCGCTTGAGTGTCCTTCCGTATCCTCGTGACCGTCCGTATCCTCTGTGATGTCAGTGTGATGTCAGCGAGTTGTGACATCACCTCCTGTACAGGGCGGCTACACGAAATGCGGATAACACTATATATGGAGATAGTCCAGTCCATCATGTCATATGGGACTACCGTCATAGAAAGTAGCCATTGTTAGGCCGGAGTCATTGGCTGTCTAAACATGGAGATGTGGATAACACTATATATGGAGATAGTCTAGATCCAATATGTCATATGGGACTACCGTCATAGACAGTAGCCATTGTTAATCCGGAGTCAATGGCTGACTGTCTGTACAGGAAGTGATGTCACATGACATACTTGTATGCCCATATATGAGTCCTTCTGTACCACATCTCCATGTTTAGGCAAACTCCACACAGAAAGGCCCTATCGCCAACCCTTACTAAGTAGCATACATTTACAGCATACCTTCTCCAAAAACATCAATATTGAACTCCATATGTATATGGATACATACATGTATTTTTATTAATAAAGGATAAAATAAAATTAAAATGCCATAGATGGGCATTCCCAAAAGCAAAATCCCTTTATGCCCATATATGGGGATTTCTGATGTCATCAATCTCTGGCCCTAACTAGCTCAAAAGCCTGCTTTACTCTGATTTACACCCTACCTTTCCAGATGATGACCTATTGGGTATACACTTATGTCCAAATATAGAAATCCCAAGGCATCAAACCCAAGCTTGGCTTTACTAATTAACATATGTTTTATGCCCATATATGGAGATCCCTGTCCCAATGTTATCAATATTAAGGACATATCTGGAAATGCCCATATTTGGTAATGTCCACATATGGGTAGGCCTGGGGCGGTATGGACATTTTGTTACCGCGATTACCGTCTTCCCATTTACCGCCGGTACTGCGGTAATTACCGCACCCCCGTATCTATTAATTAAGGTTCGGCGATAAGCCAAAATATTGCAATCATCTTCCCAAAAGGAGGGGCGACACAGCCTGACTGCCCGAGTTATACTTCTCCGTACAGCACAGCGTGTCTGGCTTTCAAAGGAGCAGATCTACAAGCTCACAACACGTCGCATCCGCGATGCGTTCTGAGCTTTTAGATCTGCACTGTCGGGTTACCATAGTAACGTAGGCAAGCTACGTAGGCTAGCTACTTGGGCTATTCAGACACAAACAGCTGAAGGAAGGGTTGTCAGATCGTGTACAGTGATTCTGTAAACTCACGTCACGTCTCAACTCTCAAATCGCAGTGATTGAGTGCTGCTATATACAGGTTTTAGTTACAAGACTTGACAGAAAAGGTTATAAAATCGCCGACGCGCCGCTGGACGGAGCACAACGTGCGACGGAGAAAGTAAAATAGTTTCTCCACAGTGGAGAGGCGACACAGCCTGACTGCCCGAGTTATACTTCTCCGTACAGCACAGCGTGTCTGGCTTTCAAAGGAGCAGATCTACAAGCTCACAACACGTCGCATCCGCGATGCGTTCTGAGCTTTTAGATCTGCACTGTCGGGTTACCATAGTAACGTAGGCAAGCTACGTAGGCTAGCTACTTGGGCTATTCAGACACAAACAGCTGAAGGAAGGGTTGTCAGATCGTGTACAGTGATTCTGTAAACTCACGTCACGTCACGTCTCAACTCTCAAATCGCAGTGATTGAGTGCTGCTATATACAGGTTTTAGTTACAAGACTTGACAGAAAAGGTTATAAAATCGCCGACGCGCCGCTGGACGGAGCACAACGTGCGACGCGGTGGAGAAAGTAAAATAGTTTCATTTTCGGCTTTAGTCCACGCGGCCCGCGCTCCGCCAGTAATCCGTATGAATAAAAAAAGATATGCCACAACACAAGGTAGCCTATGTATTAACATCCTTGTGTCGAGTGGATTACAGAGAAAGAGTTGTGCTCCGTACTCTATCTATGCCCTGCGTGCAGCCGTGCACTGTGTACACTGCAGGTCTCTGTGTGTGAGTGACGTATGTGGCTTCCAACGTGTGGTACACGGCCCAGAGCAGAGCGGCATGGAGCGCATGCGGTCCTCGCTTCTCCCCCGTTTTAAAACTCGCTTGTTTTCCAATAAAAAATAGACCTTTTTTTTGTCTTTTTACCGCGGTAAGCACAATGACACCGCGGTAGACCTCGGTATACCGCGGTACGGCGGTACGGCGGTTACCGCCTCCAACCCTACATATGGGCATGTTTTGACATAACATAGTCAGGGCCCTATCGCTCACACCCTAGGTTGGGTTGGCGTGTTCTCCCCGTGTCTCCTAGGGTTGATATCCTCACAAAATTGGTGCAAGTCAATGGCAGCGTTTCCAGAATATCAACAATACCAAGGGCCACCAGGACCGTAGGGCTGTGGACAAGGACTTGCAGCGCATGAACGCCGCACTGGAGCGTGAAAACCAACAGGCCTGATGGAAAGTCCGAGAAACGCTGTGGTTGGCCAGATTGTCAAGAATTGGCACGACCTCGCCCTTTAGGGCGAGGTTGCATGTCACCCTGAGGTCGCATTCCAACCCTTGGGTGTCTTACTAGTAGCTACAGACTGGGCTATTCAAAAGTGTGCACCATTATGTCAGAGGTTTGCAAGGCCATCCGGCAGGCCTTGAAGGACAAATTTGTTGCTTTTCCGTCAAGGGCGCAGTTCTAAGAGATAGCAAGGGATTTCTGGCGTCTATGGAACTATACCCGAATTGTCTCGGGGCCATCGATGGGAAGCATGTCACTCTCGAGGCACCACCAAACGGGCAGTGATTACTTTACTCCATCGTGTTAATGGCTGTCTGCGACGCCAGGTACAGGTTCACCATGTAGGACGTGGGGGCCTACGGAAAAGAGTCGGACGGGTTAGTTTTCTCTCAGTCTGACTTTGGGTCAGGTCTGCTGTACGGGAAACTAGACCTTCCTGGATTGGTAGCGTTGCCCGGTAAAACAAGACCGGTGCCCCACGTCTTCATAGGAGATGCTGCCTTCCCACTACACCAGAACCGGATGCGTCCCTTCCCAGGTATGTCCGTAGTCCATACCTAATGTAGCTGGAAAAATGTACAATTAAATCAATGTATTTAAAATCAAAAGTTGCTTCTAACAGTAACACACTATAATGTGCATTGTGCATATTACGGTAACTACTTTTTTGAAACATGTCTCCGATATCAATATTATGTCTGAATGGTCAGAACACATAATACAGTTGGGCACATTATGTTTGAATACCCTGGCCTGCGGATGAGTGCAAACTGTCCTAGAGTATTCTGATATCATGCTGCAGCTGCACTGATCTTGCCATCAATTTGAACAAGTTCCCTATGCTGCTGTAGCTCACACCCTTTCACAAAATGCCAGCAGGGATGGTGTACTTTTTAGGCCTTGATTAAAGTGTAAAGTGACTGAGTACATTTACTCAAGTACTGTACTTCAATCCTTGTTTTTCTTTTTTTTTTTTACTTTTACTTTTCTGGAGTATTTCCAATTTCCAGTACATTCTTCAGAAGCAAATAGTGTACTTTTACTCCACTACAATATTTGAAAACATAGTTACTTTGTAGATTTTGATTGTTTGGCCTATTAAAAACATACATTACAACCTCCAGCACATGGGTAACTGGTCCAATATACATCACTGGCCAGATAGCCAAACATTCCCCCGACCTCACCCATGTCGCCCTGAGGCGTCTTACTAGTATTAATAGATTTCATTGGTTGAATATTTACACAATACCACAGAAGGTGATTTTCTGATCACTGCTAGTGTAAAATAGATATAAATGATTATATTATAAAACATACATGAATCCACTTTAGCCCTATTTTATACCTAGGCTATTTGAAAATAGCTGATCTACAGTACAAGCTCACAATGTGTCGCGATGCGACGCGTTGTGAGCTTGTAGATCAAATGTATTTTCAAACGTCTACTTTTACTTTTGGCACTTTAATACTTTTACTCAAGTACATTTTGAATTGGTCACATATGTACTGGGTCAGATATGTACTGGTTCAGAAGTTTTCCGGTCATTGCGTCCTCACCGGATGTAATAAATCTGCTCAAATTCACACACAAACTAGTGAGAAGTAAAATCAGATACATATATTGCAGTAATTGATTGTCCATGTTTATTTTCATTCATAACATGACTTCTCATGGTCATAGATGTTGTTGGAGCCAAAATACAATTGTTAATTTTGTTTATTATTTTCATTCATCACAGAGGTGTGGTACTATCTGTCACCATGGCAACTGCCATAGGGGGGTGGGTACTACCACAAGGGGTGGGTACATTTATACTTGGCAATGGCCGTGGCAACTCAGGTGTGCAAAGGGGAAAACGCCAAACAGTTTTAGACCGTGTCGTGTGTCGCCACGCAGGGTTTTGGTTGGCTTTCAATGCTTTTTGGATCACTGTATGTCTTAAAGTATATGCAAAATAAATGGATTGACATATCCAAACTAAGACAACTTTCTGGACATTGAATTTCATCACGCACGCGTCTTACTGAAGCAACCCGGTGCCCCTCACTGTAGGTCTACGGCTAAAGGCTCTACAGATGTCATACATCATGTGTCAGTTCAGCTGGAAAACATTTGTATGAACTCACAAGAGTTTAAGATTTTCCTATAAACCAAACCCTGTGCCAAAAAAAAAGAAAAAAGTACAATTAAAGGTTTTCTTGCTTGTGTGAATCCTCGTGTATTTTCAAATTTGCAGTTCGACTGAAGCATTGGCCACACACTGTGCAACTAAAGGGTTTGTCCCCCGTATGAGTCCTCATGTGATTGGTCAGTGTACCCCGGTGACGAAAGCTTTGCCCACAGAGTGTACAACTAAACGGTTTCTCGCCAGTATGAGTCATCATGTGTGTTTTCAGATTTTCAGTTCGATTGAAGGTTTTGCTGCAAACTGTACAACAAAACGGTCTCTCCCCTGTATGAGTGCTCATGTGTGTTTTAAGCTTAATCTTTTGAGCAAAGCCTTTGTCACAAATAGTGCAACTGAAGGGTCTCTCATTTGTGTGAATCCTCATATGCGTTTTCAGATTTTGATTGAGGGTAAAGCTTTTGCTACAGACTGCACAGCTAAAGGGTTTGTCGCCCGAGTGAATCCTCATGTGTATTTTCAGATTGTCTGTCCGATTGAAGCTTTTGCCACAAACTGTACAACCTAATCTTTGCCCTTCTACGTTCTGTGTCTTCGGTGATTGCAGCGTGTGTGAAGCTGACTGCTCTTCACCGTCCACGGTGTCAGACTCACAAACGTGTAAATCCAGGAGCTGCTCATCTGTGGTTGGTTGAGGTGTTCCACGGTCCTCTGCATCAGCTGCTGTTTTCATGCTTAGGGTTGAGGTGCTGGCTGCAAGCTCAGGCTCTGTAAAACCTACAGGGCGTTCACCTGCGTGTTTCTCCCGTTGGTGCTTTTTCAGCTGTGCGTTTCGAGTGAAGCCTTTGAAACAAATCGCGCAACGGAATTGCTTCTCGTTCCTGTGGATTCCCATGTGCGTTTTGAGGTTTTGTTTGAGCGTGAAGCTTTTGCTGCAAACCGTACAACCGAAGGGTCTCTCCCCCGTGTGGATCCTCATGTGCGTTTTCAGATTGTCCGTTCGATTGAAGCTTTTGCCGCAGACATTACAAGAGCAGAGCTTCAAACTACGACTCCTCGCGGAGTTGGTCTCTTTTGGCGAGTCCACGTTCCGAGAGAGCTCGTCGCACACCGACGCCGTTTGTCCTTCCTGGCGTTGTGTCTGCAGTGACGTCACAGTGTTTACCCTGGTCTCCTCCCACTCATCACTGTCTTCCGTGTCAGAGTCAGAACTCTGCTCATCTCTGGTTGGTTGAGATATCCCACAGTCCTCTGTCTCCATGTGGTGAGTTGAGGTGCTGCCTGCAGGCTCTGTGTCTCTGCTTTCATCATCGTCATCCTCCTTACACTTCACCGGTAGTAATGTCATTGTCATTGTTGAGTCGTCAGCCTCCTCCGGTCGGTGAAGAAGCTCCATCTTTGTCTCTTTACTGTGTGGAGGCTCTGGATTCTCCTGGACCAGACTGGAGCTCCTCTCCTCATGCTCAGGAGAAACGTCCTCTTTGCAGGCAGGCAGGTGCAGGAATTCTGGACAAAAAGATAAAGAAACAGGGTCAACCGTTAAGTATTTGAGCTGTAACTAAATGTTTTGTAGTTATTGTGGTATTTATTACTAGTACAGACTAATTTTTAACTCTGCGGTACCGACAGTGTCTCTGGCTAAAAATAAATGGTAAATGGTGCATTTGTATAACGCCTTTATCCAAGGCTAAAGTGCATTACATTCACCCATTCACACACACATTCATACACCGATGGCAGAGGAAACCATGCAAGGCACCAACCTGCTCATCAGGAGCAGTTAGGGGTTCAGAGTCTTGCTCAAGGACTCTTCGGCATGTGGACAGGAGGAGCCGGGATTTTAACCGCCAACCCACGGATCATTAGCCAACCTGCTCTACCTCCTGAGCCACAGCCTGTTACATCCAGCAACATGAAGATGCAACATGTTGTTGGTCTCATACTAGGGCATTCACCAAATATTCTAATATTTTAATATCAAAGTCACTATTCGATTCGAATATTTTAATATCAAAGTCAAAGTTCACGTTGAATATTTGCTTATTTTTATTTTTATATTGTTTTCTCTTTAAAAAATATATAGTTTATAAAGCTTGGCTAGATAGGAAGTCATAAGAATGAGTTGTCAATGCCCCTGGTGGATGAATTTGTTTATGCTCTATACCAGGGGTTCTCAAACGATTTTTAGGCCTTGACCCCCAAAATAAACATATTTGAACTGGGGACCCTCACCCTGACAAGCACTTGGAATTGTAGGTATTACATTTAATGTGACTCGGTTCCGCAGATAAATATTGTGAAAATAGCAGATCTACATGCTCACAACGCCTCGCAACGCGAGGCATTGTGAGCATGTAGATCTGCTATTTTCATTTCACAATGTTCGCCTCTTGCTGACTTAATATTTGACAGTTTGGCCTGTCCTGTCGAATATTTGACTATTCAAATACTTTGAGGTCGAATAATTCGAATACTAAAAATCACTATTCGTGAATGCCCTGTCTCATACACCGCAACATTTTATCATCCTCCGCAACGGGAGTGTTTCGCTCTTACTACGTGTCATCTTTTTGACACCCAACTCTAACCCTTACCCTAAACCTAACCTCCGTGGGTCGAGTGGCTAACCCTCCCGACACTCCTTTGTCGAAATGGCGGTCGTTCGAAAGAGCGAGATTTCCCCCTCCGCAACACATGGTCTCATACACCGCAACATTTTAATGCTTTTTGCGGTAGAGAACCTATATTGCGGGAATTATAATTGACATATTATTTGTTGTGGCTATGATTATTCTTTGTTTCCCAGGTATATAGGCCTAATGCAAGAGAATACACTCTTGAACCCTATTAATCCAGGTATAAATCCACAAGCCAAGCTCACAACAATGTAGATTGGCTTTTTTGTTTCTATTTACATCGTTCCCGAGTAGCTGGTCCCCGACGAGACGCTCGGCCGGCCGAGCTCTAGTAGTAAATAAATGTGTAAAGTGCCCTCTGCCGCCAGCTCGGCTAAAGTACACATATGAGCGTTGTGTTGTATTGTAAAAAGAATTAGCCCTTAAGTTCTGTTCAGATTCACTACACCTTCGTTCTGTTCGGGTCATTTTGACCCGGGGGATATTTGGTTTAAAAAAAACAACACTAATATAAATTTTAACTTAACAAATCATCATGATACATTGACTTTGACTCAATACCAAACCAATTCATATGATATATATAGTAAATGTTTGCATTTCTGCTTTGCTATATCACATTAAACACTGTAAGAGCTAGGCGTTTTTACTGATTTAGCTGAAATTCATGTAAAAAAAAAAAAGCTACTTTATTTAATACTGGGCAATATTGCTCATGCTTATAGAAAAAAATGAAAATCAGACAATAATTTTTATGGACTTTTTTTTTCCAACATGCCCATTAATTGAATACTTGTGGTTCAAGAACAGGACATCATTCTCACAGAGCTGAACACACATGTGAACAGTGAACACACATGAACGTCACATAATATACACTTGAATGTATACACTAGGACAGAGGTTGGGGGGTTTGGAGGGGAGGGGGTAAGGGTGAGGTGAGGGGGGTTGGAGGGGGGAGGGGTGTAAGGGGTGTAAGGGGTTAGGGGGTGATTGTGTATCTGTGTTTGTACATGATTCCTTGTATTTCTGTGCATCAGGGGAGGGGGGGTTATGTGTGTGGGGGGGGAGGTGGGGGGGGGGGGCTTTGGAAGGGGGCTTCGGAAGGGGGGTGTTAGAAGTGGGGGTGACTGTGTGTCTGTGTTTTGGCATAATACTGTGTATTTCTGTGCATCTGTGCTTCCGGGTCAAAATGACCCGAACAGCACTTAACTCTTCCCACGCTTTGAACGTTAACGTTCGCCCCATTTTTTACAGAACCTCGATGCCAATACGGCGCTCGTTCGGTTCGTTCGTCTGATGACTGTAAGCTGATGAGGGGTCGCGCGGCCGTCTACTGTAAACACATTTTCCGCGGTGATGGTGTAAAAAATCCATTATGCGTTAGATCAACGGAGAACAATTCACTTCCTTGTTGATTTCCTCCGGCTGTAAGGCTCTGTGGCCAGTGACTGGTCTTCTTCTTCTTCAACACATAACAGGCAAATTCACATTCATTCTCGCATGACGCCGCCCTCTGCTGCCTGGCAGACCAAAGTGCACTATTGCACAACCAAAAAAAATAAAAAATAAAAAATAAATGTCTGTCTGTCTGTCTATCTACTATAACGTCGCAAAGGTAAGCCGCTTTTTGATGGCGCCAGACCCAATAAATAAATAAATAATCTGGCAGTAGGAGAGTTAAGGTTCAAAAAATATCAGGGGGGTCTAGCATGGGTGTAGTGCAAAAATATTTTTTTTACATGTTCATCTCAGAAGAATCTTTAAGGCCAGTGAGTTTCAGGTGGAAAAATTTAAAACTTCTACCTTTTCTTTCCAAATGAAAATGTAAAACGGGTCAAAATGACCCGAACAGAACTTAAGGGTTAGTTTGAAAATATCAATAGATAATTTTCTATAACATCGCAAAGGTAAGCTGCTTTTTGCTGGCACCAGCCCCAATGAATAAATAATAACATCTGGCAGTAGAACTGTTAATTATTGTAAGGGTTAGGGTTACCTTTCCTCCGGCCGTAGAGTACGCCTGCACCTTGTCCAGGAGCCGGCCGAGAGCACTCCAGTCACCCATCCTGCTGGAGCAACAATATTACATAAATACATAAATAATATAAATATATCAACCTTCTGAAGCAACAATACTACAGTCAACCTTCTGAGGACAGACACAAAAATACTACCGTCAATCTTCTGGAGGCAAAGCCACGGTTTAAAAACAAAACACAAGGTTTTAAAGGCAAACACAGGGTTTAAAAACAAAACACAAGGTTTTAAAGGCAAGGACAAGGTTTTAAAGACAATCACAAGGTTTAAAAACAAACACAAGGTATTAAAGACAAGGACAAGGTTTTAAAGACAGACACAAGGTTTTAAAGACAAGGACAAGGTTTTAAACGGGGTTTAAAAACAAACACAAGGTTTTAAAAACAAGGACAAGGTTTTAAAGACAAACACAAGGTTTAAAGAGAAACACAAAGTTTAAAGACAACACAAGGTTTTAAAGACAAGGACAAGGTTGTTTGGTGCAGCGACTGACCAACATATGGCCAACCTGCCGACACATCTTGGTCACTCTTTCTCTACCGCTCCTACATCTGGCTTTGTCTGTCTTTATGTACTGTATGTACAGTATGTGCCACACTTGGCCCCTTGGCCCAAGCTTCACGGGGCGCTTAATGAAATGAACTCTGCTCACTTCGCACTGGGTTTAGGGGACCGCTCTCCATTCCGACATGCTGCCATTCCGACATTGACTTCTAATTGTCTCAGTGGCAGCACTTCCATAGAGGTTAGGGTTAGGAATGAATTAGGTCGGAATGGGGGGATGTCTGAATGGCAGCATGTCGGAATGGGGGGATGCACCCCTGGGTTTGATGTTTTCCTCATATTCACAATTTTTACTCACAGCACCTTATGGTATATTTTACTATTACCTTTAGCATAACGGTATGATCTAACAATGTTTTAATCAAAAATATAAAACTTTTTTTGTATTAATTATTATGAGAGGAAGACAAATTCTGAATGAATTGGTGTTTTATTGGGTAAATCACATGACTTGGCTCCAGCACTGCATTTAATACCCTCTCTGGTTAAAGGAACCATACTGGTTCAGGGCTCCTAGCGAACATTCAGAATATGATCACATTATCTCTCGTCACCCCAGGGTGCCTGGCACCCACGTTGAAAAGCCCTGAACTATAGGATCGGATAGAAGTGTCTCTGTGAACTGATCACAGTTAAACCAAGAACCTCAGTGGCGAAATTAGACCTTATTCCCCATGGGTTTTCGGATCAAGGGGGCCCTGATCAAAGGGGCCCGGGTCTGTTGTTTTTGCGCGATTTAAGCGCAAACTACAATGATTACCCCTAATATATTGGAAATTACTAAATACATATAATATCCTAGTATGAATTTATGTAGATATGGGCGCATTGGGCGTATATTTTTATTTAGGCCTATTAAAAACAAAATGTATTTTCGCCACTAGGGGGGGGGGGGGGGGGGGGGGCTTGGGTTTTTAAAACCCAAAAACCTTATCAAATTAAGCTTGTGAAGAACCTATAGCATCAGTCTAAACCAGTGTTTCTCAACCACTGTGCCTGGGGACCTTTGGCGTGCCCCTGAAATACTGGCTTGAAATACTGGCTTGAAAGCCAGTATTGTATTTATCATTTTAAAAACGATTTAAACTAGTGGAAACAGCCGATCTACAAGCACACAACGCCTCGCGGAACGCCTCGCGGTGCGAGGCGTTGTGTGCTTGTAGATCTGCTGTTTTCACTAATGTTGTGCGACAGCCTGGTATGATGAAGCAGAGCTTTACTTTGCGAAGAAACGTACAAAGTTGAAACTTGGAGATACAAGGATTCTTCCCGACAGTGACCATATTTACACCCCCGTATTATGTTGGTGTGCACATGGATTCTTGGGACATTAAGTGTGCCCATGCAGAAAAAAGGTTGAAAAACACTGGAATAAAACGATATAAAATAAAATAAAGAACCTGTTCATTGAAACTATACAAACTATAATAAATAAAATAAAGAACCGGTTCATTGAAAATATACAAACTAGGTTGCCAGCTATACAAATGACCATCAGCCTAAATAACATACCTATATGAGTTATTACAAAGTACTGTGTAACTGGCTTTGACTATACGCAGCATCTATGAATAAAACGATGAGTGCCATTTGGATGAACTTGCTAGCATGCTAGCGAGAATGCTGTGGCGCTTTAAAAGCCCTTTCATCACAAACACCATAAAAGTGTGCAGCCGCGAGCTGGTTTTCATCATCCCATTGTTTGTTAACAACTCCAATAAATGTAGAAGAATGCTGGAATCAAGGATGTGGGGCAACGGTAGATATCAATGCTGTGTTTGTGAATGCGGCACCGAGTGCCGCGCTGCGAGCTTGTAGATCTGCTATTTTTGAAAAATCGTGAAAATTTGAATTTTGACCCGATTCTATAAGTGTCTTTTGAATCCTTCTAAGATTTTTGGAGAAAACCTATGTTTCTATGTCAGCAATCTGGCCAGCCATCGTCAACGAAAAGGTCCTTTTCACTTCAACTGGAGCTCAGTTAGTCTGTTCTTGAGAGACTACTATGTCAGTGGTTCTCAAACCTTTTCATGTGAAGGACCCCCAAAATGATATGTATTTGGCCACGGACCCCCATTTCAAAATATCTAGTTCCAGGGACCACCCAGAAGCAAAATTTTAGTTACAAACGTTCGCTTTGAAAATACATACAGTATATTCAAAGATTTGTACATTTTTTTCAAAAATAGCAGATCTACAAGCTCGCAGCGCGGCACTCGGTGCCGCGCTGTGAGCTTGTATATCTGCTATTTTTCACTGGTTAAAAAGCATTCAATAATTCTAGGCCTAAATGGGTTAAAGTCGGGAAAGCACCCACTGCCACGCTGCGAGCTTGTAGATCTGCTATTTTTGAAAAAATCTTGCAACATTTGTGCAAGTCTTGGAATATTTTTTACTCGTTTCTATAAATTTCTACCAAATCCTGTCAGGTTTCTAAAAAAATATATATGTTTCTATGTCAGTGGTGCTCAAAACTTTTTTCATGTCAAGGGCCCCCAAAATGATATCTGCCTTTATAGTGGTTAGGAGGCCAACTTATGTACACTTTCTTTGATATTACTCCTTCAGATTTGATCAAAGAATTACACAAATCAGTACACAGTCTATAGTGATGTGATCAAGATTCTTCCGATATTTGATATTCTATCCTGATTGGCTATCATTATCAATGGATTCCAAAGTTTGCAACAAAATGAACAAAATGCCTCAAATGTGTGAGGTTTTTTCACGCACATCCCCACTAGGTCAAGGAACACATGCCACCCTTTTCACATCGGCCTGTTATAGCGCCACCAGCAGGTCAACTAAAACACATTCAGATTGCCATGAAAGATTGCCTATTATAACGCCACCAGAGGCCACAATAACCTACCTGACCTGGTGGAGATCTGTGCTCGGAAGAACAGATTCTAGTTTGTTTTCTTTTAATTATTATCTTTTTCAAAACGTTTTTTTCCCATAAATTAAAAAGCTAATTCAATCATCTTTCATAGCTAATTTCATGAATAAATGAAATAACAATCTAAGAAATTCCATAAATTAGAAAACAAATGTTTAAGAAGACAGTAGAGAAAATAGCCAATCTACAAGCTGACACAACACGGCACAAAGCGACGAGTTTGTAGATCTGCCAATTTCACTTGTTTGGGCAGACGTCTAATCTCTCTTTTGGGTCTGGAGTTTGGGAAATAGCAGATCTACAAGCTCGTTGCTAGAATAAAGGTGGAGGATGGTTGGGTTTTTTTTTTTCAGAATAATGGTGGAGAATGGTTGGGTTTTATTTCAGAATAAAGGTTGGGGTTTATTTCAGGGCAGCAACATGGCTGTGTGATGAAGTATCAATTCACTGTCAGATTCCCTGACGTAGTCGGAGAGGAGAGGAGA
>NC_137823.1:7359650-7535404 GCF_963921795.1 Nannobrachium achirus
TGTATTAAGTATGGACAGTTCAAGTGGTTAAATATCTGAAAACACACATTGACATGAGTCTATAATAGCTTAATGACGATTGTGCTGTCAAACGATGAAACTATATGGAATCTATGATAAGGCTCTGGGGGTCCCTGCTTCATCTCTCTCTCAACTAAGGGTCGATTCACACTGTAATAAGGAGCCTAACTCATTTCGGTTCGGCACTGTCCAAACCCAAATATGGGTCGTCGTCCCCGGTTCGGGGGGGGCGTCAACCGACTAAACTCGGCTCCACGGTGCTGCTGAAATGTTGTGACCTCCCAACTTAATTTCGGTACTCAGCGGTGTCTTCTCATTCATTCAGCCCGGCTTCAAGTTCATTTTATCGGCTATGAAGCCAAGGAAACAGCGGTAATTTGGGAGGGAGACACGCCGACTTCCAAAAGCTTGTGTGGCCGTGATTTGAGCGTCGCATAGCGGATACATTGTCACCCTAAAGCCTCGAACAGAGTCGGGTCCGCGGTGGATAACGCGGTGGAAGGCTATCCACCGCGGTGTAGTGCGGTGTAGTCTTTTTGAGCGTTAACGTTGTAGTTTTATGACTCAAAAAGACTACACCGCACTACCGGACCCAACTCTGTTCGAGGCTTAAGGGTCTTTTCACACTCTAATAAGGAGCCTAACTAATTTCGGTTCGGGAGGGCTCCCCGACCCAAAATTATTTAGGTTCGGGGGGAGTTCATCCATACTTTCTTAACGGCTAGTGCCGAAGTCGCATGTCAATATTGGTGTCAGACCGCCATTCCGAAACACCGCCATTCCGAACATTGACTAGGGTTAGGGTTAGGGTTAGGGTTAGGGGTAGGGTTAGGGGTAGGGTTAGTTAGGGTTAGGGTTAGGGTTAGGGTTAGGGTTAGGGGTAGGGTTAGGGTTAGAAGTCAATGTTCGGAATGGCGGTGTTTCGGAATGGCGGGGTGTAACCGTCAATATTGGAGGTCTGTGGCATGAAAACGTTTGTAGCCGAGAAATGAGCGTTGCAGGGTGGATACATATCTGACTGGCCTTCGCGGCTGCACGCTGGAGGTCCAGTGACTGGCAGTGAGCAGCAGCGCAGCGTCGGGGTCTCTCTGTCTCTCTCATCACTCTCACACACGCGCAAGCTCCGTCGAAAACATTCAATCTACAAGCTCACATTATAGAGCTTGCAGATCTGCTATAAACCATAGAGATAATATAGGCTATCAACACGAAACACTAGCAAAGTTGTGTTTACTTTAAGCTCTTCTTTCCTCTTGAAAACGGTCAGTGACTAGCAAAGCCGTGTGTGTGTGCGTGTGTGTGTGTGTGTGTGTGTGTGTGTGTGTGTGTGCGTGTGTGTGTGTGTGTGTGTGTGTGTGTGTGTGTGTGTGTGTCGCGCGCCTCACTCTCCAGCCAGAGTGAGAACCAGCTGACAATGTATCCGCTATGCAACGCTCAAATCACGGCCACACAAGCATTTGGAAGTCGGCGTGTCTCCCTCCCAAATTACCGCTGTTTCCTTGGCTTCATAGCCGAGAAAATGAACTTGAAGCCGGGCTGAATGAATGCGAAGACACCGCTGAGTACCGAAATTAAGTCGGGAGGTCACAACATTTCGGCTGCACCGGTTGACGCCCCCCCGAACCGGGGACGACGACCCATATTTGGGTTTGGACAGTGCCGAACCGAAATTAGTTAGGCTCCTTATTACAGTGTGAATCGACCCTAAGGCGTCCATGTCTTGAAAACGTTGAAGACCCCTGAATTAATTTAGCCATTAATTAAAGATGTTCTTTCCTTTAGAATTAGAAATAAGGAGCCTGACTTTAATAGAAGATGGAATAAATGGACAAATTTTCAGGTCGTGTAACTAAAGGAAATGACTGCTGAGACCTAGCGCTGACACCAAATGGGTGGTTCGGACGAAGTACTCAATCTAAGTATAAAAAGGTGGTCTGGTCGTGAGACCAGCCACAAAAAGAGACAACTAATAATGCGCAACACAGAGGACCCCCCCCCCCCATGCACACTATTATTTTTATTTTTATTTTTATTATTAATATCATTCACTATTAGTACTATCACATTCTTCTGAATTATGGAAATGATTAGATTAGGGTATTTTTTTCGAATAACAATTTGGGAAAATGTGACTGTTGTTTACCACTTGGTGTATTCTGTAACTTAAAAAAAAGAAAAAAAGAAAATGAAAATAGTTGCAAATATAGACGAAATGTGAAATAAGAAATGTAAAAAATTGAAACTATTGCAATAAAAAGTATAAAAAAATATGTTCGTTCTTTCTTTCTTTCTTTCTTTAAATAATATTAATTGCAAAAACTAAAATGACTATTCTCCATAGTTAAACGTTTTATGAGTATAGGCGGCCTATACTCATAAAACTATAATAGGCCTATATGAATACTTCACCTACAAGAGTGTCACACCAAAGTAGCCTACTTAGACCAGCAGATCTGACAAGTTGTGAGCTTTGATCTTCTATCTTTATTTGAATCCTGAAAAGTAACAGTTGTGACTCACCAACATTTCACAGCTTTTACTTGTTAATTAAACCTCTTTGAATCTTTGAATTAATTAAACCAGGCTTTATACATCTCAGCAGCAGCGCAGCGTCGGGGACTCTCTGTCTCTCTCATCACTCTCACACACGCGTGAGCTCCGTCGAAAACATTCAATCTACAAGCTCACATTATAGACGTGCCGCCTCTCTTTCTGCACTCTTTCTGCACCTGCACTGTTGCACTCTGTCCACTAGAGGGAGACACGGAACAATGAATGAACACAGTGAGTGTCTGCGCGTCTGCTCCCACAGACGCTCTCTCTCTCTCTCTCTCTCTCTCTCTCCTCCCACTATGTTCATTTCAAACGAGGAAGTGAAACACGTACCACACCTTGTTGTTTTAAAGTTTCAGTTAAAGTTTAGTGGCCTTTTCTTTTGTAACAAATAGAAGCATTTATTAACCAGGATGAACTCCAAACAGGACATTAATGGTTTACCATTAAACCAGGATGAACTTCAAACAGGACTTTAATGACTTCTTCATTGAAGCTGTAAACAACACATCCTGACTGTGGGAGCAGGTAATCAAACTGTTGTTTATCTGACCTATGGTTGGTCATGTTTACTAGTTCTAACATAATGAATAATATATGATGTTGCATTGCTGATGAGAGACTTTAACACATCTGTAGGCTATTAAACAGCAGTGAGTTTATACTCTATAAGCTTATGGTGACTGGTGAGTGAGGTCTCAAGTTGTTTAATGTCTGCTTTTATACTCTATAAGTTTATGGTGAGTGAAACAGGGTGATCATCATGCGTCCTCTTTTCCCCGGACATGTCCTCTTTTTGGGGGCTGTCCTGTCCGGTCTGTCCGGGGGAGAGTTTATAAAATCCTTCAATATGTCAGAGGTTTCTGAGCGTCTAGTTTATCAGCGCATCACAGACCATTGTATTTATTTACCCAGCCGCATTTGTGACGACGGTCGCAACGTCTTAATGTGTAAGGCTAGTAGTAGGCCTACCATACATGTTAAATGGTTAATTTACAAACACACTCTGGGTGCTTTTAGACCGAACCGCCTATGGGACGAACCAGAGGTGAGCTTTTCCACCGAGAACCGAGTTTGTTCCGAACCGTAAAAGCTGAGCCTGAATGTAGGTCTTGCCTTAAGCTAGATGCAGAATAGATACACGCTACCCAACCCTGTGATAAGTTCCCCCCTCCTCGCGTTCAGTGTTCACGTCAGAAGTGTGTCGCAGTTCAAGAAGTGGTGCTCAAACTCGTTGAAGTGTGTGTGTGTGTGTGTGTGTGTGTGTGTGTGTGTGTGTGTGTGTGTGTGTGTGCAGACCTTGATATGACCTAATTGATAATCAACATCTGGCCAGTGGCCACACACAATTACAACATTTTAAAAAAATTTCAAGATGGCCGCCAGTCTTCAGAATGGCTGCAACTGGACCTACGTGTTGGACTATATAACTTTGCTGGGGCTGTAAATCTTTGATTCTCAGCTCATTTTATATCTAAGAATAATGTTCTAGAGGTATTTCAATCAAACAAGATAAAAAATGACATTAGGTTCCTCTATAACTCGGGTAATCGGGCTGTGGAGCGGCGAATTTTGGGCAGATGATTGGAATATTTTGGCTTATCGCCGAACCTTAATTGATAAATACGGGGGTGCGGTAATTACTGCAATACCGTCGGTAATGGGAAGACGATAACCACGATAAGGCAAGCTACAAACTTCTGAATGAATGAGACCTTCACTAAAGTAAACTAGTAAGACTCCCTAATCGGGAGATAAACGCCCGTCAGGTCGCATACACAAACTTTAGAAGGCAATCATAGCCAATCAGGAGGGAATATGGGAAATGGGACAGATCCATGTTGATGGCATGACTTTAGAGATACTGCGTACCGCTTTGCATGATTTTAGGGCAAAATCTGTAGGAGCAGTGCCCAAAAATGTGTTTTGGAAAAAATAAGCCTCATGGTGGCGCTAAAAGAGGGCCATGTGAGAAAGCAGGGCTGGAGGTTGTGGTTTGCCAGCCAAGGAGTGTGTGTGCAAAGTTTGGCATGGATAGGGTCAACAGTGCCAGAGATAGAGTAGGGCCAAAAGTGTGACGTGACGTGACGTGACGTGACGTGACGTGACGAGATGTCCTTGCTGTACACAGTTTGGATGGTTCCTCACTTTCCTCTCCTGAGGTGTCGTATGGTCTTCCAGAACACCTTTGGTGCCGCCCGACAGTCCTTCTCCATGGACTCCCCGAACTCATCCCACACCCGCTGCTTAGTGTCAGACACAGTCATGGCTGCTGTCGGTACCTTGCAACTTCCTCCGGTCCCTTGGGATAACGGACCCCTATAGGCCTCCTTCTTCAGTCGGACGGCTTCCCTGACCCCCACTGTCCACCAGGGTGTTCGAGGGTTACCGCCCCTTTAGGCACCTAAGACCTTCTGACCACAGCTCACAGTTGCAGCTTCAGCAAAAGAGACTTTTTTTTTTTTTTTTTTTTTTTATATCACACGATTTTGTAACCCGTTTTCCCACCCATTGCCAATTGCCTAAGCTGTAATCCTGGGCTCTGCTATCCCTCTTCCAACCTGGGGAGAGCCCCAAACTGAGCTCATGCTTCCTTCAGTGCATGAGGAGTGAGCAGGGGAAGCTTCCCCAGTTGGACGTAGCGTGTGGAAGGAACACGTTATTCCAACCACTTCCTTTCCCCTCCATCAGGCGCCCCGGCTGGCCAGGGGGAGGCATCATAGGGACCAGGATTACTGCATGTTTTTGTGAGGGTACCTACCCTAGGGGACACGGGGAGAACATGCTAACTCCACACAGAAAGGCCCTTTTGCCAACCCCACCTAGGGTATGGGCACTGATGACGTGGACTTGGGAACACGCCCCCAGCGCCCACAGTGTCCCTCGGCGGTCCTTCAAGGTGTGAGGCGACAGCGCTACGGACTGCGCCACCGTGCAGAGGCTTTGAATATTTCCCATTCTTTTTCAGGTTGGGAACCTCCGCCGACTGAGTTGAATTCCTCCCGGACAGAGTTCTCATACAAACCTTCCCAGTTCACCTGCTCTAACCGCTTGGGTTTTCCAGGTCTGTCCAGTGGTTTCCCCTGCCATCTGAACCAAATCTCCACCAGATGGAGATCGGTTCAGCTCCTCTCCACGTCCCCAAGGTCAGCCTCTGCTGCCCAGGTCCCTGCTGTCACTGCCACCCGTCTGGCAGAGCACCCAACCCCACTGTTTCCAAACGCGGGTGGCGGAGAAAATGTTTCCACGTTGCTTCTTCGGGCTGAGCCCGGCCACCAGGCGCTCTCTGCCGAGCTCTACCCCCAGGCTTCTTCCTAGCTTTTCCATGGAGTGTTTTTGAACCATTCCTTGTCTGGCCCCTCCCCCGAGACCACTCTGCCATGGAGACCCTTCCAGGATCACAAGGCTCCACTCTACCATGGAGACCCTACCAGGAGCTCTAGGCTACAGACAACTCAGCTCTCGGGTTTACTGGGGAACACAAACCTCTCCACCACGGTAAGGTGATGGTTCCTTGGAGAGGTTCACAATTTACAATTTAGGCATTTAGCAGAAGCTCTTAATCCAGAGCGATTTACAACGAGCAAGGTAATACAGCAATACATAAAATGCATAGAAATACTAATCTAAGAAAACATTTAGGTAGACCAAGCACATTTTCAGTTAAACGTTATAAAATCACCCAATGGGTAGACAAGTGCTATGGTAAGTGTGGAGTCTGGCAGAACCACGGAGTGAGTCTAGACAGACTTTGAAGGTATGTTGGTGCCATAACTTTGGCTGCTTTGAAGGCCAGCATCAGTGTTTTGTACATTGTGCGGGCAGCAACAGTTCATGTGTTTTTGCAGATAAAATGGGAATGCTATCGTCAGTTTCACTGCCTTTAGAACAACTCCAACCAAAGAAATATTTTCTAGTGATATCTCTTGTTTGTGGTTTTCTTTTTTGTTCTTCCTCCACATCTTCCTGTTTTCTTAGCAAATTGAGTACACTGCCACCTGCTGGAGAGAAGGACCACAGAGTCTTCCTATATGTTACCAAGGCCTTGGACGAGCATTTTTTTATCACGTCATCAATGAGGTTTATTTTGAGATTTCCGTTCGATGCCAATATGGCATTTTACATTGGATATTGATACCGAATTGCCACCCTGTCATCAAATTATCACACACACACACACACACACACACACACACACACACACACACACACACACACACACACACACACAGGTTTGCAATTGCTACATTACACATAGTCTACTATCTTTGTGGGGACATTCCATTCATTTTGAACCCTAACCCTAACCCTAACCCTTAACCTAACCCCTAAACACCTTGTGGGGACCTATTAATTTGTCCCCACATGTTTTTTTCCTCTGATTGTACTATCTTTGTGGGGACATGAGTAGGGTTGGGATCCGTTTGGTTTGAACCGATTCCGAGTCTTTTTCGGGTACCCCTTTTCGGATCCGGGTAGAACCGGTTCCTAAAACGGTTCCAAATATATCATTTTTTGTATATTCTGATGACTTGCCTATACTTATAATATATACAATGTATACTTATAATATAAACAAGTACATAAACACAAATGCAAGACAAATACAGCTTTATTGTAATTATTTTACATTACAATATTCAATTATGAGTGACAGAGGTAGGCAACTAGGCAAGGTAGAGGTAGGTAGATCTTTAACTAGATCTTTAACTAGACAACAGCATAAGTTACCAACACTTCACTGTTAGTTTCTCAGCCTAAATATCAGACAGCCTAAACATACAATCCTGAGATCATGACATGTCACATGAGTGACTCAGACTCTCAGAGTCCAACTTCTAAGTGTTCTTCTGCAAGAAAATGAGCATATCTGCTTTTTCTGGGAGAATCCTGCAGCGCTCCTCGCTAATAGTGTCTCCAGCACACGAAAACACCCTTTCCGAGGGGGTTGATGATGCCTGTACACACATATATGTGGAAGATAACTCATACAGGATGGGGAGAGAGAACCTATTCTTCCACCACCAAGCAACAGGATCTGCTGTCACACCGATAGCTGTTTCCTGGTTCCTGTAGTGGTTTATTTCTATCTCTAATTTCTCATAAGTTGACTCTGGGCCCTTGGTCTCAGCTGACTTTCTAAGTGCCTTCTCTTCCTCTTCAAAAAGCTCTTCTAGGGGTGACAGTTTCTTCTTCTTCTTGGGAATGGGAGAATGGCTCCGCACCTGAAATATAAGTTGACATAACATCTGTGTTGGTGTGATGATTGATGATTAAGCGCTAAGACAACTGTTCCCAAGAAAAGGAAATGTCCTTCCTTACCTCCACATTCTCCTCTTCACGTTCCTCATCCTCAGCAGACAGTTCAGAGTCAGAGACACTGTGACTCTGGGTGGTCTCACCAGTCTCTGCACATTCTTCCTGTACTGCTGGGCGGGCTCGCAGCTGAAAAATATAAAAAAAAAAAGAAAAAGCATCATTAGGTAGGCAGTAGTTCAGTTTAGGCTGACAGCTCGAGCTCGTATTACAAATATCATGGCTAATGTGCTTGCTTACCTCTGCAGTCTTAACTGCTATTGTCTTCAGTCTGTCCCAGGCCTCATCATTGTCGCTCATTGTCTCCTTAAATCTTGGGTCCATTATAGTGGCCTCCTCCAGAAAATCTGCTATATCCTCATCCTGCAAAACATAGATAGAAGAAAACATGAATAGATGCACAGTCAGTGAATTTGTTAAGTATTCAGATACATTGGCAAATTGTATTTAATTTGATACATTTTAATACCTGATAGCGCTTGGACAGGTCAGTCCATATCTTCTCCTTGATAGAGATAGCAAAGGAAGAGTCTTCATCAGTTACTGTGTAGTGAGCCTTCAGCTTCTTCAGGATTGGAAGAATCTCTCCACATGTTGGTGACTTCTCGCTCGATACAGCCAGGGTGCTGGTGTAGAGTTTTCTCATAAGCCTGATGAACTCATCTGCTTTTCTAAAGTCATCATCTGTGATTCTCTCCAATCTACCAAAAATACAATATGTAGTACATAATGTTAAAATGGTTATGGAAATCTACAAAAGCAAAAAAACACAATGTTAACATAAATAGTAATGTTATTTTAATAATGTATTTAAATGCTATACTCACTTCTCTTTCTCCACTCCCTTCCGAACTCTTTGATCCAGGACGGTTGCTTGAATAGCTGGGTATTGCTCGATGAACCTTTCAATCATCAAGTAGGTTGAGTTCCAGCGGGTTTTCACATCCAGCACTAGCTCGTGCTCCTCAAGGGCTGAAATGACAGACAGACAGACAGACAGACACACACGAGAGAGAGAGAGAAAGAAATGTGATTATGTGAATATGGATAATTTCTAATATAAATATAATTTCATTCTGTATGTAAATTAATTTAAAAAAAATTAAAAAATGTACTTACACAGCAGCTTCTGCTTCTCTTTCATGACCGGCTTGGCCATATTGGTCTTCCTAGACCAAACAACAACAGCTCTGATCTTGGCTACCCACTTGCTTACAGCGAGAACAGTGTTGACCTTTTGTGCAGCCAGGTTTAAGGTGTGTGCGAAGCATCCGAGTTTGAGGGTCTTCAGCCTCTTCACAGCCACATCCATATTGGAGGCATTGTCCACAGTGACTGCAACAATAGTCTTCATGTCTATGTTGAATTCTCTGAGGATGGACTCTATCTCTTCGGCTACAACCAGTCCTGTTTGTGCCTCGTAGACTGCCTGGGTCTTCAGGACTTTTTGACAGAGACGGCCTTTAATTACATAGTGCAGTGTGACAGTGATGTAGTGGTCTCTTGTTATTGCAGTCCAGCCATCACTGGTGATCGCAGCCTTCCTCACAACTGTTAGCTCTGTCACTAGATTTCCCTTTTCAACACTGTACCAAGCTGGTATTAGTGTGTTGGCTAAACAGTCTCTGGATGGTGGTGGATATTTAGGGTTCAGAGTGTTACACATGCCCCTGAGAGAAATACAAGAAAAGAGAAAAAAGGGGGGAAAAGTGATACCCTGATTAATACTAAAATACATAGTAATACTTTTTAATTTCTAAAATGAATTGACAAAAAACTATTTTTATTTATGTATTATTTATTTATTTATTATATTTGTATTATTATTACTTAACCAAAACAAGACTATACTTATATGCATGCAGATAAATATACCTAAAGGCTGGACGTTCCACAGTGGAGAACGGCTGTGCGTCCTTCACAATGAACGTGGTCACAGAACGGTGACATTCCTCAATTCTTTCGGTTGTCATTCTCCCAGCAGCTGCCCTTGTGAAAGGATTCACTTGACTGCTGCTGGTCATATCGGAGCTCGCTATAGAAAAAATATTACATTATATTAATGAACGATAATTGGAACCAATGTATCAGCAGTTGAGTAAGTTTTAACTTGTAACTGAGTACCGAGTCATTTAGCGTAAAACGCTAAATGGTGCGACGTTTGTCTGATGTATGAATGATCTACGTTATTCATACAACATCAGATAAACGTCGCATCATTTAGCGTTTTAATAACAGGAACGCCATACACAACAGATGTACAACAAGCCTATAGTTAAATGTTTATTTCAAGCTCCGTAGTGGTGGGTAGTTGGTAATAGTACTGTACTAGCCTGGAGAAAGGGAACCAGCTGCCGACTCCATGTCATCCTCTTCCCCCGCCTGCGAGGCGCCCAGCTGGGGCTCTGCTGGCACGGACCTCCGGAGGCTTTCAAACACGGTACATGGCTTGCCTACCTGAATATCATGACATGATCTAAGATGTTTCCCCATAGCGGAGGTGCTTCCACCTTTGTAGGAAATGACTGCTTCACATTTAGTGCACCTTGCGTGCTCATTTTCCACCTCCTCAAAGTACAACCAAACTTTCGAGCGTTTGCGAGCTCCTTTTTCTACCACCTTCGGCATGGTTCTGTTTACGCTTCACTTCCCCGCTGCTATCGCTTGTCGGTCCGACATTCTCCATGGGTGTTTTCACCTCGCTCACTCATGTAGTTGGCGTGTGACGTCACCACAGTTGCTTGTTACAGCTGCAGCTGACAGCTGAGCCAAATGAAGGCAGATGAGAAATTCCAGGAACCGTTTTAGGACCCGCTCATAAAAATATGATGGAACCGGCTCCGGTTCTTCAATTTCGGAACCGGGTACCCGAAGAACCGGTTCCGGATCCCAACCCTAGACATGAGGTCCCCACAAAGTAGTAATTCCCTGTCCACACACACACACACACACACACACACACACACACACACACACACACACACACACACACACACACACACACACACACACACACACTCTAACTCTTATTTGTGGTTTCTCTGATCTGCATCATAGATTGTCCTTAAATTCCAGAAGATGGGGTCAAAGTTAACCAAGTCCAGACAGTCTTCCAGAAGAAGGAAGTCTCCAGCAGCCAAAGACAAATCACCAGACTCCAGGTAAGATCACTGTTTTATTGTTACATTAAAAAAAAAAACATGTTTACTGAGTTAATATCATATTTCTGTAGAAGCAGAATCAAGAATAGGCCTATTTAATTAAGGCAGAATTATTAGGAGAAGATGAGGATTTGTGGCTACTAATACAGTTGCTGCTGCACTGGTCTGTGTTGCCAAATATGTTTATTATAAGTTGTTCTTCTTTCTGTGAAGTAGAAAAAAAAGAAGAAAAAAATAAATAAAAACAATTGGGGGTCCTTGATCTTGGCATGAAAATGGAGAGCCACTGTTCTAAAACAATATTAGACAATAAAGTCTGACTGACATGCCCTAGTTGCTTATTTTTGGCTTATTGCGACCGAAGGTCGCAGTATACCATGAGAAATGTCGCAGCTTGTCCGTCCTTCCGTCCTTCCGTACAGGAAGTGATCTCACGTGACATCACCTCAAAAACCCTGGATATTCATACTGTCACTGTGACATGTGGCTGGTTCAGATAGGGATCTGAACCAGCCACATGTTATTAGGATACAATAAATAAAATGTCCATATACAGTATGGGCATTCCCATGGATGATGCCCTGTTAGGGTACCTTATGCCCATATATGGAGATCCCCAGGCATCAAACCCAGGCCCTAACTCGCCAAGGCCCTGCTTGGCTTTACCAATTAACATATGTTTTATGCCCATATAAGGAGATTCCTATATTATCAATAGTAAGGACATTATTAAGGATATGTTATCAATATTAAGGACATATCTGGGAATGCGCATATTTGGTAATGCCCATATATGGGCATGTTTTGACATAATTGTTGACTATCATGCAGGGGTCTCCATATATGAGTAACTGGTCCCATATACATCACTGGCCAGATGGCCAAGAATTGGCACGACCTCGTTGGGTTCGCCTCTGTGATGATGAGCCGACGAGCCGTGCTCCTTCACTGGGACGGTGCATATAGAACTTCTGTACAGTAAAATCCATCAAACAACACAACGGAGAACAATCATTAGATAGATACCTTTATTGCGATCGTCAGGTCGCACTTACTACCAAAACCTCCACTGTCTCTGTCTGTCTGTCTGTCTGTCCGTCCGTCCGTCCGTCCGTCCGTCCGTCCGTCCGTCCGTCCGTCACACGTCACAATTTTGCCCTGCTCATATCTCCGCAACCGTTGCCCCGATCCATGCAAAATTTTGCACACATACTCCTTGCCTGCCAAACCACAACCTCCACCAATTCTCACATGGCCCTCTTCTAGCGCCACCATGAGGCTGATTTTTGAAAAACAAATTTTTGGACACTGCTCCTACAATCTTTGCCCTAAAATCACGCAAATCGGTACACAGCATGTCGACACTCATCTCATCAACATGGATATGTCAAATTTAGCGCCACCTTCAGGCCGATGTTTTAAAACAGATTTTTGGACACTGCTCCTACAAATTTTGCCCTAAAATCACGCAAATCGGTACACACTTGCTCTACACTGATGTCATCAACATGGATCTGTCTTATTTAGCGCCACCTTCAGGCCCATTTTTTAAAACACATTTTTGGACACTACTCCTACAGATTTTGCCCTAAAATCACGCAAATCGCTACACAGCATGTCTACACTCATATAATCAAAATGGCTCTGTCCCATCAGGCCGATTTTTCAAACACATTTTTGGACACTGCTCCTACAGATTTTGCCCTAAAATCACACAAATTGGTACACAGTATGGCTACACTCATCTCATCAACATGCATCTGTCCCATATAGCGCCACCATCAGGCCGATTTTTACAAACACATTTTTGGACACTTCTCCTACACATTTTGCCCTAAAATCACACTGTGACCTGACGGTCGCTTATCTCCCGATTAGGGAGTCTTACTGGTTATCCCATGGAATTTCCCCTGTACAGCAGTTAAAGGTTACAAGTTACAAAGAGATAAGAAAAAGAGTACTGTTGTGTACAGTCAAAAAAAGCAAGGCAGAAAAAAGAATAATACAAACATAAGTGTAAAAAAAGCTGTCATAGAAAGAAAGAAGAATATTTGTTACTGTTAGTTTGGTTAACTCAGTTAGATTGGGGTAGGAGCACTCGTTTTGTAGTTCAGCCTTGTGATTGGTCCCTGACTGCCCAACCAGAAAAAATCTTCTCTTTTGCTAAAGGGGGCGGAGATATGCAGTGGGACAATGACCTCTTTCTTTCATTCACATACATGGGACATGCACATACATAGACATGCAGTGCGGCGCGGTACGGCCACGGCCCGTATGGTGGGACGCGGTCATAGCGATTTTGATCATTACAATGAATAAGCTTCAACAAACTAGTTCACATGAAAGATATCGATGTAAGTAAGATATTCGATTGGGTAGGCCTACATATATTGTAAATGGGCAGAATTACAATTAAAATACATTTTATGTTGAGGGTGAGCCTATAGTTCCACAACTTCCTGGTCAGTGAGAGGTACCCAAGATCCACTGCTCTCTCTCTCTCTCTCTCTCTCTCTGCCCTCTGCCTGTTTCAGAGGATTAAACTAATTAAAACATGTATTTTTGGGGGGAAACCCCCATTTTGCAATGTAACTACTGTACTTTTTTGTTCCTTTTTTATTAATATCATGTAGATGTTTTTCTTTTGGTACTTGTAACTAGGCGACATGGGGCGGGACTTGACAAAGAGTGAATTCACTTTGATAGTCACTTATCAACACACCTGTGTAATTCTGCATAATCACCACAAGATGGCGACAACACAGCCATTCACTGTGTAGTTGGTGACGTCACTCGTCTGCGACCCCTCTTTGTTTACCTACCAGCTTAGCTCAACTGTGTTTAGCCATTAGCTTAACACATTGAATGCCCATAATTATTCAACATTTAATTTGCTGGTGCCCAATGCCCATGGCAACCCGCCATTTTACCTACCTTCGAGGTACTGACGAAAAAAGTAATCTGAGTAAATGTAATCCAAGCATGTCCTGTTTATTTCGCGAAAATCTTGCAGGACCGTTTTTTATCAATTCTAAGCCACAGCGTTTGTGTCACGGCCGGTAGAAGAGGCCGCCGTTTTGAACATGACAGTGATTTAAAAGCTAGATTAGGAGAAAACTGCATCTTTGTGCAGCAGCTAAACAGGGCAGTGAACGGGCAGACAGCACTTCCCGTCATGTGATCTTGCGGTGCATTTTGGGAAATGGAGTTTGTTTCATCACCGCGGTAGCCAAGTACAGTAGCTACAGTACAGTATAGTTTACTGTACAACGCGGCAAACGCGGCGTTGGGCACACGTAGACATCAAAGAGATTGACGCGTTGCCACCTCGTGGGCACCCGCTGAGTTAATTAATATGCCTAACCCTAACCTCAGTAAAACTATGTCTAACCCTAACCCTAACCTCTGTGGGGTGAGGCGCTATCCTGCCGACACTCTGTTGTTGCACATCAAAGCGTGTGTGGATCAAAGCCACCGCTTGCTCTGCCCCGCGCCGCACAACGAGCGCTCCTAGTCTCAATATAACTGAATCTCAAACTAACTGTGACATATATATATATATATATATATATATATAGTGACCAAGAAATATTCAGCGCTCATAAGTGACACGTCACGCACTAAAAAAGCAATGCTCAAAGCACAACTTAACAAACAGTGCCAAACAAAAGTGTACATAACAGTCAATGCTAGTCAGTGCAACACAAGTATCTCACCGCCATATCAACACTGCAATAGTACTCAATTCAACCAACACAACCCAACAGTGCAGGGCCAAAAATAAGTGTCCATAGTCAGTGCTAATGCCAGCTAATGTAAACAATTCTAATGCTAATGGTAACACCAACCGTTACACAATGTTGCACACACTTAGCAAGCTGCAAGCACACTTATAATTTTGTAGAAATGTTCTCTTCCTGTTAAGGATTCTTCTTCAGGAATGTATGATTCAGAAAAGATGTGTTTCTTTCATTCTGATTCCAGAAGTGAAGACCAGAGACATACCCCAGAGTCTCCAGAACACAGCAATGAACCAGACTCCCAGACACAGTAAGACACTGTAAACTTTCAATGAACCAGACTCCCAGACACAGTAAGACACTGTAAACGTTCAATGAACCAGACTCCCAGACACAGTAAGACACTGTAAACTTTCAATGAACCAGACTCCCAGACACAGTAAGACACTGTAAACTTTCAATGAACCAGACCCCCAGACAAAGTAAGACACTATAAACTTTAACTCATGTTAGTTCAATGAACCAGACTCCCAGACACAGTAACACAATGTAAGCTTTAATTCATGTTAGACAACATTAATTAGCATTTATTTTCAGATAGTTTGTGATACTTGTATTGGCCATATATTTCAACACAGATCCCTTTCTGAAAATGCTTTGGGTCAGATTTATATCAGATTTCTCTGGATGTGTTTTCCCAGACAAAGTAAGAAGCTGTATACACAGCGAAAATCACAACTCCATCTGTTATATAAAACGTAACTTTAGATCAAAGTATACACAGTGATATACACATACACACGTTCCATGTTGCTTGCTGCGCCAGTCGCCAGCTGTGGGTGTTGTGTTGTAACAGCAAGATTCACACCGTATCGAATCTATCGATAGAGCAACCTCTGTATCAATTCACATATCGTCGGTAGATTATATCGATATATTGCCATATTGATTAATCGACCCCACCCCTAGTAGACAGACTATTAAGAGTTTAGAAATATAGCCTACTGCTAAAAGAATTAAAGGAACATTTTGATCCCTTAATTTCTTTGAGCAGTGTAGTTATCCAACATTCAGTAATGAACCAGACACCAAGACAAGTACAATCACTTTAAACGTTAATTCATGTTAGTTTATGTTTATTAAGGATTCTTCTTCAGTCATTTATGAGACAGAAACAAAGTGTTTCTTTTATTCTGATTACAGAAGTGAAGACCAGACACCAGAGTCTCCAGAACACAGCAATGAACCAGATTCCCAGACAAAGTAAGAAACTGTTAAATTTAATTCATGTTAGTTCAATGAACCAGGCAGACTCATTTCGGCCGCTTGTACACAAGACTTATACGTTCGGTCATCTTATATTTACAATGGGCTTATTGCCGCATCCCACTTCCAAAAACGTCCACGCCCACTCTGACATCCACTCCAACTCTACTTCGACTCAACGGTAGGGAGAAGAACGTACCTTGTAGGGAGAAGAGCGTAAGGAATACCGCCCACAACCCTATGCCGTCCGCTCATTCGCTAGAGAGCAAGAGAGAGAGAGAGAGAGAGAGAGAGAGAGAGAGAGAGTCTCCGGTTACAAGAGGGAAGGGGGGGGGGGGGGGCGCTGCACAGGGGGAGAGAGAGAGAGAGAGAGAGAGAGAGAGAGAGAGAGAGAGAGAGAGAGAGAGAGAGAGAGAGAGAGAGAGAGAGAGAGAGAGAGAGAGAGAGAGAGTCTCAATCGCTAGGATCAGGGGCATCACTTGGGTATGTGTAATGAGCTCCGGGTTACTGAATACCCCTTCACCTCTTAGGATAATCCCCGACGCCGTCCGGAACCCTCCTCAGGTCCTAAGCCCAAGAAGTTACCAGATCTTTTTTAATAAACACTGTCACTAACACTACACTATACCTTTAAGTTAACACAAACAGGTGTTATAACCTTTCTCATTTGTATAAACCTACTATTACTGTATATGCACCTCTGTACAAATACACTTCTCTGAATAAGGATTGAGCTATCAATGAGACCCTCTTTAACTGGTGAATATTATTACTTTCTGCAGCAACTATTTATTTTAGAGACCAGGATATGCACCTTACTTTAGAAATGTAGACCTTAGGTCTGAATGGAGAATGCAAAACCACAAAGACAATGAAAGTATGAGTCTGTCCAACCTTGTAGCTCTCACCAAGGGCTGTTTATGGAGAGAGGCAGCTCGACTTTATTAGTACAAAGAGCCCACTGCGGACAAACTGTCCGTCCGGTTAGGGTGAAGGGATTTGTACTTTATTGTCCGCCGAGCATACCCAACTGACACCTGCCCGCGCAGTGTCAGCCTCTGAAAAGGTGAAGGACCTTTAACTTAAGAAAACACTTGTGTTGATTCTTACCAAAGGTCTAGTTCAGCTCCATAGCCAGAAGTTACTTCGAGTGCCTGAAGGTGTTCAAAACCTTCCTCCCATGAGTGCAGCCTTCCCCGTAGGGAAGGAGAGAAAGTCAAACCTTAAAAAGTTGTAAACTCTTAAAAAATGAGTTCAGACAGACACCAGATAAAAGTGAATAATAAAAAGCTTTACTGGTAAAAACAGTTACAAAATATAAAACCACCAATACAGTAATTGGCAATGAAATAATGAAGAAGTACGATATAAGTACTTGACTAAAAACAGAGAATCTAACAGAGTCAAAGTCTCTCTAAATACATAGACAGGTGGTGCAAAAATTGCACTAAGTACAAAAAGGTCCATCCCCGACCCCTAACGGGCCGGGGATAGCTGCAACAACTCAACACACTCTCTAAAAAAACACTGAACAACTCAGACTGAACAGGAGACACGAAGCAGTCTCCTTTATACAGAACTCCGTCGTGTCACAGTGACGTGATTTACACACACAGAACTTTAGTTTAGCACATACTGACACTCGCTTGCACACGTACATGCACTAACACGCACATCTTTGCAAAATCAGACATTCAAGGTCAGGCTAGGACTCCCCTATTCATGCGAGACTGGGGAGTGTCCGCTCTTGCATCAGAAGTCTTCTGGGAAACACGCTCTTCCCAGGATGTCTTATCTCATGCTGACGGATAGGAGATAACAACACGGACCAAATGCTAGGGAATCTCCCAGCACGGGCTGGCACCTCAGTCCAAGATTTGTGTTCCCAGACAGAGAAAAGATAACAGCTCGTTAGCGTGGCCAGCTGCATTTGATGAGTCATCTCCAGTCCAAGGCCATCTTGGAGCTGGATGCCTCTCTCTCTCCACTCAGCAGACACAGTGCACAGGGTTCCAAAAGACAGGGTGCCATACACCTGGGGTCACAGGCGGGACCCCTAACAGTATGGCAGGGGTATGCAGCTATATACCATACCCTGGGTCCAGGGGGTCCAGGGGGGAAGATGAAATAGCCAACCAGCAACCAAGCTTTTCTTCTGGAATTAACAAACTAGAATCCACTGTTACTGGCCTAGCTAGCCGAGAGCCTGTAGCTAGCTAGCCGAGAGCCTGTATCTTACAAGAAGTTCGCGGCCCTTCGGGCCACTCACATCTAGAGTTCACAGCAAGATACTGTCTGTCTGTCTGTCTGTCTGTCTGTGTGTGTGTGTGTGTGTCTGTGTGTGTGTGTGTGTGTGTGTGTGTGTGTGTGTGTGTGTGTGTGTGTGTGTGTGTGTGTGTGTGTGTGTGTGTGTGTGTGTGTGTGTGTGTGTGTGTGTGTGTGTGTTGCTAAAATGAAAACATTGAAATAATGGAAATAAAACATTGGCAGGCCTATTACAGTAACAATAATAACACAATTAGGCCAAAACTTTTTTTTATTCAAAAAACCTTTTTTATTTTTTTTTTATTTTTTTTTAAAGCGGGTGTGTACTCTAGATGTGAGCGGCCCAAAGGGCCGCGAACCTCTAGTGACCCACACTTCTTGACCATAGGTGAGAGTGGGAACAAAGATTGCTCGGAAGACAGAGAGCTTTGCCTTACGGCTCAACTCTTTTTTTCTTCACCACAATGCGATTTAGCGACTGCAAAACCGCTCCTGCTGCGTTTGTGATTATTGAATTGGCCATACATTTTGACACAGATCTCATTCTGAAAATACTTTGGGTCATGCATGCACACCCTATGTTGTTAAAATGTTTAAACAGTAATTCAAAGATTTTTCTAGATCTGTTTTTGAAAATAGCAAATCTACAATGTACTGTATAAATGGTTGATGTACTGTATATAAGTCAGTAAGTAATGTACTGCATACATGGTTGATGTACTGTATATAAGTCTGTTTTTATGTTTCCAGAAGAGACGACCAGAGACCAGAACACATCAGTGAACACCCAGACTCCCAGACAAAGTAAGAAACTAAACTTTATTTCATGTTAGTTCAATGAACCATACTCCCAGACACAGTAAAACACTGTAAACTTTAATTCATGTTACTTCAATGAACCAGACTCCCAGACACAGTGAAACACTGTATTTTTTTAAAGATTTGTTTTGGGGATTTTATGCCTTTATTGATAGGATAGTAGACTGACAGGAAATGGGGGAGTGACACGTGGCAGAGGTTTTGATAGTAACTGCGACCTGACGGTCGCTACAACTAATCCACAATCTCTGAATGCTATATAGAGTGTGGAACTGCACCTCCTGAATGTTATATAGAGTCTGGAACTACACCTCCTGAATGTTATTTAGAGTGAGTCTGGAACTACACCTCCTGAATGTTATATAGAGTCTGGAACTACACCTCCTGAACGGCAATAAATGGAAGTGGGGAGGAGGCTTCACTTCCGCTTTAAATGGATACTCATCGTTCTTCTTACGTTACCCCTAACGAGAAGATCACTGACCAGGTGACCCCCGAGCAGATGGAGGAGATTAGGAGACGTATACCCAGCTCATTATCGAGCTGAACAATCACTACTGAATGGACTGGGCGAACGATGGGCACCTGTGCCATGCTGGCGAACGCCAGGTGGCTGGCGCCCATCACATTCTAAGCGGTGTCTGGTGCTGATCCTAAGAAGCACCTCATGGGCCTCCAACTGTCTCCAAACAACCCATTCCCCGGAGTCGAGCACCTCCGGCTCACCACCGATTCCAAGAGAGCCCAACAGGAAGTGGCCTCCACGGTCCTTTGAGCCGCCATCCCTGTATTATGCCCCTTGTGGAAGTACGGCATCTCCCCTGCTTTTCATCCCCCTTGCACGTTTTTTGGCTCAATAGGAAGCTTGCGGTCTGAATCCCTGGGTACTGCGCCAAATCAGGGGGACATCGAAACCACCGATGTCAGAAAAGACACTGAAGGAGGAGATACGCTCCCTTCTCAGCAAAGGCACTTTCCAGGAAGTATCGCTGGAACAGAAATGCCTCAGTTTCTGTTCGAGACATTTCCTGGTAAAAAAAAAAAAGAAAAAAAAGGGTTGGGGGTATGCGGCCCATACTGGACCTGTGCAGTCTCAACAAGCACCCCAAAACCTTCCGGTTCAAGGGGCGGGTCTACGAGTACACAGTCCTCCCATTCGTGATGTCGCTGAGTCCCATGGTCTTTGTACCCAGGCAGCGATCGACCCTCTGAGACGTCAGGGGTATCCACCTGCATAGACGATTGGTTGCTCAGCACTGGCTCGAGCCAGGAGGTACGTCGCCACACAGAGATGGCTATTTCGCACCTAAGCTCACTCTGCTTTACTCTTTTAACTATGAGAAGTGCGTCTTGGTTCTGTCATAGTGGACCACCTTCATAGGGGTCACGCTGGACGTTTCTGGTATCCCGCCTATCCCAAGACAGGATAGACGGCTTCCTTGTCTGTGTGACGTTCACCTGAGGGCTCCGAGTCACGTACAGGACATGCATGCGAGCAGCGGGGATTTATGGCCTCGGCCATTCTCAACTGTGGATGCTTTCTCTTAAGATCCCGTCTTTTCTGGGCTCTCAGTGGGTTCAAGTGACGGAGGAATGCCTCCGAGCGCTCAAACCCTGGATGAATGTGGCCTCAGGGAGTCAGCATAGGCACAATCATCTTGTACAAAGTCATCACAATCAACGTCAGCCTCACGGGATGGGGCATCAACCATGAGGGCAGGGCGGCCAAAGGGGTTGTGGGACGCCAACCCCAGGGCTGCACATATCAACTACCTGGAGTTGATGGGGGCCGCTCTCCATTCCAACATGCTGCCATTCAGACATTGACTTCTAATTGTTATGGTGACACTTCCATAGAGGTTAGGGTTAGTTATAGGCTTAGTGTCTGAATGGAGGGATGCACACGGAGTTGATGGCAGTCTTTCTGGCATTCAAGCACGTCAAACCTCATATTGGAGGCTGTCTTGTCCTGTGTTCCAGCACCCATTGGTGTGCCGGTTCCTCAAGGTTGTGAGACGACTTTGGTCGGTCTCTAGACCCCTGTTCCCAACCTGGGATCAACACCACAGTGGTGTTGGACGTCCTTTGTAACCAGCCCTTCCAACCGTTGGAATCAGTGGATTTAAAATACGGTTCTGCTGGTGCTGGAAATTTGCTAGTGATTACAGTAAGGTCTTGCTCAAGCCCAGCGTGGCGTTTGTGCCCAATAACCTTTTGGTGGTTATTTCTCTGATTGAACTGGACGCTTTTCACCCACCACCTTTTGCATCAGTGGGAGACAGACGTTTGAGCTGCCATTGTCCGGTGAGGGCGCTGTGCCAGTTCTATAGCCTGGATGTGGCTGCGTCCTCGAGGGTGCATGCTGTGTTAGAAGTGGCTGACACCTCAAGAGCTTACAGAACCAGGGTTATATGCATAACCTCTAGTTAGTCCATAGTAATAGACAAGTAATTGCCTGTGTGTGTGCCTGTGTGCGTGTGTGTGTGTGTGTGTGTGTGTGTGTGTGTGTGTGTGTGTGTGTGTGTGTGTGTGTGTGTGTGTGTGTGTGTGTTTGTGTGTGTGTCCACAGAGAGAGGACTGAGGATCCGTCCAGTGGTTCAGTGTGTGACCATCCCACCATCATTGTACAAAGTAAAGTCTCTCTCTCTCTCTCTCTCTCTCTCTCTCTCTCTCTCTCTCTCTCTCTATCTCTATTAAAATTAAAGTAAATAAATACATAGATAAATAAATAACTAAATAAAGGCATAGATAAATAATAAATACATTAATAGTCAAAGATTGTTGTGGTTGTTGACTTTTAGAGTTGTCAGGATGTATATTTTATTTTGGGTTAGAAAATAAAAACATATTTCCATAGGATGTGAAGTGTGTTTAACACTGATAAACTGTTGTTTTCCAGTGGATGCCAGTCTGCTGAAGGTTCTAAAGCCACATATGACCAGTATGAAGAGCTTAGCAGGTCTGACAGGAGACATTACTGGACCTGGAACCTCCATCAACAGCACCTACTCAACGCTCTACCTCTCAGACTTAGACAGTGAAGGAGTTAGTCAGCAACATGAGGTGTGGCAGCTTGAGAAAGCATCCAAGACGGACAAGACCCTTGTTCGAAACACAATCTTGTGCTGTAACATCTTCAAGCCCTTACCAGGCAGAATAAAACCCATCCGAGTTGTTCTGACAAAGGGCATCGCCGGCATTGGAAAAACCTTCTCTGCGTGCAAGTTCGCTGTGGACTGGGGGGCGCGCGTGGCCAATCAACACATCGATCTCTTGATCCTGATGTCGTTCCGGGAGCTGAACCTGGTCAGAAATAAGCAGTACAGTCTTCTCACACTGATCCATGATTTCCATCCAACATTGAAGATGCTCACAGCAGAGCAGCTCGCTGCCTGTAAGACTGTGATCATCTTGGATGGATTGGATGAGAGCAGGATTCCATTGCAATTCCCCAGCAATGCCATTGTTTCCGGTGTCACAGTGACATCATCAGTGGGCACTCTGTTGACAAACCTCATCGACGGAAATCTGCTCCCCTCAGCCCTCCTCTGGATAACTACCAGACCTGCAGCAGCCAATCTGATCCCTCCTCAATATTTTGACAGGGTGACAGAAGTACAAGGGTTCACAGACCTCCAGAGGAATGAGTACTTCAGGAAGAGATTCAGTGATGAGAAGCTGGCCAGCACAATCATCTCACACATCAGTGCAACAAGGATCTTCTACGTCATGTGTCACATCCCCCTCTTCTGTTGGATCGCTGGGACCGTTCTGGAGGAAATGTTGAAGACCGATGAGACAAAACCGCTGCCCACGACCCCCACTGAGATGTACGGCCACTTCCTGCGGGTCCTGATAAGACGGAATCAGCAGAAGTATTCACAAGACGTGAATCAACAGGAGCTCATGGCATCTGACTGGGCTGTTCTTCTGAAGCTGGGTAGGCTGGCGTTTGAACATCTGGAGAAAGGCAGCATCATGTTCTACCATGGGGACCTGGAAGAGTGTGGTCTTGATGTCAAAGAGGCCTCGCTGTACTCAGGACTGTGCACAGAGATCTTCAGAGGAGAGAGTGTCCTCTTCCAGACAAAGATCTACAGCTTCATTCATCTGAGCATTCAGGAGTTTCTGGCTGCAGTTTACCTGATGTACTGTTTCAATGAGAGGAAGACAGGGGTGCTGAAGTCCTTCCTGGAAGATTCTGAATCTGAAAGTGATGATGAAGATGATGATGATGATGATGACAGACTGTATGTCTTCCTGAAGAAAGTCCAGCTTAAAGCCCTGCATAGCAAAACCGGCCACCTGGACCTCTTTAACCGCTTCCTTCATGGCCTCGCACTGGAGTCCAGTCAGAGACTGTTAGGAGGCCTGCTATGTCAGAGAAAGAACAGTCCAGAGAGCATCCAGAGAGTCATCGACAACCTCAAGGAGATTGACTACGATGACTCGCCTGACAGATGCATCAACATCTTCCACTGTTTGATGGAGATGAAGGATGACTCTGTACTGCAGGAGATCCAACAGCTCCTGAAGCCAGGGAACAGATCACAGAAGGAACTTTCTGACACCGAGTGTTCAGCTCTGGCCTTCATGCTGCTGATGTCAAAGGAGGTTCTGGATGAGTTTGACCCGATGTCATACAACGCATCTCTATATGGGCGACTGAGACTGCTGCCAGCTGTGAGGAACTGCAGAAAGGCTCGGTTAGTATTCATGTTAATTTTAAGATGTTAAAATGGAGTAAATCATTGCGACAGAAGGTCGCACCAGTGTTTCCCCTAGGCCAGGGGTCTTCAACAGGGGGCCCGCGACCCCTAGGGCGTCCGCGAAGGTACTGCAGGGGGTCCGCGAAATTATTGCTTAAAAAAAAAAGATTTCATTTTTTTTGGCCATTTTTCACATTTATGTTAAAAAATAAATCATGATTCTATCCATTTTGAATAGCTTGAATATATAATTACTATGCAATTGACAGATTGTTGATAGTATTGACATTGGTTCTCAGTTAATAAGTAGTATGTTTAGAAATGGTAGTGGTACGGCCCACCCTGCTCGCTGTAACTTGTTTAATGTACATGTTTAAAATAAAAAATATGTCGTAGCCCCGACCCCCCCACCCTACGAGGTGGTATGGTAGGGGGTCCCTGCTCAATCTCCCCATCAGTTTGGGGGTCCCCGGCCTGAAAATGTTGAAGACCCCTGCCCTAGGCAGAAGCTGAGGGAGTGGGGGGAGAGTTGCGGGGAGCGGCAGAGATGCCCACGAGTCTCGTGGTCACGAGTCAATTCGAGTGCCGAGTCTTTGGGGGGCGAGTCGAAGTCGAGTGTCGAGTCTCTGGGGGACGACTCGAGTCGAGTCTCAAGTCTTTAAGTGGCGAGTCCGAGTCGAGTTACGAGTCTTTATATACATATATATCTTTTTTTATTATTTTTTATAATGATCTAGCCTCCAGCTGAAAAAGTTAGATGGCGCATCATGATCACCCGGTACTCACAGATACAGCTACAGCAGCAGCCAGCAGCCATGGCAGGCTAAATTAGGAAAGACACATGCATGTATGTACTCACAATCACGCTACGGACGTACGGAGGCTGTTAAATGTTCCACGATTAATAATAATGGATCCATTTCCCCCAGAAAACAGCTCTGAAGTAGACCTCCTGCCTCTCCTTCCTCGGTGAAAGTTCCTTGGAAGCAACGCAGTTATGTCCAATAGTAGCAGGGTCCCCGGCCGTCCGATCATCATCCAATGAATAAAATAATCCCAAAACCAGCCACACTTCAGTTGCTTGCTTGACACTTAAATCCTTTTTGTGGACCTTTGTAGCTATCTGTACTGACATTTTCCTAAGACAGCTTGAGCTAGACAAGTACTCAAATGTTGTTTTTAATAGAAATTGCGAAGCAATCACAATTTTCTATTTGAAGAAGCCGCCAGAGCTGGACAGTAAGCAACATAACACTTTACTGCAGTTACTGCCGTAAAACGTATCGCTACTGGTTACCATAGCGACGTGTACTCTCAGTGGGGATTGGACCTGGGAATACATTTTACATCACTGTCGTAAACGTTTGTTGCCAGCGTATAATTAATATACTATATTAATTAAATTGTACTGGCAAGTGCATGATTGTATTCATGATCACTCCTTTACTGTATTAATATAAACAGACAGTATGTCAGGATTGATACATTACTTAGTCATTGATACAGCATCATTTTCAATAGCAGTTTTAGTTAAGATATAAATAAAAAAAATTAAACATGGTTCAACATAATCTTTATTCCAAAATAAAGCTTTTCTTTTACTTCTTTAGCATAAAGTTTTTCCCTTTCATTTCCACTCCCCTCCTGCTTTTTTAAAAGCTCTTTTTCTTTTTTAAAGTTACTGCAGTGCTGTGAAGAATCCTGACAGCACAACTGTAACATTACGGGCATATTTGGCATAACTTCACGTTAATGCTTTGAACAATAATTACGTGGGGTTAATTAGTAGATGCAGCTGGTGGAATTGACATCATGAAGAGAAGAGCCCACCGGAGAAAAAAGTGAAAACCCGACGCTAGAAAAGCACTGTCTCACGGAAAATCCTATTATCTTATCAAATTATTAAACAAATGCCACGTTAACTGAAGTAGAATAGCTGATGATGAGCTAAACATATGTGTTTTATTTCGCCGTTTTAATATTTAAATCTTATTCTGAAAGGCTGCATGCAGCAGCTGTCCTGCCTACTGCTGCTACTGAACTAACAGCCTAGGCCTAGGCTACTGTAGGTTTATTGTTCAGCCTATAAACCTCTCAAAATCAACTATGGCTTATATTGTTTAGCCTATATAAGGCTCCCAAAAAATCAGAGTTGCAAGCTATTAATCCACCTTGTCATGGCGCGTCGGCGTCTTATCTAGACGCCGACGCGTTTGAAAAGACGCGATTGAAAAGACGCACTACGTGCGAGCGCAACAGATACAAAAAACAATTTAATAATCCTCTAGCAGTGTAACAGTAGGGCTACTGGGCATGGTAACCTCACGTTACTGCTTTAAACAATAAGTTAACTTACGAGGGGTTAATGAGCTCAGCTATTAGACCTATAGCTGCAGCTGGTGGTAGTGGAACATTATTAATATTATTACGAGAGGAGGCTGCGCTCTGGAGAGAAACCCGACGTTAGATAAGCAGGTTCTCACAGATAATCCTATCATTTTATACAATTATTGAACAAATGCCAGGTTAGCTGAAGTAAAATAGCTGATGATGAGCTAAACATATATGTTTTATTTCGCCGTTTTAATATTTAAATCTTAGGATGAAAGGTCCATGCAGACGGCTGTGTCTGCCACGCTTTGCGAGACAGACTGCGGTTTTCCCAACGGCCCTGAGCTGCGCGCGGTCCAAGTGAACACATCGAAGCGCTCCTGGCCCCCACCGTTGCGCTTAAATACGTTGGGAAAAACAACACGGTCGCCGCTGTCTCCGTGCGCAACACTCAGCAGCACAGCGGCGCGCAACAGAGAAGAAAGAAAGAAGAAAGGAGAAGGAAAGGCAATATTTGTCGTGCTTGTCATGCATTATAGTGCTTAAAATAAAGATTGTTCACGTCGTGAACAATCTTTATTTTAAGCACCGCTCATAAGACTCGTGAACTTAACGAGTCTTATGAGCACGAGTCGAGTCAAGTCACGAGTTTTTGAGGGGCGAGTCCGAGTCGAGTGACGAGTCACCAAAAGCGTCACTCGAGTTAACTTTCGGGTTGGGTGTGTTTGCGCGATTCTAACTCAGTTAAAAAATAAATATATAGATTTGTATTTTATATCAACATTGGTGATCATCTTCTGATCATTATTTTATTATCATCAACATTTGCCATCATCTTCAGTTTCAAAGTGCTTTATTTACACACAAAAATAAATACTATTTGGCTTTTCAAACTTAAGTAAATAACCTAAGTAAGTTCTGTTGTCAGATTTGTCAGGAGGAATAAACAACCAGGTCTATGAAAACAAGCCCAAAATAAGTGAATAGCCTATAGGCCACATGAGCACACAACCTAAATACTTCCCTATTTGAAAATAGCCGATCTACAAGCTCACAAGCAACCACCAGGGGCGTCCACAAGGGGGGGAAAGTGGGACTGAGTTACTAGGGCCCAAGGTGGAGGGGCCTTCATTATTTTATACTTTAGAAAAATAGCAGATAGGCCTATACAAGCACGGCACCGAGTGCCACGCTGTGAGCTTGTAGATCTGCTATTTTTGAAAAGTCGTGAAAATATGTATTAACATTTGTAACTCATATTTTGCTTCTGGGGGGTCCCTGGAACTATTTTGAGATGGGGGTCCGTGGCCAAATTCATATAATTTTGGGGGTCCTCCTTAACATGAAAAGGTTTGAGCACCACTGACACTCCCCCTATGAAGAACATTAATGGGGGGCCCACAGTGAATCCTTGTACCCAGGGCCCAGAATTTGGTGCCCTGGCAACCACCATTATTTACAAGCAACTTTACAGAAATAAGAGCCCAAAATACTTATAATAGTCAGATTTGGCAACACTGCATGGTATTTCATCCAACCTAGCCCAACATGGCTTATATTATCAGACCTGGCAACTGCATGTTATTTTCTCCACACACTGTAGGCTAGGTTGCTTGCTAACAGTCAGACACAAACTGCACATTTAGCCACAGACAACCACAAACTACACCACTCTAAAATCATTATCAATACGTTTTTAAATGAATCTTGAGAAATGTACAGCTAAGCTGTAATGATGAATGGGACAACAAGTAAACTTCTCCTGTAAAGGCGGCCCTACACTAGCCGATAATCGGGCTATTTAATTACCCTCCCGACAATCGGGCTTCCTCCGACTGAAACGGGGGTCGGGGGTAGCCCGACTCTTTTCAAACATGTTTGATATTTTCCTGGATCAGTACTGGTCTGGAAGACTGGAAGAGCAGCAGGGGACTGAGAGAAAATAGGTACAGCAGCCGCTGATAGACGCAAGTCTCTGAGCATACATCTGACTGAGTGACAGATCCATCTCTTTTTTTCTCTCCACCTCTCCCTCTGCCTCACTCACTCACACACACACACACACACACACACACACACACACACACACACACACACACACACACACGCGCGCGCACACAGACACACTTTTCATAGCATCCGTCCGTCCATTAGGTTGTATCATGAATGATTGGGATTTAAATTAAAACTCAACGGTAACGCGATCCAAAAAACAAACAGAAGAAATAACGCTACCAGCCACTGTCTGCAGTCAGTCATAGGCTGCGACCAGTCCAGCACATCACATCAAAGAAGTACACGCCTACTACGGGGGCTCTCCCCTGATCTACAAGCCTACAACGTGGCACGGAAGGGACACCATTTGGTCTTGGAGATCTATGTTCTGTGTGCGCTACACCGTCATACGACTAATCATAAATCAGGCACCGTGAGAAGGAGCAGCACTCGACTATAGCGCAGGAGAGAGAGGGGATGTCAGAGTTGGATGGACATGAAACGTGTCAAAGTGAACTCATATTATCATCAAAATAGGACACAACTTCCATATTGAAGCTTTTTTTCCCCCGTTGCGTGAGGCGGTGTTGTGTGTTGAGTGAGTGGATAACGTAATGTGTTTGTATGTGCGTGTGCGTGCGTGTTGCAAAGCACAGCGCTCAGAACAGCCCCCGTGGCATTTTGTATCAATTATATTATTTATTATTGCTGTGTTCAAGCCCGACTCAATCTGGATAGAATCCTGTAGCGTGCGGAGCGCCCGACTGTTCAAAACGGCTAGTGTGAGCCCGTTTAGATTATCTGGTCAAATAATCTGAAAAGATTATCCTGTAGTGTTTAATTCTACCCAATTCAGTCGGGCCAGATTATCTTGTAGTGTATTGCCAGCTTAACAGTGCCTATGCGACGCGACGAGTGGGTTTGTACTCGGTGCACAGCTGTTGTTTCTCCATCCAATCAATGAGTGTAGCAGAGGAGCGCTATAATCTCCTTCCAGCCGTACCTAACCGAGAAAACAACTGTATTTATTTCTAAACATGAGTCATGTCGTTGTGAAAATAATTCCTCTGAAAAAAAAAAAAAATAATATCTTGAAAAAAAAAAAGTCTTTAAAAAAAAGAATCATAGAGCGGGGGCCAGATTTTAAGGGGCGGCGGCCCGCCACTCCTTAATGCATATAGGGGAAACACTGCACACTATACCTTGAGAAATGTTGTAGGTCAGGTAGGTTTGTTTGGCCTCCTGGTGGCGCTATAATAGGCCAATGTGAAAAGGGCGCCACGTGTTCTTGTAGCGGGGCAGATAAATGCATTTTTGCACTAAAATACTTCACAAGTGGAAAGAAACCTAAAACTTTTCACAAGTACTCCTTAGGGGTTGTTCCTATGATAAAACACGTTAGACACTGAAAAATCAAAATGGCTGCCATGTTTCCAAGATGGCTGCCTCTGAACAGTACGCCAGCCAGTTAATGTACGATTTTCATAATATTAGAGTTGTTTTGTAGGTTTTAAAACATCCTGAGTTCATTTATTACACTTTTAAAGCAGCCAGAATAACCATTCTGACTTTTGGTTGGGGTCTTTCCTCACCTGGGATCCCCCAAACAGACCCCTGAGCCTATCTCAGTAATCGCTTTGCTCCTGCTCCAGAGCAATGTTAAATTAGATCATAACTGAAGCATTAAAGTTGTTGTAACTGGGCTCTGAAAGCAAAAATGAGTAGTAGCAAATACCCAGGGGTCTTCCACAGGGGGTCCGAGAGTAACTACAGGGGGCCTGCCGAATCTTGATGGGGAAGTTTTTTTTTTCTTTTTACATTTGAAAGTTTCAAATGTAAAAAGAAAAAAAAAAACTTTTGAAACTAGGGGTGTAACGATATAGTAACTGTATCGAAATATCGTTTTTAACTTAAAAAATCGAAGTATATCGAAATTAAAACAGCTAAAATCGAATCGTATCGTTTTATTTTGTATCGTATCGAATCGGCAGTGCAAATAATCGATTGTATCGATACTACCTACTTGTGCATTGTATTTATCATTTTTAAGAAGAAAAAATGAAAAGGAGGGGTTTAATTACTTTTCCTTTCCATATAGTTACAAGGGTCTATCGATAAATGTGTGTAATCTCTGTGTTCATGTCAAGGTGCAGGTTTGTCAATATACAATGTCCATGTATTTGGCAGATAATCACTGTGTTTACTTATTTATATCCATAATAATACACGTTTCCCTTAAAAACCTGCACTATCTACACCTTTCACACAGATTTAATTTCTTTGCTAAATAGTTACTATATCGATTTTAAATCATTAAATCGAATCGTATCGTATCGCCATGAATGAACCAATATCGTCCATGTATCGTATCGTCAACCATGTATCGTGATATGTACCGAATCGCTATTAAAATGTATCGTTACACCCCTATTTGAAACAGTTTTTATTAGTATTCTCAGTATTATTTATAACATTTTTGTGTTAGACAGGTTCACAGGTGTTACTGCAGGGATTGCAAGAATTAAGGTATTGCAACTTCTCACTTTGGGCGCGCAGTCTAACATTTATTATCTAACAATTTATTGCACTGCACTCACACTGACAACACAACACAACACACACACCTCTTTGTTATCGTCACCCCAAAACCCGCACCCTATCCTCTTACAACAAGGGTTCATATTTTAGATTGTAATTAGAGAAAAGAAAAAGTGAGTGTTAACTCTTTGAGTGCCCCCTTTTTCACCACTAGAGGGCCCCAATGACCAGAGAATTCTACTTAGACAGTGCTGGTACAGTATATGCACAAGCCCTGCAGCCATGACATGCCTGAACACTTTCCTTTGTGCATGTACAGGAAGAGGATGAAGTTAGCTTGAAGTTAGCTATTGGCTACCAAGCATTTTAGAAGATCTATTTTCTGCAATTTAGCCACGATTAAACCTTGCACACCTCATGCATGGGAAAAAAACAGAGAAGAATGAGCTCTAAAAAATCCAATGCGATTTGTGCAGTTTGTTCAGAGCTTTCAAACAAAAAAATCCGATTGGAAATCCGTTCAGGCATTCTTGAGATAATAGCCATTATGTTTTACATGTTATGTAAACAAAAATGGCTGCCCTGTATGTTAGATGGGGTTGTATGGGGGTGGAACATGCAAAATCGCGATTGAAATCATGTTCACCAGATTTGATGGGGTCCAAAAAAAAATTTCAAAACATTATTTTTTCAATTTTTTTCAATTTCTTTTTTTTTTTTTTTTTTTTTAAAGCCGAACTAGTTCGGGATCGGCACTCTGCGATACGATAATAAAGCCGAACTAGTTCGGGATTGGCACTCAATCTTAAAATGTTTTCATTTGCTTCGTTCTATTGTTTTATCGCGTTTACCGTGCTAAAATGTGGGGCATGCGTAGTACAAGTGGCTAAATATGTCTTTTTAGACACAATAAGCCAGCAGTTTCTTTATTGCTGTTTACAGTAACACTTCTAGCCCCCATAAGTCACATCCAACCATGAAAGGTTGCGTTGTATCTTGGGAATGGGCTTATTCTGTGTAAAATGACATATTTAGCCACTTGTACGCATGCCCCCAACCACTGAAATAAGAATCTCTAAAACAATAGAAAAAGTAAATGAAATCATTTTAACACTCATCTTTTATATTCTTTAATTACAATCTAAAATATGAACCCTTGTTGTAAAAAGCTAAAGTTGTCCTTTAAAGAGCTCACGGTCAATTGTTCCCAAAGAAATTCAATACTATACATGTCCTCCCTAATAGTGTTGACAGTTTCCACTATAGAATTTGCAGGGAGGAGAGTGCAAGGCAGGTTATTGTTCGAGCAGCTGCACCGACGCACCGTCCCTCAAGTACTGCCTTTGCAGCAGGGAGGGCAAGAAACCTGACGGGAACATACCTTCCACTCTCTGAATTCCATCTATTCTTTTTTTTTCAATTGATGGAAGCTCAGGGCAGGGCAATTTGTCAGGTATAACAAAGTAGGCATCATAATACGATACCTTCATCAAGGGACATGATTTTGTGGAAGTGCAAACACATGAAGAGGCTGATACCCAGATTCCTTGCCTCCGGTACAAAAAAAGGAAATTGATATATTCGAGTGAGTTCAAGTTATTGGATGTTTCAAATGTCAAGGGTTCCTTTGCGTACATAGTTTTTCAGGTGCTGACTGGGGAAGAACATTTGTTGGAATCACCAAAAATACATGGGTCAATGCCTACTTGATGATGATGATGATGACCAAGCCATTAACTGCTTCAAGGACCTTGGCAAGGTCATTGGCCATTCCTCCTGAGCTTATAAATGGTGAGCTTCCATCAACATTGCAGTCGGAACATTTTGCATGCCATATTTACAGTTCAAAAGGTCCAACAACCCTGGGATTACTCAGATGGGAACTATTTCTGTCAAAGAACTTGGAGGTGAGATGCTACCTCCAACTCATGCTGCACTGCTACCACATTACCTCCGTGCCAACTCTGTCACAATGCAGGATAAATCATACCTGACAAATTGCCCTGTGCTTCCACCAATCGAAGAAAATAGATGGAATTCAGAGAGTGGAGGGTATATTCCAGTCAGGTTTCTTGCTCTCCCTGCTCCAAAGGCAGTACTTGAGCTCATCAAATGTGTCTGCAAAGCAGGTTGTAAGGGACGGTGCAGCTGCTCAAACAACCGGCCTTTCACTCTATGCTATGGTGGAGACTGTGTCAACACTATTAGGTTGGACATTGAAGATGATGATGATGATGAAGACGAATATATCTGTCTGAAATTACTGTATTGTAGTGAATCTCTTTGGGCGTAATTGACCATGGGCTCTATAAGAGGATGTGTGTGTTTGTTTGTGTGTGTGTGTGTGTGTGTGTGTGTGTGTGTGTGTGTGTGTGTGTGTGTGTGTGTGTGTGTGTGTGTGTGTGTGTGTGTGTGTGTGTGTGTGTGTGTGTGTGTGTGTGTGTGTGGTCAGTGTGAGTGCAGTGCAATAAATGGAAATGTTGTTCTGCGAAATGTTGCAATACCTTCATTATTGCAATCCCTGCAGTAACAGCTGTCAACCATAACTGTTTAACACAAACACATTATAAATAATACTGAGAATACTAATAAACCATCAAAGTACAATACATAAAACCAGGATACATAAAAACATTCGAAGTTTCAAATAAAAAAATAAAAAATAAATGATCTCATCGAGATTTGGCAGGCCCCCTGTAGTAGCTCTGAGGACCCCCCCCCCCCCAGGGGTCCCGGACCCCCCGTGGAAGACCTCTGTTATTTGCTACTAGTCATTTTTGATTTCAGAGCATACTTCAGATCTAATTTAACATTGTTCTGGAGCAGGAGCAGAGCGATTACTGAAATAGGCTCAGGGCTCTGTCTGGGGGGTCCCAGGTGAGGAAAGACCCCACCCAAAAGTCAGAAAGGTTATTCTGGCTGCTTTAAAAGTGTAATATATGAACTCAGGATGTTTTAAAACCTACAAAACAACTATAATATTATGAAAATTCAATATTAACTGGCTGGCGTACTGTAAAACATATCCGAAAAGGCGGCCATCTTTAAAACTGGCGGCCATTTTGAAAATTAAGTGTCTAATGTGATTTTTCTAAAGAATGACCCAAGAGGTACATTCTGTCAAATTTTGGTGCTTCTTTCCAGAACTGAAATATTGTTCTCCTTAACTGCCCCGCTATTGGGCCTTTCACGGCAATCGTACGCTGCGTGCGTAATTTGAGGCATTTTGTTATAAAAAAATATGTTGTGCAAAAGTTGCGATCGTCTAACCTTCCCTAGTCACCACTCGTGCATCGATAGCTCATGGCTGGTCTGACATGAAGCAGAAGTGATGTCATGGCCCTTTCCTTCTCCAAGGCACCTTCCCCCATTCGGTTACTGTCTGTACACGAGTGCTTCTACTGCAGCCGTGCTGGGTGCTATGCTAGCGAAACCTTTCAGTTCTACTCTTGAGTCACACGTGGATTATTTGAGGGGACATTTACGTGAACGGATCGCGCACGCGAAACGCACGGGGACATGATGCGTCAGCCGAATCTCCCACTCTAAGCCAATGCAGATTGAGAATTTCACTGGGAACTGGGGTGAGTAAATAGGCATAAAGGTCCTTAGATTGTGTGGAGAATGTTTCATGCAAATTGCTAAAAAATCCCATGATAAAAACGGGTTTAATAGCAGGGGGAAATAAGGGTTGAACCATTACGCGTTGGATACAAGCACAACATTTGGTACAGATGTCCCTTGGGTTATCCTAACCCCCCGGCTCCACCGAGCGCGCCGAGCGTCAACGTCAACGTTGGGAACGCTCCCGTTTTAATCAATGAAGGGAGCTCCACTGCCGACGGTAACGTCAACGTCGGACGCTCCGATGACGGCGTCCAAACTCGACAATCGCCCCGGTTAAATGTTTTGGCGGCGTCCACAACGTCCAGTCATGTATAAAATATGAATAAATGCATTGTATATTTAAATGTAGGCTATATACGTGCGTTTCTGCTGTTGGCTATCCATTCACAAGGTAGATGTCCCAAAAATCCTAGGCTAGCATATCTTTGTATGTAATTACAGCGGTCTACTTTGATAAAATTATGTAGGCTTACAACAGGCTATAATAATGACAAAGTGGTCAGTGGTGCATTGCTATCTCTGCTGTGAACATAGTGTGCTCTATACATTTGGATTCATGTCACAAATAGTTTTATTCCTGTTTGAAAGTGATTTTCATGTTGTTTTGGAAATGGGCTATATTGGCCATAGAATGAATACCTCACAGTCACAGCCGCTGCGCTGCGGTGGAGCCGGTCGGTCGTCAATGTGACGGCGTCAATGACGCCGTCAAGACGCAGAGCAACGCGACGCCGCCAGTGGAGCCCTGGAGTAAGACATCCTAGAAGGGATGCCCAAAGAAATCAACAGGAAGTGAATTAATGACAATATTGAAAATGGCCACCAACAGTGTTGGCTATTGCCTCAAAAACCTATAGAATCTCATAGAGGCATACACTGTGGCACACATTTCCCTTGGGTCATCCTAAGACATCCTAGAAGGGGGGCCCATAGAAATCTGAAACAGGAAGTGAGTTACTGACTAAATTGAAAATGGCTGCCCACAGTATTGGCAATTTACTCAAAAGACAACTAAGGAATCTCATAAAAACATAAAACTGGGCACAAATGTCCCTTGTGTCATCCTAACACACACTAGTAGGGTTTTCCAAAATAATCTGAAACAGGAAGTGAGTTATTGACTAATTTAAAATGGCCACCTACAGTCAAGTCAAGTCAAGTCACCTTTATTTGTATAGCACATTTAAAAACAACAGCAGTTGAACCAAAGTGCTTTCCATAACAAATTTAGCATAAAAAGACAACAATGCATAAAAACAGTGTTGACTGATGATGCAAAGACACCTTAATGAATGTCATAAAGGCATGAAATGTGGTACAAATGTCCCTTGGGTGATCTTAACGCCTCCTACAAGGGGTGCCCAAATAAGTTTTAAACAGGAAGTGAGTTTTTGAAGAAAACATAAAGGGAAATTATTTGGCATGTACTGTACATTAAGTGTTCCTTATTATATCCCAGAAGGGGTTATTTATCGTTTTGGGAAGGGACCATATTGAAGTAATTTGGCTGTTTAAACAGTTGACGACTGCACAGTCTGCATAAACCTGATGCTGACAGAACCCTTGCTAAAAAAAAAACCAGGACAACGATCCACTCGTCCTAGACTCTTCCCCCTCCTGGCCCATAAACTCCCATTGCAATTAGAACTGTAGACTAACTCCCTAGCACTCGCATGACTGAACCTGATTTTGAGATTTTGAGGTGATTTGGGTTTGCTCGGGAAACTCTGAGAAATTTTCCCTTTCATGATTTTTCCTTATCATACAAGCAAAGTCTTGTTTTTTTTCTACCATTTGAGACGTTTTGTAAATATGAAATGAAATGTTTTGAGTGTTTCCTGAGCGATCTAATTCCATTTCTAAATCTCAAAAACAGGTCAAAATGACCTGTTAGTCATGCGAGTGCTAGCTTCCACCGTGGTCTGAAGACTCACCTCTTCAGACTCCACCTTAGCCTATAACACTTACCGTAGCACTTGCCTACCCACCCTCAATGACCATATTGTAGATAGCATTTTTATGTTTTAATTTTTATATTAATTACTGAAACTTTTCTTAGATTAACATTTATGCATTTGATGTATTGATCTATTATCTTGCTTATTGTAAATCACTCTGGATTAAGAGCATCTGCTAAATGCCTAAATTGTAAACTGTAAATCTTATTTATTTTACTTCCTGCAATCCTTTTTTATTTACTTTACTCTTTGAATCTTCTTTATTTATCTAACCCTCTGCAAATTCTTATTTATTTTACTCAGCATCTCTGCTTATTTATTTTGCACTCTACAGCTTATTGCTTATTTTGCACCATATCTTCACTCTTTGCACTCCTCACTCTATCTAATCTTTCTAGATTATTACTGCTTTTTTGTGATTAGTGTTTAGTAACTATTCATGTGTGCCATTTCATGATTACCAGCACATTGGCATAACACTGACAGCTCAGCATCCCAGCATCTACACTTTCTCAAACGGAGGGGCTACGCTTTACAGCCACACTGGAGTTCTCCACCGTCTTTGGCAGCCTCTAGTAAGAGTGTCCATAGGTGTCCATGAATCAGCAACTCATCCATATTTTTCAGGAGATGGTAGAGATTGCAGGTTTCTGGACCAAATGCCAGATTGGTAAACTGCTCGATTTGAATGTTGTAGCAGTGCATCCGTATGGGAGGAATGGTTTCCATTGAGAGACAATTTTGAGCAAACAGGTTCTTCCTTATTGACATTTTTAATGTCAGTTGTCTTGTCATACAGAACACAGGTGACAGGGGACATTTCAAGCACTGTAAAACTGATTGATTTCTGGCTGAACGCTTCAAAAGGATTAACCATACAAATAAATAGCCCTTCTAGGATAATAAGCAGTCCTCAATATGTACCAACTGATATAGGCTTTTATGAAGTCCCTTTTTGGGCACCCCTTGTAGTTCCACACTGTCAAGATCACCCAAGGAACATTTGTACCACATTGCATGCTTTTCTGAGATTCTTAAGGTGTCTTTGCTTCATCTGTCAACACTGTATGCGGCAATTTCTTTTTTATTTCGTCAATAACTCACTCCCTGATTATTTTGGGCACCCCTTCTAGGATGTCTTAGGAGAACCCAAGGGACATATATGCCAAATTGTATGCTTTTATGAGATTCTTTAGTTGTCTTTGGAGTAAATCGCCAATACTGTAGGCGGTCATTTTAGGATGACCATTAGGATGACCCAAGGGACATGTGTGCCTAATTATATGCCTCTATGAGATTCTATAGGTTTTGAGGCAATAGCCAACACAGTAGGCGGCCATTTTCAATATTGTCATTAATTCACTTCCTGTTTAAGATTTCTTTGGGCACCCCTTCTAGAATGTCTTAGGATGACCCACGGGACATGTGTGCCACATTTCTTGCTTTTTAGAGATTATTTTGGTGTCATTTCAGTCAATGGTTTTTAATTTTGTCCATAACTCACTTCCTGTTTAAGATTTTTTTGGGCAGCCCTTCTAGGATGTTTTAGGATGACGCAAGGGACATCTGTACCAAATTTGGTGCTTGTATTCAACGCGTAACGGTTTGGCAATTTTTTGCCCTTACTGTATTTCCCCCCGCTTCACAAACTGCTCAAAATGATATAGCGCCCCGCTTTGGCCAATTGGGGTAAGATTGGTTTCAGTGATATGTGTCTACAGTATTTCATCATGAAAATGTGACTTTGCATGTGTGTTTTAGAGGCAGATGAAAAATTTGCATAAAAATGCAATATTCATTGAATTATTAAAAAGAATGTTTCAATAAAAAAAAAGAAAAATACGATCAGACAGATCTTTAGATATCGGTCCAAAGTTCACGTAAAAAATGTTCTCTGCACGTGACGCGAAAATCCCTGGATAAAAATGTGTTTAAGTGTGTTTACAAACTGCTCAAAATCGTGGAAAATCTAAGGGCGGAGCTTACTTGAGAAAGACATAGATGTGTTCCTCTTGAGTCAAGGCACGCGAGTAAGCAAGTTGCATGTCTTCAAGCCAAACGAGACATGACTTATGCCCATTTAAAGTTTGAATTTTCAAACGCTTCGTATAGCGCCCCCTTTTGCCAATTGGAATAAGATTGCTTTCAGTGATATTTGGACTATCCCTCTACATCTTTGCCAAATATCATGACCATGCGACTTTGCATGTATGATTTAGAGGCAGAAGAATAATTTGCATAAAACGCAATATTCATTGAATTATTACCAAATAATTATTTCACATACAAACTTCTCACCCCATAGCCTGAGTAGGTATTGGTCCAGATTTCATGTAAAAAAGTTCATTGCGCCTGACGCGAAAATCCCAGGAGGAGATAGATTTTTACTGATTTTCATATATTTCAAAATGGTGGGAGATTTAAAGGTCAGAGGTCAAAAGTCAGAGTGTCAAAGTTGTTCGGCATTGTGTGTCCAGGTTTCATGGCTGTATGTCAAACAGCATGAGCTGTACCTGTTTAAAGTTTGCACTTTCAAAGGCTTTCTACAGCTTCCTTTGGCCAATTTTTGCTAAAAGTAATAGCACACTGATAGAGTGGGATATACCCCCTATTTGAGTCTGGAAATAACCACGCAGTGAAGAGACAGAAGTACCAAATTGATAGAGTGGGATATACCCCCTATTTGAGTCTGGAAATAACCACGCAGTGAAGAGACAGAAGTACAACGGTCCTTGGTTTTACTCTGAGAATTCTGAAGCATACATTACAGAGAAGACCATTATATACCATAAGCCCTGCCCACAACATTGTGGTTGGGAGGAACAACCTCAGAGAAGGCCGGACAAACGCCTTAACACCTACGCAGACTGAGACAAACTTCACACATGGATATTTACAGAGAACAATACTGTCAAAAGACTCCCAATACATTAAACGCAGACAGTCGTTGATTAGCAATCTGAAACAATAGAGCACACTACATGGGGTCGGTGAACCAAACTGGTCAGAGAATATGGGGGGTCCAACCATCACTGTCAGGTTTTCGAGAATTCAGAATGCAATTCAGAATGTTTGAGTGAAATGCAATGTTTAATATAAACATAAACTATTCTCCTTATCACACACGTCGCCACAGTAAGCTGAACACGTTGTGTTTGATCGGTGATTTTAGGGTCATTCTTCAGTTTAAGTCCTGACCACGGATAGCTCAAGTTGAGTCTTCTTGCTGGGTCTTTTTAATGTTTTCATTTCTCTCTCTCCCTCTCTCCCCCTCTCTCTCTCTCTCTCTCTCTCTCTCTCTCTCTCTCTCTCTCTCTCTCTCTCTCTCTCAGGTACAGTTAGACATTAAGGCTAAAAGGATAACACAATACTTTATTAGAAATAAATGTAAACAGATACAGTCAGGCATTAAGGCTAAAATGATAACAAAATACTTTATTAGTCATAAATGTAAACAGCGGTACAGTCAGACATTAAGACAAAAGGGATATAAATGTAAACAGGGGTACAGTCAGACTTTAAGGCTAAAAGGATAACACAATACTTTATTCGTCATAAATTTAAACAGAGGTACTGTCAAACATTAAGGCTAAAAGGATAACACAATACTGTAATCGTCATAAATGTAAACAGAGGTACAGTCAGACATTAAGGCTAAAAAAATAACACAATACTTTATTAGTCATAAATGTAAACCGAGGTACAGTCATACATTGAGGCTAAAACACATCAAAGTCCTGGGTCTTGTTTCCATTGTGGTTCTATATATTCAATTAATCAACATAGCATACAAAATAATCACAATATTACATGTCATCAACAAATATAAACACTACAAAGGAGAAAAAAGATACAACAGCGTCAGTGAATGCTACCTCCTTCCGTTGATCATTTACCTTGACCTCCCCTTGTAGTCTCCTTTCATAACTGGGTTCTGTGTGTTACCACTAAAGAAAGGCTTTCAACTAACCCTAACCGTCTGTTTTGGTGAGTACTACTAGTATTTTTTTATTTATTTTTATTTTTACTTTTCATTACAGGCAAGGCTGAGCACAACTTGCACAAGGTCTTGTCGGTACAATAACGTTAACGAGAACGCTTAACGCTATGGACCAACAGAGCCAGGTTGGATTAAAGAGGCTAATGTGGAAGCTAAGCTATGCTAACTGGCTAACAGCAACATGTTTCGCATAGCGGTGCTTGAGGCTTGATGTGCTTTGGTGATATGCAAATGCTTTATAGCATAATTTGTCCACGCTCCCATCCATTTTTTTTTAAATGTAAATGTTCCATGATATCTACTCATGATATCTTGCACTGGGGGAGATTCATGTGGTCTCCGCTCCGGTCTGACTGCCTGCCCTGCAGGGTTTATGTTTATTCTTTAGTCTTAGTAAGTTTACAGGTTAAACTTTGAGCCCCCACCTCATGTCTAAAAAATACTGTTTCGCCAGAAGAGAAAACATTTCTTATTTAATAATAATATAGCAGTCTTCAACAGGGGGTCCGCGACCTCTAGGGTCCTCAGAGTTACTACAGGGTGTCTCAATATCTGTTACGACCCCAGTCTAGGGTAGGAGTAGCCTATAACTTAATGAGGAGGATGACAGCTTTTCAAAAAGATGAATTTATTGTATTATTTTTATTATTATCTTTTTAGCAGAAACTGCAAATCTTGTGCATGCGCTAACTGGGTTGAAACTGTTTCCGTTTTGGTGTTTCCTGCCAAAGTGTAGTCCGTTTTGAATCAAAATGATGTAGGATGTCATCCGGTCGAAGACCACGAAGACCAGGCCTGGTGACGCGAGGTTAACATAAACCCTGCAGGCAGCAGGCAAACCCTGCAGGCAGCAGGCTGCCTGCAAAGGTTGGTGCGCCGTTAGATACGGCACGGCTCAAACACGTCCAGTGAGAAAGGTTCTGCGGTGCAAAAATATGTAAAATGGGTTCATTTTTAACGCGATATTCTTTCTGTAATTAATTAATCTAAATGAATGACTATATGATATAGTACTTTATTGTCAGTTCACACTGAAATTTGTCTTCATTAAAACACAGCAGCCATGTATTCGAAACCTATATACAAACATGTGTAAGGCATACACAACACACTTAGTTTCGGTGCAGCCCCTGTACAAGCGCACCGAAATTTCACTTGCTTGAGGAGAAACGACTTGTGGGGATAAGATGGAGGGGGGATGCCTTGGGGCATAAAAACACCGTTCTCATGTAATGCTTCTAGGTATTTATTTATTTGACAGGGACAGTACTCATTAATCGACATGTCAGTTTTCACCTCAATATAAATGAGCCAGAGTTAGCCATAGCCTAATTTTCAACTGTAGTCCCTGGGCAGGCTCAGGCTGTACAAAAGTGGTAAAAGGCTATCCGTACAAAACATACAATACATTCAATACATACAATACAGTACAAAACAGTGATGTAAGAACATTTAGGGGGCACAAATACAGCAAGTTATGAGTAATAACAGGGACAGATGGAGCAGATAGTTACCCATGATTCTAAGTTTGACTTGCTTAAAGCCACCTCTTAAAAGGATCCCTGGCTAATACGACAAATATGCCTTAATACATTATAATTGTCCTCTATAACTACAATGTAAAATTAAAAACACCTTAAATATTTTATTTCTTCTAGAAATAGCTAATCTTTCACTCAATAGGGGAAATGCCTGTCGCAAGTTGATGATGTCATAAATGTCATGTGTCATTTTTATGGCATGCATGTGCAAAAAAACAAAACACAAACACATTTGAAATATTGATTTGATGCTCATATTAAACATATGGAAGTATTACGTTTGTTTTTATTTGCACATGCATGCCATAAATTCCATAGGGATAGATCACAAATGACATTTATGACATCATCAACTTGCGACGAGCATTTCCCCTATTGAGTGAAAGATTATTTAAAGTGCCAGTTCAGTGAATTAAGCTATTTGTTTATAGACATAGTTTATATGTAGAATTGTTTTTTCTAAACCCCTGTTAAAAAAATTGGAACTTTATATTGCAGCATTGTGATATAAGACTGCTTTACGTTTTTTAATCATAACTGGGATGTCATATTTTAATGCTTGTCACCGTGGTGCGTAATCTGCGCATCACGGTGATAGCTATTAATTAATTACATTGATAGGCTGCTGTATGAGATCAGTTACTAGGCAAATCTTCCCTTCTTCCAGCTAGCCTGGTCGCTAACGTCCACACAGTTGTAACGTCCACTGTTGTTGCTGCTGCTACAGACACACACACACACACACCCAGGGACGGACTGGGACTAAAATTCAGCCCTGGCATCTTGGCCAGACCAGCCCCCACAACCAAAGCGCGCGAAGATACTCTACCGGTCGAGGGCGGCACATATAAATACACAAGTGTTTAATACCACAACTTTTACAGACAACAAATGATAACTACACAACTAGACAATCCATAAATTGTATAACATACAGTTCTCACCACCAAACAGCGGTGTATGAACATGATTAGTGCCAAAATGTGTCAGAACTTTTTTTACACCAGCCCCCCCAGCCCCCTAGCCTACCAGCCCACCGGGCAAATGCCCTGTATGCCAGATGGCCAGCCCGCCCCTGCACACACCCACACACACGCACGCACACACGCTGTGCGTGTGCGTGCGTGCCTGCATCAATCCACACTCCACTTTCACTCTGACATTCCACAGACCACGGCGTTTGGTTAGCAGTTAGCCTAGCCTAGCGTTCCTTCTCCCCCTGCCTGTATCTGTGTCAGACTGAAGCAGGCAACTGCTCAGGGGCGTCAATTGGGTATGGCAGGGGTATGCAGCTGCCATACCTTGACTACAGGGGGAAATAATAAAAATGTACTTTTCATCGTGCCTGTTTAGTAGGGCAGGAGAGAGGGGTCTACCAGCACCCCAATGACATGTTTTCGAAACCTGTTTTTTTTGGACCGTTATGATGTCTAGTTATGATTTCTGCTTGTTGCCGTCGCCAACTAATGTCCCATGGGGTTCATTTTTAACCTTTTCTCACAACTATTCCCGATCTGAACCATACAATGGTCATAACAGAAAATGCCATAACGCTTGATGTAAACAACCTACAGGGACAAATGAACACACTTTTCTATATGATTTTGACCCAGGGAATTCATTAAAGTGGTTATTTTTAACATTTATGCACATCTTGACCCTATTTCAGGACAGAAACGGTGAAAAATAACCCAAAAATGTTCAAAACACGTCTATACTTCTCTTTGTACAGATAAATTAAGGTGTATTCTTTTGATACCACAGGTTTTTTAGGACCCTTATGATGTCTAGTTATGATTTCTGCTTGTTGCCGTGGTCAACTAATGTCCCATGGGGTTCATTTTTAACCTTTTCTCACATATCCCCAATTAGTGTGGGGATTTAGGGGAGCAAATGCTAATTTCGTGCAATTTTGACTTAAAGCGCGAAATTTTGCACAGATGTAGCCCAGGGCTTGCTCTAATGATTTAGCTAGGGCGCCCGAGTCTGCGACCTTCGGGGTCGCCACAGCGGTCAAATCAAGTTGGGCTTCCATTGACTTTCTATACAGGAGGAAAATACCCAGAAAAAGATTTTTTTTCTGGGTATTTAAGGAGGATCTGAGGGGTCTAACTAGGGGTTTGTCATGATGCTGAATCCATTGCAGGCATTTGTTTTGCACAAAAAACATTCTGTGGGCTAGAAATGGCCTCAGAAAACAATACACGTATGGGTGAGTATTCATGTTAGTCGGAGGCCTTAGGGTTTTTTTTCTTGTGCTAATCAGTCTAAAAGTTCAAAATTTTGCACAGATGTAGCTCAGGGCATGTTCTAATGATATAGCTAGGGCGCCCGAGTCTGCGACCTTCGGGGTCGCCACAGCACCCACACAACTCTGAAAAGTGATGACTCATCACTTTTCATCACTAAAGTCGATGGGAGCCCAACTTGATTTGGCCGCTGTGGCAACCCCGAATGTCGCAGACTCGGGCGCCCTAGTTAAATCATTAGAGCATGCCCTGAGCTACATCTGTGCAAAATCTTGAACTTTTAGACTGATTAGCACGAGAAAAAAAACCCTAAGGCCTCCGACTAACATGAATACTCACCCATACGTGTATTGTTTTCTAAGGACATTTCTAGCCCACTGAATGTTTTTTGTGCAAAACAAATGCCTGCAATGGATTCAGCATCATGACAAACCCCTAGTTAGACCCCTCAGATCCTCCTTAAATACCCAGAAAAAAAAATCTTTTTCTGGGTATTTTCCTCCTGTATAGAAAGTCAATGGAAGCCCAACTTGATTTGACCGCTGTGGCGACCCCGAAGGTCGCAGACTCGGACGCCCTAGCTAAATCATTAGAGCAAGCCCTGGGCTACATCTGTGCAAAATTTCGCGCTTTAAGTCAAAATTGCACGAATTTAGCATTTGCTCCCCTAAATCCCCACACTAATTGGGGATATGTGAGAAAAGGTTAAAAATTAACCCCATGGGACATTAGTTGACCACGGCAACAAGCAGAAATCATAACTAGACATCATAAGGGTCCTAAAAAACCTGTGGTATCAAAAGAATACACCTTAATTCATCTGTACAAAGAGAAGTATAGACGTGTTTTGAACATTTTTGGGTTATTCTTCGCCGTTTCTGTCCTGAAATAGGGTCAAGATGTGCATACATGTAAAAAATAACCACTTTAATGAATTCCCTGGGTCAAAATCATATAGAAAAGTGTGTTCATTTGTCCCTGTAGGTTGTTTACATCAAGCGTTATGGCATTTTCTGTTATGACCATTGTATGGTTCAGATTGGGAATAGTTGTGAGAAAAGGTTAAAAATGAACCCCATGGGACATTAGTTGGCGACGGCAACAAGCAGAAATCATAACTAGACATCATAACGGTCCAAAAAAAACAGGTTTCGAAAACATGTCATTGGGGTGCTGGTAGACCCCTCTCTCCTGCCCTACTAGTTGCTAAGGTATGGCAACATGACTGGTGTCATAAGACACCAGTCATGTTGCCATACCTTAGCTTGTTCTGAACTGACGCCACTGTCTGCAACTGCTGCCCCTCTCAGCCAATCACGGTGTGTGTGTGTGTGTGTGTGTGTGTGTGTGTGTGTGTGTGTGTGTGTGTGTGGGTGTGTGTTGCGTGCGTGCGTGCGAGTGAGAGTGGTGGAAAAAGTACTCAAATGTTTTACTTGAGTAAAACTGTAAAAGTATCACACTATACTGCATTGTGGAAACTAACTAATGAAAATAATAATACTCAAGTAAAGTCAAAGTGCCTGAATACAAAGTACTTGAGTAAATGTACTTAGTTACTTTCTTTTTTGAGTAAATGTACTTCAGTGCCTTTTTTTTTTTTTTTTATCAAGAAAACCAAAGTGGATACTTCTGTGAATGGGCGTGGCTTCATTGTGTACATAGGCCACGCCCCTACAGTCCTTGTCAGAAAGGCCAGAAAAATATGTATTTGATTTGACACACTTTGAAACACTTTTTTTTTTACTTTTAGATTTTTTTCATCATTAAAATCTTGTCTGTTGGTTAATAATACATCACTCTGTTGTGTGACAAACTGAGAATACACTAGTTATCATCTTTATTTGACTGAACTCCACCTTTAAGGTGTTTTTAATGTTACATTGTAGTTATAGAGGACAATTATAATGTATTAAGGCATATTTGTCGTATTAGCCAGGGATCCTTTTAAGTTTGAGCTTGAGAATAGTAAAGTATTAAATAGTAGATAGTAAGTAAATAGTATATAGTAACTAGAAAATGAATTAGAAATTTTAAGTGTGCCTGCAGCTCGCTAAGTGTGTGAAACCTTGTATAGTGGTTGGTGATAGTATTAGCATTAGATTTTTTTTACATTAGCATTTTTAGCATTAGCTTTAACATTAGCATTTTTAGCATTAACATTTTTAGCATTTTTATTAACAATAGCTTTAGCATTTTTAGCATTAGCATTTTAGCATTTTTAGCATTCATTAGCATTTGTAACATTAACAAATTAGCTCTAGCATTTTTAGCATTAACATTTGTTCGCATTAGCATTACCATTTTTAACATTAGCTTTTTTAGCTGGGAAGTGGAGGCCAAATAAAGCTTCGGCCAATCAGAAGAGGGGCGGGGCTAGATTAAACCAATTAAGATGGAGATATCTGTCTATCTGTGTCCATGTTATGCCCATATATGGAGAACTCTTTATCTGTTTATTTATCTGCGTCCATTTTATGCCCATATATGAGATCTCTGTAGCTTTTTATCAGTTTCTTCTTTAAGCAGAATACGCAGCCTGCTTAAATCTGCATAATTCAAGTCATCCTCCCAGTCCCACGCTTTGTTGCTTGTCTTATGTTTGTCTTTGTCTCTTTTATTTTCTTTTTCTTTTTTGGAGTGGGAGAGTGAATTCAGCTTGAGTTGAACTTGTTTTTTGTCAGTCTTGTGCTGTTGATTTAGCTTGTCTTATGTTTGTCTCCTCCGTCTGCACCTCAGCCAACCCAGATCTCGACTACTGATCCTTGTTCTCTTCAGCAAAAGCTGTAAAGTAATTTAAATCTGCATCATCGATGTCCTCCCAGTCACACTTTTTGTTGCTTGTCTTATGTTTGTCTCCTCCTCCATCTGTTTGTCTGTGTCCCTTTATGCCCATTATGGAGATCTCTGTATCTGTCTGTGCCTCCGACTGTGTTGCAGACACAGTGCCGGTTCCCCCTTTACTGCAAACCCCATTATACCTGTTGTCATAGGACCCGTGTTGACCATCTGTTTGCCTGTGTCCATTTATGCCCATATATGGAGATATCTGTATCTGTCTGTCTGCGTCCGCTTTATGCCCATATATGGAAATCTTTGACCATCTGTTTGCCTGTGTCCATTTATGCCCATATATGGAGATATCTGTATCTGTATGTCTGCATCCATTTTATGCCCATATATGGAGATCTATGCAGACACAGTGCCAGTTCCGGAAAATCCTGATGTCAGACATCATAATCCGAACCTTTCGTGCTGGTTCCAGAAAATCGTGTATCGGGTCGAGGCCGAGCACTGCGCTACCTGCTGCGGTGGGGAACGCGCGTGCCAAATTTGAAATAGGGAATGAATGCCCCACCCTTTAATGCAAACCCCATGAATGCCCCACCCTTTAATGCAAACCCCAATATACCTATTGTCATAGGACCTGTTTTGACCATCTGTTTGTCTTTGTCCACTTATGCCCATATATGAAGATCTCTGCACACACAGTACCGGTACACAGTATTCATTTTATGCCCATATATGGAGAACGCGCGTGCCGGTGGGATGAACGGTTCTCGAGATATGCGGATTACATACATACATACACACTCACAGAAAATCCTGATGTCAGACATCAGAATCCGAACCTTTCGTGCTGTCATAAGAGCCGTTTTGACCATATGTTTGCCTGTGTCCTTTTATGCCCATATAGGAACATCAGAATACGTAACCATGGCATTTTTTGTTGACTCATGTGGCGTACGTGATCTCAGAGCCTTTTATGAAGTGATGTCACAATGAGTCAGCGCTTGTGCCGATTTCCTCCGGAACAGCCTGATGTCAACAATCAGCTCCGCATAAGGAGATTCCGAACGTTTTGCGCCGGTTTCGGAAAACCGCGAGTCGGGTCGGGTCGAGGCCCGGCACTGCACTCCGCGCGGCGGCGGGGAACGCGCGTGCCGAATCTGAAGCCTGTGGGACGAACGGTTCTCGAGATACGCGGATTACAGACAGACAGAGACTTCTCGCATTTATAGATAGATTAACAAATTAGCTTTAGCATTTGTTAGCATTAACATTTGTTCGCATTAGCATTACCATTTTTAACATTAGCTTTTTTAGCTGGGAAGTGGAGGCCAAATAAAGCTCCTGCCAATCAGAAGAGGGGCGGGGCTAGATTAAACCAATTAAGCTGAAGGACTCTGAAAGCCAAATACAGTTTCAGTAAATCAGAAGAGGGGGCGGGGCTAAGTTAGACCAATTAAGCTGAAGGACTCTGAAGCAAGTCAAATAACGCCACCCACAAGTCTGTAAGACAAACGGTTGACGAGATAAAGCCAAATAGTTTCAGCAAATCAGAAGAGGGGGCGGGGCTAAGTTAAACCAATTAAGCTGAAGGACTCTGAAGCAAGTCAAATGACGCCACCCACAAGTCTGTACGACAAACGGTTGACAAGATAAAGCTAAATAAATGTTCGGCCAATCAGAAGAGGGGGCGAGGCTAAGTTAAACCAATTAAGCTGAACAACTCTGAAACAAGTCAAATGACACCACCCACAAGTTTGTACGACAAACGGTTGATGAGATGAAGCCAAATACATTTTTGGCCAATCAGAAGAGAGGGCGGGGCTAAGTTAAACCAATTAAGCTGAAGAACTCTGAAACAAGTCAAATGAAGCAACACACAAGTCTGTACGACAAACGGTTGACGAGATGAAGCCAAATACATTTTCGGCCAATCAGAAGAGTGGGCAGGACTAAGTTAAACCAATTAAGCTGAAGAACTCTGAAACAAGTCAAATGACACCACCCACAAGTTTGTACGACAACAGTTGACGAGATAAAGCCAAATACATTTTTGGCCAATCAGAAGAGTGGGCAGGGTTAACTTAAACCCAATTAAGATGAAGAACTCTGAAACAAGTCAAATGACACCACCCACAAGTTTATACAACAAACGGTTTACGAGATAAAGCCAAATACATTTTCAGCCAATCAGAAGAGGGGGCGGGGCTAAGTTAAACCAATTAAGCTGAAGAACTCTGAAACAATGCAAATGACACCCCCCACAAGTTTGTACGACAAACGGTTGACGAGATAAAGCCAGATAAAGTTTCGGCCACTCAGAAGAGGGGGCGGGGCTAAGTTAAACCAATTAAGCTGAAGGACTCTGAAACAAGTCAAATGAAGCAACCCACAAGTCTGTACCACAAATGGTTGATGAGATAAAGCCAAATACAGTTTCATTGAATCAGAAGAGGGGGCGGGGCTAAGTTAGACCAATTAAGCTGAAGGACTCTGAAGTAGGTCAAATGACGCCACCCACAAGTCTGTAAGACAAACGGTTGACGAGATAAAGCCAAATACAGTTTCAGCAAATCAGAAGAGGGGGCGGGGCTAAGTTAAACCAATTAAGCTGAAGGACTCTGAAGCAAGTAGAATGACGCCACCCACAAGTCTGTACGACAAGCAGGCTTCATTTTTTTCCGATCGCCAAATGAAGCCTGGGTTTCCGAGGCTAGAAAGTCAGGGACTTTGAACAGTCTATCCACAATGAGACACTAGGTCTTGACGTTGATGCAGTATTGATTTTGAAAAGGGTAAGAGTTGTCGTTATGCCTTAGTTTGTGCCTGGCATACAGTACAGTTGGCTTGCTATGTACCACAGGAAAAAAAGCATTCATTAAAAAATTGATAAGTTTACACTTTTCTGTAATTTGCTTTTTGCTACTGTATACTATAGAGGATAAGAGAACGTCTAAAAAATACAGGATTCCTTGTAAGATAACTGAAATGTAATTGTTGTTTTTTGTCATTTGATAGTTCTTCTGTATTGAAAAGAGCATAAGAGAAAACAGTATTGTTAAAAGAAAAGAAAATACTGGAATTGGGCTTGCAAAGCTGGTGTCATACTGGGATGCCCCTCCCCCGGCAGCCATTTTGAGAGGGTCGGGGATATATACTAGCTATAGTAGCAGGGCTTGACATTAAAGGGATATTTCACTTTCAAAAAAACTGTTGGTAATTTTATCGTCTAATCAGGCTTTTATGAACACCCTGAACAGTTTTTAATTTGCTTGATTCAATATTTAGATATTTGATGTAAATGTTACCAGGCCCTCCAGGCCCAGGGCCTCTACCCACACACACCCATTGTAACTTTAAACTTATTTTTAACCATGATAGATTCATTAAAAACACCCATTATTTTTTCTGGTGATTCCTACTACCCTCCTAATATGTGAGCAGGCCGTGTTTTTTCGATAACTTTGTTCATCTATTTTTGATAATTATTTATAAGTATTTCATTTTTTCCATTTCCCCCAAATAATTATTAAAAATAAATGAAAAAAGTATCGAAAAAACACGGCCTGCTCACGTATTAGGAGTGTAGTATATGAGACACCAGAAAAATAATTAGTTTTTTTAATTAATCTATCATGGTTAAAATGGAGTTAGAAGTTACGATGGGTGTGTAAGTGGAGAAAAGCCCATAAGGTGTTTCCCTGTTGAAAGTGTAATATCCCTTTAACTTTTTGAGGCGCAGTGTCATCTGGACAGTCTTTTTATTCATTTTTTCCTCTTTTTTTGGACAAATAAATAAGACCCCCTTGGCCCCCTCCACTCCATAGTCCATAGTCTGCATACAGCACAAAGCTGCTAGGAGCATCACAGAAAAGGTGAAACCAAAAGCCACAGCTATAGTAGCAGGGCTTGACATTAACTTTTTGAGGTAGAGTGTCCTCTGGACAAGTACATTTCCCTTTCACTTGTCCAGGCACAAAAGTCACTTTGTTAATTTGCCATCTCACAGTCATTTTTTATTTTATTTCTTTGGACAAATAAATAAGACCCGCTTGGCCCCCTCCACTCCACAGTCGATAGTCTATCCAGCACAAAGCTGCTAGGAGCGTCACAGAAAAAGTGAAACCAAAAGCCACAAGTACATTTAAAAATGTTCCTTAGAGCTAGTACGCTGCATGCATGCATTGAGGCTCAACTTTATTTTTTATTCGATTTTTTTTTTGCGCTGCAGAAAGGCTCATAGACATTTGGCTTGTCCTGTTGTCCGGGACAACTATAAATCCTTATGAACAAGTTAATTAAAAATGTACTTGACCGTAAAAAATGGGTTACAAAATCGTGGGATAAAGATTTAAGGAAAAATAATTAAATATACTAGTTGCTTTTGGTTTAACTTTTTCTGTGATGCTCCTAGCAGCTTTGTGCTGTATGCAGACTATGGACTGTGGAGTGGAGGGGACCAAGGAGGTCTTATTTATTTGTCCAAAAAAGAAAAAAGATAGAAAAAAAAAAAGAATAAACAAGACTGAAATGGCAAATTGACCAGTTACTTTTGTGCCTGGACAAGTGAATGGGAAATGTACTTGTCCAGATGACACTGTGCCTCAAAAAGTTAATGTCAAGCCCTGCTACTATAGCTAGTATATATCCCCCGACCCTCCCAAAATGGCTGCCGGGGGAGGGGCATCCCAGTATGACACCAGCTTTGCAAACCCAATTGTGGATTTTTTGGGCGTAATTTTTCTGGAAAATAAATTTGTCTTGAACAAATCGTGACTACGTGAATCGTGAACCTTGAATCGTGATTCGAATCGTATCGTGAGTTGAGTGAATCGTGACCGGCCTAGTAATAACTGCCGTATGATTTACACCACCCCCGCAATATATACATCAAAACGTGCGGCTCGGCTGGGAATGGGGTGCTATTACTTTTCTTGCCGATCCACGTTACCATGGCGACGTAATTCGCAAAAAAATGACGCCCAAAAACCCCATTGACTTTGATTGGGGGACTCTGAAAAAAAAGAACAGAAACTTTGGCGCCACATTACACTGGCATACTTTTGCCTAGCAACGTGATTTAAACTTTAAAACGCTCACACAACTTTGGACTTTTCCCGGCCAATAGGGACTCATTACTTAAGCCCCACCCCCTCTTAAAACCAGCCCCTATCTTCCTATTGGCTGAGCTTTAAACATTTATAACTCCAGTTTGCAGCAGGGTACCGTTTCGAAACTCGCTGTGTGCTCTTAAAAAGCCAATAGAGTAGTGAAGTGTGACGTAATTTACACATCCTACCTGGTTCATGGTTTTCTTCCCCCATTCTGAATTCCCATAGACCTTTTTCATATTGTGTCATATAAGAACTGTGTCCCAATTATAAACAAATTATCTCAGCGGTTTGACTCATATCTGATGGTGAGAAAACGCTAATGTTACTGTCGCCGAATTAGTTACATTTTCGCTAGAAACAGGTTTTATAAAATATGAGTGACTGACTATCATAAACCACACAGAGCCACCTCGCCGACAATATCGCAAAGACCGTTTGTTTATTTTTGGACCGCAATGCTTATATGAGACGATTTTAACCCTCTAAGGCCCACGGTTGTAATATTACAACGTTTGTATTTTATCCAAAAAAAGGTTTAAATCATTTTATTTTAGCTCCCCCTACCACCTAAACACCACCATTGGATTCTATTGTTTAGTATTACAATGCCATTGGCCACAATATTTGCATATAAATACCCCCCACAGGGGCTGAACATTCACACCCGCCACACCCGCTGAAATTCCAGAGTTTTGACGAACAACATCTCACTTTTTCATGGAAGCTATACCTCACAAAAACATAAGTAAAATGCCTGTACTATTTTTTTTGGTGATCATTAGAATGTCTAGAACATGTACATATGTTATTATTGTGAAAAATATCCCCCATATGTAAATTAGAGCATGATTTATGATTTTTGATTTATGGCTATAAAATCTTACAAAAACATTTTTTTGAAAAAAACATTACATTTTCCTCTTAATAGGACTCCTACAACACCATCTGATTTTTTTCAATTTTTTATTTCAAGTATTTCTTAATGCGGGCCTTAGAGGGTTAAGATGACTCGATGTTATTCTCCATAGAGAATTACTTCATTGGAACCAGGGGATGAGCGAGTCACGTCATGACTGGCCCTCTCTTCCTATTTGCTGAGCTTTAAACATCCATAAATCCAGTTCACAACATGGTACCGTCTCGAAACTTGGCGTGAGTACTTAAATGGCCAATAGGGACTCATTACTTAAGCCCAGCCCATGTCTTCCTATTGGCTGAACAAAAAACAGCTATAACTGCAGTTTGCAGCACAGTATCATCTCGAAACTTGGTGTGGGTACTTTCCTAAGCCACTCCCCATCTGTCTTCCTATTGGCTGGGCTTTAGGAACTAGTAATGTAACTAGTTACTTTTTTCAAAGCCGCAGTAACTAATAAAAGTAACTAGTTACTTTTTAAAGGACCAGGTCACCTCTGGGACAACCAGATCTTAATTTATTATTGTGTGGGACACGATCAACACAATCCTGAATTATTTGTTGTGTTCAATCTGTGTTTTTAGATATATTTCAGCATGCTACAACTGGTCATATGATGCATTTTGCATCATATGACCAGTTGTAGCATGCTGAAATCGGCTGAAATACTAAAATATCTAAAAACACAGATTGAACACAAAAAATAACTCAGGATTGTGTTGATCGTGTCCCACACCACAATAAAATAAGATCTGGTTGTCCCAGAGGTGACCTGGTCCTTTAAGTGGTTAAACGCCAAACATAACTTATTATAGTTTCCCTTGTGACTGCTGTATCTGAACAATTTTGCTGCCATTTTAAACATAGCTGTACTAAGCAGCTGCCAAATTGTCCTTACCTTTTAACGTGGGCACGTGCACGCATAGTGCATGATCAGAGATGGGCAGTATTTGAAATACATGTATTTGAAATACGTATTTGAAATACTTTTTTGTATTTTGTAATTTGTATTTGGCTGGGATGGAAAAAATTGGATGTAATTTGTATCAAAATACATTCAGGTCTAGTATTTCCTGTATTTGAAATACAAAATACTTTTTAATGTAAATTATTCTCAAATGGACACAGTTTAGACATTCACAAAGGTTTAAACTGTAGGGGGAAAGATACATTTTCTTTCAATCTAATTTGCTGGTGGTTTGTGTGTGTGTGATACAGCCATAGCACTTGACTTTGCTTCAAATGTAAAGTGCATTATGATTACAATTTTGAAGTACTGCGTTCATCTGTGTATGTATGTATGTAGGTTGGTAGGTAGGTAGCTGTAGGCACAATAAGGGACCAGCATTTGTGGCAATGTCATCATTAACAGCCAATGAGGGACCAGCATTCCTGGTGATGTCAGTGGTGATGTCACTGGCATCGCCAGTGGTGATGCCAGTGTTGAGTGCACCTCATGGCGTGCTCTGCTGGCGCACAAGCAGGCCATACATGGCCTACTTGTGCACAAGACGCAAGTTGGCACCTCGACAGAGTGCAGTTTTAGTTATTATTATAAGGCTGGCAGAGCTGTTTTGCACTCCATGAAGTACTGGCGCAGAGGCACCTGTGCATTCAGTCTGATGCCATAGTTCCTTTAGAAGATAACGTTAAAGTGGGTTCCAGACGATATGCAGTCACCGCCTCCTAGTAATTCATTTTCAATTAGAGGCGGGCGGCTATTTCTTCCGCGCAGCGAAATTTTGTGGCGACGAGGCGAGCGGGTGCAGTCCTGAGAAAATCCCAGTGAGCGTGCTCGTTTGTGCATGCGTACATGGGCAGTGAGAGATGGATTGTGTTCATCTTTGTGAAATACCTTGTGGCGTTTACTCACTGATCGAGTGTGTTTGTGTCTCACCGCGGTGCGGTAACCGCTGACTGTGTGCCTAAATGTTTACACTGGCACACAGTGTAAACATTTAGGCTGCCTGCTCAAGACAAACACCATAGTATGGTCAATTTAAGTGCCTTCCACATGATACGCGGTCACTGCTATGGCTGCCGCTTGGGTCAGCGGTTACTGCACTGCGGTGAGACACAAACACACAGAGTATTTCACAAAGATGAACACAATTCATCTCTTGCCGCCCGCGTACGCATGCACAAATGAGCACGCTCGCGGGGATTTCACGGGACCGCGCCCGCTCGCCTCGCCGCCCCAAAACTTCTCCGAACGGCCAAAATAGCCGCCCGCCTCCCTTTGAAAATTAATTACTAGGAGGCGGTGACCGCGTATCGTCTGGAAGGCACTTTATTCTTCGAAATTCTGACAGGCAATTAATTTAATACTTGGCAGTCAATCTATAAAAGTACTAATCATTGCATCATTTTTTATAAAAAAGTATTTATGTATTTTCAAAATACAAAATACGTATTTGAATCTCAAATACATGTCTCTGGCCTGTATTTATATTTTGTATTTTGATACATTTTTTGACCCAGTATTTGTATTTTGTATCAAAATACTTTTCAATGTATTTTCGCCCATCTAGACTGCGCGCAACTCATGTAGTAGACCGGTAGACAAGATGACAGCTTTCGAATAAAAAAAATCCATTGGAATAGACAAATCCGTTGCCAGGCAGTATCCTGCTGAATCCGCCAGTATTTACATAAGAAAACGTTGGAAACAGCCAGCTGTGCGCTATGGTAACACGTGGGCACGTTCGCGCACATAGCAGACGATATGTGCGCGGATCATATGCCAGGCGGGCACAAGAATCAAACAGCTATCAAATAAATTAAAAAAACGCTCCTTCCTCTGTTTACAACGCTTACCTATGGGACGGCAGCTGCGATTGGCTCTCAGACCGGATATGGAAACCAAGATCCGGTCTAAACAGGAAATACGACTGGATACAGTTAGGGGGCGGGCCTAAAGTCTCGGAAGCGGCTATATACAGCGACTATACTTTTAATCGTTTCATAATGATTAAATCTTCGGGCTCCTCGGGCATCGCAGAGAGGTACAGCGGGAAATCTCCGGTTTCGACGGGGATCACGGGAAATGAGTTAAGGGGAAATATTAACATATTTCACATAAAAGCGCTATTTGCTCTGAGCCATAAATGTCTGAAAACCACTGCCTTAAGATTCATGTAGTGCAGCAAATACACATGACAATGTGTCACATCAAACTTGTTTTCATAAATAAACAGCACTGCACAGCAAATTCTCAATAAAATAAAAACTTTTCATAACAAGGTCTAAACCTGTTGAAAACCACTGAAATAATACTGCAAATTCTCATGCAAGTAAAACATTTGATCCCACAAATAACAATCAAGAATTGACCCTCATAATGATGGGCACACAGAACGCTATGTTGTAATTAACCATCTAAATCTAAAATCTAAATGTGGTTCTAAAAACCTTTTATCTTGAGACCCAAAAGATACATTAGATGTTTGCTTGGGACCCAAACTAGTGAAAACAACAGATCTACAAGTTCACAATGCGTCATGTTTGCAAGCATGTAGTGTAATGGACGTTTTTGATGTTACTATAAGTAAGATAAACAGATCAGGAAGATGCAGGACTGCAATGCCAGGATTCCAACTTATACTTTATTGTAGGTCTCATCACAGTAGAGAGAGACTTGCGTCTCCCTCCATAGCTTCCCCCATCAGCCCCCAACACCCAAAAAGATGTAAATTCTTAATCCAGCGGTGCCGGTGGATTAAACTACTTATGATCACAAAGTCTTGTTTGGAAGCTGTTTTTCCTACAATAAGGACTTGTTTTTTGGGGGACACAAGGATATCCTGCAGGTAAGAGGAAAGCAGAGTGGACTGTTGTGCTGTTGTGTCCGTTTGGCGAAAAAAAGAACTTCTGGGAACTCAGATTAGTTGCTTGCTGCTGTGCTGAGTGGGGCTCTGCATGTGTGTGCCTGTGTGTGTTTGCGTGCTACTACTGTGTGCCTATCAGATGCGCGTCAGATATGCTCCGTTACTTAACATGGCAGCTCTATTAATTTTAACGTGAATGCGCTCCTCATATGGATTAAACATTTATTCCATTGCATTGTAGTGACTCGACTCGAGTGGACTCGGTGGGGGGCGAGTCCCGAGTCAAATGGTCCGAGACCGAGTCGAGTCCAACTCAAATTAAGGGCGAGACCGAGTCAATGAAAATTTGGACTTGAGTCCTGACAAGAGATGAGTCATTGACTCGAGTACTACAACACTAACACACACACACACACACACACACACACACACACACACACACACACACACACACACACACACACACACACACACACACACACACACCCACACACACACACACAGTCGGCATACTTGAAATAGAATGTGTGTGAGTCGGCTGTTTGTAAGGGGTTTGTCAGAGAGGAACATGCAGGACATTTAATAAATCAATACCACAATGATTGTTATATGAATTTTGCCACCACAGGTTCCGTTAAGTTGATAAATACACATTTGACAGTCTATAAATATTTCTACCACAATTAAATGATATATTTCTATCATACTGCATAAAGTATATACTGTGAGAAAGAAAAGGTTTCGAGAAGTGTTCAAACACAATCAAAATTTATTAAAAAAGAGCTCCTGAGTCCTGAGCAGCAACACTATACCATCACAGCATAGGTTCCAACTCCCACATACAGTTTACACAGCCCTCTGATACATTTCAGAGAGAAATCAAAATTTGTCAAGTCGTGTTGACAAATATCTTTATAAGGCTCTTTGGTCAGGAAAAATACAAGACAGGACATGACATTCTGGTGACAGGTGAAGGAGTGACTCACTCAACAGTTGTTCTCAAGCTTAGAATAAATATCCCTGACATGACACTAACCCAATGACACTCTGGTCACCTTAAGGAGAAAACAAAGATTACATTTTTTGAATTCTATTACAGTAGATGGCTTATTGCCTATTTTCACTACTTGTTAGACATTTGTTTTCTAAGTTATGGAATTTCTCAGATTTGTCATAATGTCTACCCCTGTACAACATAACGTTATGTCCCATTGTGGCGTTATTCTTCTTTTTTAACTATCATTTTAGTCGGGGACCCAGTCCCCAAAATGGGAGGGGACCTGTGATTTTCTGCCGTACTTTTTATTTCTGTTTTATTTATTAGTTTGGTCATTAAGGTCCACAGAATGAGAGGCCTGCTCTGCCGGAAATATCGCGAAAAAAAGTTATGGCCATTTGTATATTCACTGTCCCATTGACTCCACTAGAAATATTAAAAAAATAAAAAACATCCGCTTTAATTAGCATGTGAGGGGTCAAATTAGGGGTTCTTCATGATTCTGAATCCATTGCAAGCATTTGTTTTGCATAAAAAAACATTGCTTGGGTTACTTTTCGGCAGCCCAAAACTGTGAAAAGTGGAAAAAAAGTGATGACTCATCACTTTTGACTGTTTTGGGGGGTTGATATCTTGCCCAAGGAATGTTTTTCATGCAAAACAAATGCTTGCAATGGATTCAGAATCACGAAGAATCCCTAATTTGACCCCTCACATGCTAATTAAAGCAGACTTTTTTTCTTTTTTTAATATTTCTAGTGGATTCAATGGGACAGTGAATATACAAATGGGCATAACTTTTTTTCGCGATGTTTCCGGCAGAGCAGGCCTCTCATTTTGTGGACCTTAATGACCAACCTAATAGATAAAACTGAAATAAAAAGTATGGCAGAAAATCACGGGTACCCCTCTTTTCTTTGAGCTTTTGGCCATGTGGGTCCTCGACTATTTTGATCCCACGATTTTGTAACCCATTTTTTCACCCTGTGCCAATTGCCTAAGCTATGTAATCCTGGGCTCTGCTCTCCCTCTGCCACGCCAGGGGAGACGGACTGACCTCATGCTTCCTTCAATGCATGAGTAGTCCAAGTTGTTTCTTTTCACCCGACGGGGGATTTCCCCGGTTTGGACGTAGCGCGTGGAAGGAACACGTTATTCCAACCAGTTCCTTTCCCCTCCATCAGGCGCCCCGGCTGGCCAGAGGGAGGCGTTATTGAGACCAGTATTACTGTTGTTTTTGTGAGGGTATCTACCCTAGGAGACACAGGGAGAACATGCAAACTCCACACAGAAAGGCCCTTTTGCCAACCCAACCTAGGATGTGGGCGCTGATGACGCTGAGGAGAGAACACGCCCCCAGCGCCCACAGAGTCCCCCGGCGGGAATCGAACCCAGGACCTTCTAGCTGTGAGGCGACAACGCTACCAACTGCGCCAAGGCCATTGCGTGTTTGTCGAGGTCGCGGCAACAGAAAATGATACGCTCCGCCAATCATAGTAAACCACACACACCGGACATCAATATTGAGTCCAGACGGAGCCTTTATACGATAACGTAACCATAACACATTAACATGAACGTGCGCATGAAGTAATACTGCCCTGTCCCTGTGATTTTTATATGCAAACTGCTATTAAAGTATTCAATCAAAAGAACGAGAGATGTATCTGGGTGACCTACAGTGCGTGCGCCACGGTGCGTACATGAACGTTTCTTTCTGACAACCACCTAAATATTGTCCGGTTACCAGGGCGGGATCTAGGCATAGGCAAGGGGGGGCAATGCCCCCCTAAATGCCCTTTCTGCCCCACCAAACATGATGGCATGCAAAAATCTAACATTTCAAAAATATTAAAATATTTGAAATGTTCTGCTACAACTAGGCAGATGGATAGATAAACTGATAACAAATTAGAGAGAGAGAGAGAGAGAGAGAGATAGGTGTAAGACCTGTTGTTTGTATTGTGTTATAGGTATAAGTGTGCCAAAATGCTTAGTTTTCTATGCATTTCGGGTGTTTTAGGGGGTTTGTCCCCCCAATTTTTCTCCGCCCACGCCGCTTCGTGGCATGGGATGGAGGTGACCCCCCTATCATTTCTTCCTGCCCCACCTAGTGCTAAAGGCTAGATCCGGCCCTGCCGGTTACCGTGTTAGCAGACGCAATTTATATCCGACACCAATTGATTAGACGTTTTCCTGGCCGGGACCCAAACTAGTGAAAACAGCAGATCTACAAGCTCACAACGCGTCTTGACTTGCTGTGAGCTTGTAGATTGGCTATTTTCACTAGGCCTAGCCTACTTCTTATTATTCTTTTTATATGTAATTTATTAGATGTGTTTGCTTGTTTGAAAAAAATATGAATAGGCACATAATCGTATGCGGTGACAATATAGCCTAAGCTTTTTATAGTCTTGAAATAAAATATATTTTGACAGACAGCACTATAGCCTGCATGTAGGCCTACTGACCACTGTTATTGAAATCGGGGTTATATTTCTTGCAAAAGTTTATAAAGACAATTGTCCATGGCGCGCCAGAGCGCCACAGCCACATAGGCGTGATGTTTAATTGATAGCATAAATAGAAAGGGAGATAGGTCCCGTCCTACTAACACATGTCATACAAGAAAATAAATAGAGAGTTCACAGAATACAAATTTGACTAAGAGTAGACTAATTGTTTGAGAAATGACCATATAGGGTCTGGGAATTGAAGCAGCTGGGGCGATCAACATTAACCTCCAACCCACCTACTCTATAGTTTTTTATTGCCTTGGTAGGCTGTCAGCCTATATTTTTCTTTACCTACTGTTACATTTCATAATGAAATGTTTGGCTATTTATAGGATATGGTTAAAACATGCGTGATCATTTGCATTTGTTGCGTTGCCTAATAGCCTAATAAAAACACTATTTCTGTTAGAAGCAGTTGTCATTGATTGTTTTTTAGATTCAGGAAACATCTATGAAGTGGCTTACTAGCTCAGAAATAAATCAAATAGTCTATGAAGTGTTTTGTAGCCTTATTCTATAGGTATTATTAACCGCAATCTACTTGCGTTCTGGAGTCACCGAAATGTCGGGTTGATGCGCTGCCGTCTCCAAATCTCTCCATGTGTCCAAAATAACAGATGTATACCCACTAAGCAATTTGGGGGTTAAAAAGCGTTCAAATGACGTCTTCGCCCTAACCGGACGTCTAGCTAGATCCGGTCTGTGACGAGTTTAAATTTTAAAGTTTTTTCAACGTCTATACATAGCCTAGACATTGTATCACCGTCATTTATACGACTACATTTCGCCATTAGCGGCCGCCGAAAGTAGTGAAAATGATGGCAGCCAGCAGGATTTAAAAACACAATTTCTTGGTTTTGGGATCCTGTAACCTACACGTCGTACTGCGGCTGATCAAATCTATAGCGCATTTTATTGCTATTCATGTTTGACATAGGTGGCCACCCAGATTCGAACTTACGATCTTCTATATACCAGACCCGTACACTAACCACTACACCACGGCCTCCGATACAAATGGTCGGTGCATTTTGCTTGACAAGGGAAACTAACTTTATATTGATGCATATTATAAAACGATTTTATTTAATCATTATAATGGTGGGGATGTGGGGAGAGTCGAACAGCCGTACGTGTTTGTGTTTATATTGCTGTCAGAATGAATGTAACTCAGAGAAGAAATAGCCTATGCTGTCAGCACCACGGCATTATTTATTACACTTTTTTATTTATTACAGAATTTTTCAAAGGACTTATTGCCCAGCTTTTTATAGACGGATAAAAGACGTGCAATGACCAGAAAACTGCTCAACCGGGAGATCTAATCATTACAAGCTATACTGTTAGCATCCGATAATGAACAACTTGATAAAAATGTATTAAAAAAAAAGATGGTCTAACACACGTTTGTCCTAAACGGTGATATATCGTTTAAATGGAAGCGTTCAGATGACGGCTACAACTAAACTAGACTATATAGCGAAATTGGCTCTTAAAATTTCTTTAGTCCAATATTTGAAAACCAGGTGTGCATATTAAAGCTGTTTTTTTAATCAACAAGTATGGAATAATGGATTAAATGTAATCAGCTACAATCGGTCTATAGACAGACTGACGATAGACAGTTCAAATGAGGGCTAACCGTAGACCATAGGTCTAGATGACGGCTTGTGTTTACTGGGTAAGCTGTCGACACGCCATGACGCAATGCGTTGATATCTTGTAACTCTGTTTTTTTGTGTGTGTTGCGCGCCGTGCATTACGCATAGGGTCTATTCAATCATGGCTTGGTCAAGTAAGTTGGTCATTATGAAGTGATTTAAACAAAACAAAAAATGTCTCCTCATTCCTTGGAAAGCACAGCATGACCAATGACTGTATTGTGTCCCTATTAAAACTGTAAATATTGAAACGTTGGCATTTGAAAATAGCCATCTACCAGCTCTCCATGCAGTGTTGCGCTCCAAATGGAAATTCCCTGACATTGATTCTCAAAGCTCTGAGCTTTGCTTGCCTTTATATAAAACCATAATTGATATGATATAAATTATAACTATCATCTACAATTACTTGTTATAGAAAACGTTTGTAATCGGGTCTTTATTTGCTGTGCAATGAATTAATCAAACTGAAAGAGTGAATGGTAATGCTTCGCTAATCATTTGTCAGGAACTGACACTCTATCACTTCTGCTAATTAGGTATTCTAGGTAGGATATTATTATTAACTGAATGAGTGTTGGTTTGATTTATTTGTAATGAAATTGAAGGCAAAAACAAGCATTAATTAATCATTTAATCGTGCCCAAATCGCGAAATTAAGGAAACCCGGCATGTGGAGTTATTAATCTATAAATAAAGTGTTCATGCTTCTTCTCAAACAGACACAAATAAAATAACTGGAGCATTTAGGTCTGCAGCATGAATGATTAATTCCAGGGTAGATGTTTCACAGTGTTTCCGATGCAATACGAGGCATGCAGCAGCAGCAGCAGTCCATAATCAAAGCGATCGGCTGTAAGCCTGTAACATTAATGATCAGTCAATCAAATTGAATATTAAAATGATTCCCACACAGTCTGTGTAGTTTGGCAGGTCCAGTGCATCACATACTGTAGCAGGCCATGACAACAAGAGAAGAGACATGAGAAAGGCTTGTAAATAACATTTCCTTGTTGCAATGAACAGCCAAATGATTTCCAAATAGGGTCACATTAAAAACCACAGTAACTAGACCATAGAATGACAAAAGAACAAGCTGACAAAGTGTCAAAATCTATAAAAATCAAACGTTATTTTGTATTTATTTCTTGGCTGGCTTCTGCGTCCAGGAACGCGGAAGAATGGCTCATGGCTGTCTGAGTGAGTGTCATGTTGATTCTGGAGGTGGGGGCTTGATTGCAGGGAATCAACCACTGCGCTGTAAGGAATCAAATTGATTGGTCGTTATGGGGAGAACCCAGGACGTGCGGGAGATTTGACTGGTCCGTTTTACAGCACATTCCAGGAAACAGGGACAGCGATTGGCCCGCCAACCTCGACAGAGAAGTCACAGCAGGCGCCACCATGCCTCCTGTTGTGGCGTAATTTAACTTGCGCACTTGTTGTCATTGGCGCCTTGGCATAGTGCTCAAATTACCACACTCATAATAGCAAAATGGCAATTGGTCACACCTCCATCTCTTATTTTAAGAGACAGATTTATCTTAAGAGCTGGTCGATCAAAATAGGGCTCACAATGTCTTTTGTTTTGCCTCTGTGATTTGCTGAGGATCAGAGAGGCTTATGGGTAATGTAGTAGAAGTCATGAAAACCATGGAAAGTTTTGACATAAAACTAAAACTAATTTCCTCTTTTAATCTGTCATTACAGACTTGATAACTATGCCATCGATGAGACATTCTGTGAGATTCTGGTCTCAGCTCTCACCTCTAATCCCTCACATCTCCTGGAACTGGAAATGACTGTCTGCTTCCTGACGCCACCAATGATGAAGTCGCTTTGTGACGCAATGAAGAGTCCTCGCTGTAGACTGCAGAAACTGACGTACAGTACCCCCCCCCCCCCCCCCCCCCACACACACACACACACACACACACACACACACACACACTAAAACACACACTAAAACACACTCATATCTATTTAAGGCATCATTTGTATTATATTTCTAGAAAAGGAATGTCCTACTAAATTTTAAGTGTGCCTGCAGTGTGCAACCTTGTGTAGTTGGTGTTAGCATTAGAATTTTAGCATTAACATCAGCATTTGCAATAACATTTTAGCTTTAGATTTAACATTAAAGTTATACCATGTAACGTTTTTTATAAAACAAATCTTAAAATTGTCCTAACTGTTAAATCGCTAAAGTTTTAGAACACCCACTCTGTTATTTTCAGCTTCTAAAGCCTTCTCTTTTTATGTTTTCTACATAGCCGTGACAGGGGCGGGATTTCCCTGCAAAATTACGTCATCTGCATCATCCGTATACGTTGTGTATACGTTGTCCAATCACATCGCGGATGATACACACATGATACACTACCGGCCGGGGGCACGGTGGCGCAGTGGTTAGCGCTTCGCCTCACAGCTAGAAGGTCCTGGGTTCGATTCCCGCCGGGGGACGCTGTGGGTGCTGGGGGCGTGTTTCTCCCTCCGCGTCATCAGCGCGCACACCCTAGGTGGGGTTGGCGATAGGGCCTTTCTGTGTGGAGTTTGCATGTTCTCCCCGTGTCTCCTAGGGTTGATACCCTCACAAAAACATGCAGTAATCCTGGTCTCAATAATGCCTCCCCCTGGCCAGCCGGGGTGCCTGATGGAGGGTAAAGGAACTTGGAATAACGTGTTCCTTCCACGCGCTACGTCCATCCCGGGTAAATCCCCACTGTCAGGTGAAAAGAAACAACTTGGACTACTCATGCATTGAAGGAAGCATGAGGTCAGTCCGTTGTCTCCCCAGGCGCGGCAGAGGGAGAGCAGAGCCCAGGATTACATAGGCAATTGGCACTGGGTGAAAAATGGGTTGCAAAATCGTGGAATAAAAAAAAAAAAAAAGATACACTACCGGCCAATCACAGCGTATCTGCCGTCTCTTCAGGAAGTAGCCTCCCTCAGCTACAGTGTTTACGATGGTGAAGGATTCTTAACCTCTTAACCCTTTCAGTGCCACCTTTTCACCACTAGAGGGCACCCAATGGCCATAGAATCCACCATAGACATACGCTGTATATGCACAAGCCGTGCGCAGCCATGATGCGCCTGAACACTTTCCTTTGTGCACGAACAGGAACAGTGCATGAAAAGTTAGCTTGAAGTTAGCTATTGGCTACCAAGCATTTTAGAAGCCCTATTTTCGGCGATTTAGCCGTGATTAAACCTTGCACACCTCATGGATATGCATGGAACAGAGAAAATGAGCTCTAAAGATCCTGGATTGCATTGGAGTGGATGGCAAATATCGGCAGTGCGACGCTCTCGCGGGCCGTGTAAACAGATGACGGCCGGCGGCCCGGCTTGACAATTTTATACATTTATTTTTATTTTTTTTATAAAAAAAATAAATAATTATCTCGAACTAGTTCGGGATTGGCACCCTGAACGTTAATAAGGTCCAAACTACTATATTCCAAGTTCCTTTCCCCTCCACAATAAGAGTTAATCCCCAAATCCTGGCCAGAAAATTACGCTCTACCCCTCCACGGATTCGTATCGGTCGCGGTGGTTTGCGGCGCCGCTCCGGTGGTCCGCGGCGGTGGTCCGCGACGACTCCGGGCGAAAAACGGACGAAAAAAGCAATACAGCTACTGACCACTAGTTTAGCTAATTACAAAGTATTAGCATTTTAGCATTAACATTAGCATTTTTTACATTAGCATTTCTAATATTATCATTGACATTTTTAGCATTAGCATTTGTTAGCATTAGCATTTGTTAGAGTTAGCATTTTTAGCATTGGCATTTTTAGCATTAGCATTTTTAACTTTAGTATTAGCATTTTTAGCTTTAGCATTAACAGATGTAGTGGTTAGCATTAGCGTTTAGCTGCACGTTTTGATGTATATATTGCGGGGGTGGCGTAAATCGTGCAGCAGTTATTATGTGCCGAAATGTTATTATATACTTAAGTATGGCGGATTACCATAAGTGTTTTGCCATTGCATGGCAGGCACACTTCAAAAATATCTATCTATCCATCTATCCATCTATCTGTCTATCTATAGGCTATACTCACACACACACACACACACACACACACACACACTCACACACACACACACACACATGAGAACTTCCGGAACCGTTATAGGAACCAGTTCTACATGGAACCAATATGGGGGAACCGAAAACAAAAAGAAATCGGAATCGGTTAAAACCAAACAGATCCCAACCCTAACATCAAAACGTGCGGCTCGGCCGGGAATGGGGTGCTATCGGCTGGGTTACACCCCGCCATACCGACGCCCTGCCACTCCGACCATTGACTTCTATGGGTCGAAATGGCGGGGTGCTCCCTCTTTTCTATGCACATCGCCTTTACGACCCTAAACGTCTCGATTTAGAAACATCGCCATTTCGAATAAACCTGTCGGAAAGGCAGGGTGTCCCCGTTTTGCTATAGACATCACCACTCCGACCCTAGGAAAGCCCTTCTATTTTTGCAAAAGCAATGCGCGGCCGCTGCTTCTATAAGCGAACGATTCAGCTGTGCGTAGAGCGGCAGTTCATAGGGGTGGAAGAAGAAAAAAAAAAGGAATGAGTTTATGTGCATCTCCCCCCTCATCTCTCTCTCTCTCTTTCTTTCTTTCTTTCTTTCTCTCTTTCTCTCTTTCTCTCTCTCTCTCTCTCTCTCTCTCTCTCTCTCTTCAACGCAATCTTGTAACGGGCTAGTATTATTTCTGTAGGCCTACTTCAAGCTTGATGGTTTGATGGAGGGACAATTAAAACATTTATATACACTGAATGAATAAAGACACATCACAGATATACAGTACTTAAAATTAGAAAAATCCTTGAGAATTGACCCGAGCAATAAGGCTTTGTGCGTCCACCGAGGCGGCGCCAACACGCAGGCAGCATCGGAGCTTCCTCCGGGGGTCCCCGGGCCCCGCGGACCACCGCCTGTCACCCCGCCGTTCAGTGGGCACCTGGGCCAGCCTGCCAGGCCCACCGGAGCCCCGGGCAGCCCCCTACGCCCTACTGGAGCCACTGACAGCAACGACGCGCCATTCCCCGCATTAATGATTGAATAATATCCTACAGAACAGATGAAATCACGTAGCTGTAATGTAGGCTATATTGCTGGCTTAATTTGTTAATTATTAGGAGCAATAAATATAGTCTATACGCCTACTTGATTTAACAATAAATAGGCTCAAAAAGGGTCACTGTGACATGGCTTATTTAATCAAATCCAATCAAAGCTTTATAGTATGCTTTGGGTAGCTCACCAGATCTGCAAACTCGCAAGCATGCATGTTGTGTAACCCTAACCCTATAAGATAGCCTAATAGGCTCCAATCGCTCCATATACAAGTGCAAACAAAAATGAACAAAAATGCTTAAATACTTCTAAAATAAAATGGACAATTTCTTATATCCCTTTACCCCAGTCCCCTTAATTTATCTGATGAAGGATATAGGATATTTTGCTGGTGGTTTCGTTATTCGTAGGCTATTTATGATCGCAAGCCAAGAAGACAATTAAGGTGGCGTTTCCAAAACGTTTCTGGACACACACGCACACACGCACGCACACACACGCACACATTTGCGCTCTTAAGTTATGTAGGCCTATTGCTGCAACCAAATCGCCCCTCGGGAAAAACGAATATACACGTAGGCCTAATGAACTTGAACTTTATGCACACTCGATCGCTCTCTCCCTCTCTCTCTTTCTGTCATTTGTTTCTTTTCCTAAATAAATAAGCAGCAGCAGTTAACGGCTGCATGGCGCTGTCAACTAAATGATCAGGTCGCTTTTGGCTGTATCCTCAATATATGAACCTCTCCCTCTCTCGATGAGTCGTTACTGGTCTGGTAGTATGGTAACTGTCGTTTCCATTCTGTGAGAGAGAGAGAGAGAGAGAGAGAGAGAGAGAGAGAGACAGAGAGAGAGAGAGAGAGACAAGCGCTGGCCGTCTGTCGCGCTGCCTGCCTTTCTGTCTGTCCCGCGCGCTCTGGATGGATAGATAAATAACGGGGGGGGGGGGGGGGGGGTGCAAGCGCCGCTGTGATGGACGGACAGACAGACAGACAGACAGACGCGTCGCGCTGTGTGCCAGCTATAGGCCCTACCGTCAATTCATTTTACGCTTACAGTTAACGGGTGGGTCCATTTGGTTTCATTTTAGTTACAGATATAAGGTGGTCCACAACTCTTTAGCTGGGGACCACCTGGGATCCCCTCAAGGACCACTGGTTGAAAAGCAGCCATAAAGAAATGTGTCCTCCGCTTAAGGCTGTCCATATAGCCTACAGTAACAGTCCATTGATGCCATTAATCCCTATACCCGTTTAATTAATTCATTGCATATTAAATAGGCCTAAGCAAAATAGGCAGTAATAAGCACTGGTGCAAAATGCATGTATGATTGAATAAAGCAAATAGCCTACTCCAAGAAAAAGTACAATGCGTTGCTGTTATATGGCCAGCTCAATAACAGACCTACCCAGGAGTGTGTCTGTGTGTGTGGTAGGCTTCTGTGGTTGGTACAGTATAGTCAAAGACGCACAGGAAAGTAGCCTATAGACAGGAGGTCCAGTTCAGTCCCCACACGCACACACCTTTCTCTATCTCCTCTGAATCAGAGGAGATATAGAGCACGACGCTACAGCCTCTTATTAATCAGAAACTCTGATTAATAAGAGCCTATTAGCGTCGTGCGAAGGTGCGCCTTGTCAGTAGCCTATATTCCATGTCTTCAGTTTTTGGCCGAAGATTGATAACAAGACAGACCCCGTGCAGCCAGAACCCGCGGAGGGTCGGGATTGGTCGCCAAACAGCGAAAAATAGACGATTTAGGCCTACACGCACACAACGAGGTGTATGTCTATACAGACTCTACACAACATGCTTGCCGAGTTTGCAGATCTTTCGGTGAGCGACGCAAAGCCATAGCCTATATAAAGCTTTGATTAGATTTGATAAATAACCATGTCACAGTGACCAATTGTAATTTTGCAACTTTCTTGAGCCTATTTATTGTTAAATCAAGTAGGCGTATAGACTATATTTATTGCTCCTGATAATTAACAAATTAAGCCAGCAATATAGCCTACATTACAGCTACGTGATTTCATCTGTTCTGTAGGATATTATTCAATCATTAATGCGGGAATGGCGCGTCGTTGCTGTCAGTGGCTCCACTCCAGTAGGGCGTAGGGGGCTGCCCGGGGCTCCGGGTGGGCCTGGCAGGCTGGCCCAGGTGCCCACTGAACGGCGGGGTGACAGGCGGGTGGTCCGCGGGGCCCGGGGACCCCCGGAGGAAGCTCCGATGCTGCCTGGGTGTTGCGCCGCCTCGGTGGACACACAAAGCCTTATTGCTCGGTCAATTCTCAAGGATTTTTCTAATTTTAAGTACTGTATATCTGTGATGTGTCTGTATTCATTCAATGTATATAAATCATGTTTTAATTGTCTGGAGAGAGAGAGAGGGAGAGAGAGATGGAGAGAGAGTATGAGAGCAGGAATTAGTCATTAGTAGCCTATTACGCACCAGCACGGACAAAACCTGCGCCATAATAACAATTATAATAATAATTATAATAATAGCAATAATAAAGAGAGAGAGAGAGAGAGAGAGAGAGAGAGAGGAGAGAGAGAGAGAGAGAGAGGGAGATGGAGAAAGAGAAGAGGGAGAGAGAGATGGATGGAGAGAGAGAATGAGAGAGACTGCGGGATCCGTGGAGGTCGCTTGCACACCCCAGGTCGAGTGGGGGGGGGGGGGGGGGGGGGGGGGGGGGCGGTCGAAATGGGGGGGGGTCGAAGTGGGGGGGGGGGGGGGCGCGGTCGAAATGGGGGGGGTCGAAGTGGGAGGGGTGTCGAAGTGGGGGGGTGAGGCGAGGTCGAAATGGGGGGGGGGGGTCGAAGTGGGAGGGGGGGGGGAAGTGGGGGGTTTCGAAGTGGGGGGGGGGGTCGAAATGGAAACCTGTTCCCTATCGGCTGGGCTTTAAACAGCCATAACTCCAGTTCAAAGCATGGTACCATCTTGAAACTTGGTGTCTGGACTCAAACGGCCAATGTGAATATAATAAGTCCCTATTAAAAATGCTAATGCTAATGTTAATAAAAATGCTAATGCTAAAAATGCTAACACCAACCAAAAATGGTAACACCAACCGATACACAAGGTTTCACACACTTAGCGAGCTGCAGGCACACGTAAAATGTCTTAGAATTTCTCTTTTCTAGTATTGATTGAATATAGCACGTAGTTAGTTATGGTGAGCAAATTATGTACTAGAAAATCGATGTCCAATGTTTTCTCAGAAAGAAATGGTCTAAATATTAGCCTTTTAGCCTACACTTTCAATGGCTGGGTCAAATTGACCGAAGGCCCTGCGTGTTATATGTTAATACAGGGGGGTGTTGCAAATGCATGACATGTAACATTTTCATATCACATGATTAGTACAGCAAATAAGCCAAGCAGAAGAAATGTCATGGAGAAAATTGAAAACTGGGTCAAAATGACCCGAAACGGGTGAAACCACAACACTTTACTGCATTAAATGTGTGTGTGAGGGGGGAAAAAAAGAAAAGAAAAAAAATCTGGGGGCACCAGATTGTAATCTCTCCTGGGGCGCAAAACTGTAGCCAGCCCTGCATGGTAGATTTAGAAACATTATGCAAAAGGTTATCTTTGATCAGATTTTTCATGGTTCTTAAATTGGGGTGAAACAATGTTTAAATAATGATATATGCTATAACAATTTTCAGATTTCAATGTACTACATATTAAAAAAAAAGAAATAAATCACACTTTCATTATACATAGAGTGGTCTTTGTCCACAGACAAGAGACCAGGCCCTCTTGCAAAAGTTCAACTGGTTAAAAATAAATAAAAAATAAAAACTCTAGCTCAGAGGTTTATTATTCCACAATGCAAGTAGACATCCAGATAGCAAGAGGTGATTAAATAAAGCCACACATACTAAGTAATGTACTGAATAAACTATTTAAATTGGCAACAGGTGAAACAGTCCTTTTCAGCATAGGTGGAAACACTAACAGATCTAACAGGATATATTATCATTGTCCAGTGAGTCAGAGCTGCTGACAGTATGTTTTGAGAATGAGATTTATTTATCAGATTGTCATCAGTGCAGACAGCAAATACACTTGAATAAGACATGCTTATATGTTTTTATCTCCATTCAGGCTGTGTCACTGTCGCCTCGACCAGAGCAGCTGTGAATATCTGGCCTCTGTTCTCTGTTCCGAGTCATCTAGTCTTCAAGAACTTGATTTAAGCTCAAACGACCTGGGAGACGATGGGGTGAAGGAATTGTTTCCAGGACTGCAGAGTACACAATGCAGATTGGAGATTCTCAGGTTAGATCAGATCATGCTGTTGATTTCCATTATACCTATAGAAATGTGATGCTTTTAAATACATGTGTTCAACATCAGTTTAAATTCTGAATAAGTAAGTTATGTGCTTTATGTGGACAATATGTGGCACTGTGTGAAAAAGCATGTTCATTTTTGAAAGTAGCAAATCACTACTGCAAAATTAGATATTTCTTATTTAGATTTACTCGATAGCTTTGGAAAACCAGGGGTCCTCAGAGTTAATAGGGGGATGGGGGGAGGGCAGATCTACAATATCTACAAGCTCACAATGCCTTGTGAATTTGTAGATCGGCTATTTTGGTTTAGCAAGCACAGAGTAAAAGGTGAACTTTAGGAGGCACGGTGGTGCAGTCAGTAGTGCTGTCGCCTCACAGCTAGAAGGTCCTGGGTATGATTCCCACCTGGGGGCGCTGGGTTCGCCGTGTTCTCTCCTCTGCGTTATCAGTGCCCATAACCTAGGTGGGGTTGTCAAAAGGGCCTTTCTGTGTGGAGTTTGCATGTTCTCCCCGTGTCCCCTAGGGTAGATACTCTCACAATAAAAACACAGTAATCCTGTTCTCTAATTGATTGATTGATTATTGTATTAGACAAAAATGGAGAACAGTACAAGTATAGTCAATACAATTGAAATGTAGTACAGTACAAGTACAGTTAAACACCCTGCCTAAAAGGAACATCCCAAATAAGACTTTTCACTGTTTTTTACATTGGAAGCCCTCTGTATTTAATTCATGGACTCGCCTGATGGAGGGGAACGGAACTGGTTGGACTAGCGTGTTCCTTCCATGCGTTACGTCCAACTGGGGAAACTCCCCCGTCAGGTGAAAAGAAGCGTCTTGGACTACTCATGCACTGAAGTAGGCATGAGCTCAGATCGAGGCTCTCCCCAGGTTGGCAGAGGGAGAGCAGAGCCCAGGATTACAGCTTAGCACTGGGTTACAAAACCGTGGGATAATTATGTTTTGCCAATATGGTTAAATGTCTGAAAATACACATTAGCATGAATCCAACATGCACTGTGCTCAGCATAGTGGAAAAACATAAGAGGAAGATGATTGTTGCTAGTGGATATGACTACACTGTTATGGAGGTTCAAACGTGATTCGCTATTTAATGATGCATTATTTTCATCTTAACAAATCAAACTTTAGTTGGCTATACTGACATAATGTGAATGAACAACACATTCTCACCCCCAAGGTGTCACACACCTGACGCCCTGTCAAGTACCCTACAGCATCACAAGAGAGGACACTTTGGGTATGCCTACTGCTTCAAGTAGGGGACGCTTTGGGTATGCCCAGTGGTCTGAGAAAAAAAAAGTTATTCCCCAACTAGGATTCGAAACAACTACGTAGGGTTTACCAGCCACCGAACGTTCCCTATCACGCCACTATCCACAACGGAGCCATGCCGTCTGAGCCGCATGAGTTTTACTGAGGTTAGGGTTTGGGTTAGGTTTAGGCATAGTTTTACTGAGGTAAGGGTTAGTCATTGAGTATTCAAATATGTGATTAAGCCAGTTTTTGTCTGAATTAACTGCTATTTATTTTATTATTCAGCTTGAGACAAACCAGCATCACAGCCAAATGCTGCAAGGAATTGTCATCACTTCTCAGTTCCAACTCATCCTGTGTGAGAGAGTTGGATCTCAGCTGGAACGAGCTGCAGAATGAAGGCGTAAAGATCCTGTCTGCTGGACTGAAGAGTCCTCACTGCACTCTGGAGATTCTGAGGTGAATAATAAAGCAAAGTGGTTACCGGGGTATTATACACCAGCTGAGAGGCGTTGGGAAACACAAGGCGTCAGCCCAGTGTTTCCGACGCTCTCAGCCTGTATATACAATATATTTCGCGAGTCATCCCGCGATCAGCACTGTGGACACCTTTTAATATGTCGAGAGTCATCACGGGATCGGCGTTAAATGAGTTAAGAACCATATTTGATCCATACACATGTTTATTTTCATCCAGATTTAGCTGCTATGTGGGTGAACATCACATCAAAAACGCTAGCATAGCAACCTAAACTAACAGCCGAGTATGTGCCTGGAGAATAGAGGCGCTTTTCGCCTTTACAAGCCCAGCCCGGAGCCATTCAGTCACTGTCCTATGCATGTGGGCGGTGCTTAGAAGGACCTGCACGGCAGGATTTGAGAGAAAATCAAATGCTCGCTTCTCTAGTTCAGCCTCACGGAACTGTGGAAAGAAATAACACACCTGGCTTTGATATAAACTGATTCAAGGTGGTGGTTATAGTCTCAGATACCACGGCAACCAGCCAATCAGAATCAAGGAATGGAACTAGCCGTTTTAGAATGTGTGTTCTGTGTGGATCTCTACTTGAATATCAGCAAGAGATTGATCTCTCTCTCTCTCTCTCTCTCTCTCTCTCTTTCTCTTTTCAGGCTGGCATACTGTCTGGTCTCAGAGGAAGGCTTTTCTTGTCTGGCCAACCTCTCTCATCTGAAAGAGCTGGACCTTGGAATCCAGACTCTCAAGTGAGTAGAGGTGTGAAGTCAGTCCATGCTGAAACGATCAAATGGTTGCTGAGAGATGCTCTGCAAGACACAAACTGAATGGGTTCCCAGATTGTATCACATCTATCTATCTAACTTCTAACTATTCATTCACGTAATGTCTTATCAGTACTCTACACGTACTCTGACATGACATCACATGAAGAACACCATATATGGGCATAAACAGGACGTCACAACACATCTAGTGTGTTATGTAGGCTGTAATAGCTGGGTAATAGAGTGTAATACTTGCTGGCTACTTGGCTTTATCAGAAGACTTTATGAATACTTGGAGATTGTCGGGATGACCGTCTTGTACTCCCATTTGTCAAAATGAAAATACGCTTGTCTGTTCTATAGACCTGTCCATACTGTCTCTGACCAAACTTTTCATCTGAGAGTTCCGACTTTTTGCAGTTTTACGAACTCTAATTCGGGGTTTTCAGAAGTTGTGAGTGACGTAATATTTTTGTTGAACCAGACCTTTCCGACAAAAAGTTTGGTGGTTGGAGACAGTATGGACAGGCCTTTAGAGTTTATGAATACTTGGAGCGGTCGAGCATTGGAGCGTCTTGTGCATCCATTTGTCAAACTGACTGTTCAGCGTGTTAAGGCCTGTTCATACTCTCTCCAAACACCACTTTTTTGTCGGAAAGGTCCGGTTCAAAATGACTAGAAAATGACCTCACTCACAGCTTCCGAAAAGCATTATTCCGAATTAGAGTTCGGAAAGCTACACGTCGGAAAGTCGGTACTCTCCAACCAAAGGTTTGGTGGTCGGAGAGAGTATGAACAATCCTTTGCGATGCATTAGCACCAATATAACCCTCATCTCTGCTAATCACTATGATGTCATTCACGCAGTATAGAACCATTTTAAGAGGCTAATCAATATGATGTCATTCAGGCAGTATAGAATCATTTTAAGAGGTTAATCACTCTGATGGCTCATCTCTGCCCTTCACTGTTACTGAACAAAAAATAAATCTATAGCAATGATTACTATCCCAATATAGAGCTATTTAACAATGTTACTGAACAAAAAATCTATAGCAATGATCACAACTAGAGAGAGAGAGAGAGAGAAACATGAACTCTTCCACAGCAGAGATGCCAAAACGCTCAGACCTTTTCCTACCTGTGTGCTGCTGTTGACAACAGATCATATTCCATTGGCCATATGGAACAAAATAATCCTTTAGGGGTCCTGCACGTTCCAAATTGATCTCTATAAAGTATCCCTGCACCACATGTTGTCCTCTTGTAGATCTGTTTTCAGTAACAGTGACAATGTAATGTCAACATTACAATTTCAGTTTCAGTGAACTGAAACTGAACTGTCAACTACACTTTTCCTCTTCTCTCTCTCCCCCACTAGTTCTCTCGCTCCCCCTATTGATGGCAGAACAACTTCCTTTGTCTTACAACAATATTGTAGCATTTAAAGACAGATGTAGCCTATATTTTATGTATTTTATTGATTTTGACATTTATAGATATAACAAATCTAAATGATACAACCATACATAGCCTATTTATAAATATTAATTAATAAGAGTTATAATCATGATTTACTTTTACTCAATTCATTTGATAGTCTAATACAATATTAATTTCAAAGAATAATATTTGTGTTTTTTTAATGGCCCCTAGTATAAAAGATATACATATACAAACAAATATACAAAAATATACTCTATATACTTTTGATTTATTTTAACCCTGTAAGGCCCGAATTAACTTCTACTTGTGGAAAAAAAATCAGATGATGTTGTAGGAGTCCTAATCCTTTTTTAAAGGTTTTATAGCCATAAATCATAAATCATGCTCTCTAAGTTACATTTTGGGGATATTTTTCACAATGATAACATAATGTACATGTTCTAGACATTCTAATGATCACCAAAAAATATATATATACTGTATTACAAGCATTTTACGTATGTTTGTGTGAGGAATAGCTACAGTGAATATAAATATAAATGTGTCAAAAAGCTACATTGGGCCTTGCAGGGTTAAACGCCGCTAAAGACCATAGAAACCGTTCACCACTGTATTTTTTCTTTCATACCGTACCGTACTGCAAAATCTCATATCGTGGCATCCCTAGAGATATTTAACACTGTTACTGAACATGTCTATGTGTCGTAAAAAAAAACACGTGCTTCCTTTTAAAGGTTGGATCAAGAAGAAAACTCACTTCCACCTCAACTCCTTAAAACATGTAAGTACATGTTACACTGTGTGTGTGTGTGTGTGTGTGTGTGTGTGTGTGTGTGTGTGTGTGTGTGTGTGTGCGTGCGTGCGTGCGTGCGTGCGTGCGTGCGTGTGTGTGTGTGTGACACACATATCTCCTCGCTCCAGACACTAATTAGGGCCTGAGCACTACACAGTAGTGTGAGGACCCTATTGTAATCGCAATGTTTATTAGGGCCCAAGCACCCCTGAGTAGTGTGAGGACCCTATTGTAATTGTAAAGATTACTAGAAAATAACATTTCTAAGACATTTTAAGTGTGCCTGCAGCTCGCTAAGTGTGTGCAACCTTGTGTAGCGGTTAGTGTTAGCATTAGCATTAGATTTTTTTAACTTTAACATTTTTAGCATTAGCTTAAACATTATCATTTTTAACATTAACATTAGCATTTTAGCATTATCATTATCATTTTTAGCATGGCTAGCATTAGCATTTTTAGCATTTGTAACATTAGCATATTAGCATTATCATTTGTTAGCATTAGCATCTGTTAACATTAGCATTACCATTTTTAACATTAGCTTTTTTAGCATTAGCATTTTTTAGTATTGGCATTTTTGCTATTAGCATTTTTAGCTTTAGCATTAAAATGTTTAGCATTAGCATTTATTAGTATGTGTTAGCATTAGCATTTGTTAGCATTAGCATGTTTAACTCATTTGCTGCCATTTTAACATTGTACTGTATTAGTGGGGTGCCTGGACACTCAGTCATTTCAAATTTGTGTTAAAGTTTATTTTTCACTTCCAATTTGTAGATTATGGTCTATAAAACAATTTTGGTTCGAGTGTCAAGACAGCAGATTGAAGAAAAATATATATTTTACCCTATTAACACAAATAACCAAAATCGGAATTAAGATTTTTTTTACATGTCTTAATTTTCCCACAATTGTTTGTGCAAAATATATTTTTCTATTGCTATATCAAGTCAATACTGTGTGAGGAATCAACTGGAGTCAAATATTTGTTTTGTATATTCTGATATTTCACACAAATTAGACAATAACATGCATGGTTATTACACTCAACATCAACAATACAGTTACATTTGTTTTAACTGTACCACAATATAGTACCATTGGCTTTAACAACTACTAGAACAATATTTTAACAAAGAATAAACATTCTAATCTAATATATAGTCTGCTCTGGTCTAGCTAGTTCTCACAAGTACATTTGCACAGACGTGTGCATTTCAACATTTCTTTCAGGTGCAGGTGCAGGTTGGCATACAAGCACGTTTACAAGTGCACTCCACACTTTAATATATCCTTGGCAAGGGGCAGAGTGGTCCATACACTAGCCATGCCATTAAGGGCCCTCCATGCAAGTGCCTTCCTCACTTAAAGATCTTGCTCTGTAGAGTTGACCCATGAGCCCAGGTACTTGAAGTCCTTGACTCCCTTCAGAGCAGTGCCACGTTTACAAGTGCACTCCACACTTTAATATATCCTTGGCAAGGGGCAGAGTGGTCCAAATGGGACCACTAATCCCATAATCCGAAGAAGCTGAGTTTGGTTTGTCGGGGGAGGTTGTCCATACACTAGCCATGCCATTAAGGGCCCTCCATGCAAGTGCCTTCCTCACTTAAAGATCTTGCTCTGTAGAGTTGACCCATGAGCCCAGGTACTTGAAGTCCTTGACTCCCTTCAGAGCAGTGCCACGTTTACAAGTGCACTCCACACTTTAATATATCCTTGGCAAGGGGCAGAGTGGTCCAAATGGGACCACTAATCCCATAATCCGTGGGACTGTGGACGGTCATCATGGACCTGAATGAATGAATGACATAGTACTACAATACTATTCATGCAGATACATAGTTACGTGCTCTCGCCCAGGCGCTTGCTTGGAAGACGCTTCTGTTCAGATGTTGATCCAAAGCATCAGTTGGGGGGGGGGGGAATCCTTTGCACGTCCCTAATTTTATGTGAGAATTGTGTCATTCGAACATGATCCAACATCATTGCCCACTTTTTTCAGCCTTGGAGATGCTTGTGTTGGAGTGTCAGCGAGGGTTACAAATTCTTCCATGAGGGATGGCACTTTGCGCATCACCTTGTAGCAGGATCGCTTACCCTGCCATGGATTTGAATGACGATGTGCTGTCTGAGCCAGTGAATGCATGGATAGAGCCATGCCCTTGCATGTTGTCATGCCCAGGTTTGTGGTGATGGTGTTCAAGGAGATCATTCTAGTAATCTTTCCAGCTTTGAAGGAGATCCAGATTTCCGCGGCCACATTCAGAGTACCAATTGTGTATGACTTTTGTTATTGATGGTGGAGTACTGAAATTGGCAAAAGTTTCTGGCAAACATTGACAACAAGAAGGAGCTGTTAAGTAAGAAGGAGCTGTACTCATTCCTTTCAAGTAAGTTAACAGATTCACAGTTTCCAGATGACAAGGATGTCTACATTACTGCAGTTGATCAAGTCCACCACGTTGGAAACAGTCCACCAACAATGGATCAATGCAACCATGAGGAAGCTGACACTTGTGTCCTAGTAGGCCTACATCTTCTATATGCCCTTCAAACATCATCACTTGGGATGGTGCATACTGGAGACACAGATGTTGTTGTAGTGCTTCTGTGTAATTTTCATCATATCCAAGCTCTGAATGCGGCCATCTCTCTCTAGGTCGTCCTCAGACGAGCCTTCCATCGTCGCTTCCAGTCATCCCATTTTTCCATACATCCGGCCAGCTCGCTGGTGCTTTGCACTCCTGCGTCTTTCTTGAGTACATCCACATATGTTATTGTGGGACGTCCTCGTGACCGGTGCCCATGTGTTGGTTCCCACAGCACCAGTTTACTGGCTGGCAGCTCTTGTTGTCTTTGGCAGTGTCCTGCAAGTCTCATTCTCCTGGCTGCTATTTTATCGCTCACCCTTAATATTCCAGCATACAGATTCTTGTTGCTGACATGTGAACTCTTGCTGATGTTGAGCACTACACGTAACATTCTGGTGTAGCACCCGTCTAGAGACTTCTGCAGAGCAAGGTCCAGCATTCACTGCCATATAGGAGAACAGACCATCACATAGAAGAAGCTGAGTTTGGTTTGTCGGGGGAGGTTGTCCATACACTAGCCATGCCATTAAGGGCCCTCCATGCAAGTGCCTTCCTCACTTAAAGATCTTGCTCTGTAGAGTTGACCCATGAGCCCAGGTACTTGAAGTCCTTGACTCCCTCCTGTTGTTGTGAGAGGTGGATGTTCTGAGAGGATCTTATAGGTGATCACCTCAGTTTTCTTGGCATTGGTTGGAGAGTAGGCTGATGTAATCCGCGTAGTCTAGGTCTGTCAAGACTACTGCAGGGTGCCGTCTTGAGGCCAAGATCCTGCTCTTGTCCACTGATGGCCTTCCTGACCGCATAATCCAGGACTATGACAAAGAGGAAGGGGGCTAGGGTGTCTCCTTGCAGTACCCCAGCCAGGATGTCAAACTCCTCACTGTTGCCATCTGGGGTCACCACCTTGGCCCGTGTTCCTGCATACATGGTCTCTATTGCCCGGAGTAGGTTGGGAGGGACACCGTAGGCCTTCAGGATCTTCACCATGGTGCCTCTGTGTATTGAGTCAAAAGCCTTTTTGAAGTCAATAAAGCACAATACAGCCTGTCAGGTTGTTCTTCTTCACCTCCTCGATCAGTCTTCTCAAGGCCAAGATCTGGGCTACTGTGGTTCTCTCCTCTCGAAAGCTGTTTTGGTATTCCCTCAAGTGAGGGTCGATGGCATGCCGAATCCGGTTTAGTATCAGCTGTGGAAATCTGGATCTCCTTCAAAGCTGTAAAGACTACTAGAATGATCTCCTAGAATACCATCGCCACAAACCTGGGCATGACAACATGCAAGGGCATGGCTCTATCCATGCATTCACTGGCTCAGACAGCACATCGTCATTCAAATTCAAGGGTAAGTGATCCTGCTGCAAGGTGATGTGCAAAGTGCCATCACTCATGTAGGAATCTGTAACCCTCACTGACACTCCAACATAAGCATCTCCAAGGCTGAAAAAAGGTGGTGACAAACTTTGTCTGTAGGCTGTACCCTGATGACTCAAACGAGGGCAATGATGTTGATTGTGTTTGAATGACACAATTCTCACAGAAAACTAGGGATATGGAAAGAACCCCCGCAACTGATGCTTTGGATCAACATCTGAACAGTCTTCCAAGCAAGTCCCTGGGCAACAGCACATATGTATGTATCTGCATATGTGTAGTAGTACTCTGTCAATCAAAACCTCCACCGGCTGTCAGTCACACGTCACACTTTTGCCCTACTCATATCTCCGCCACCGTTGCCCCGATCCATGCCAAACATTGCACACACACTCCTTGGCTGCAAAAACCACAACCTCACCCCTCATTTCTCACATTTGGACACTGCTCCAACAGATTCTGCCCTAAAATCACACAAAGCGGTACACAGTATCTCTAGTCATGTCATCAACATGGATCTAAAGTTTGTGTATGCGACATGACGGTCGCTTATCTCCCGATTAGGGAGTCTTACTGGTTCATTCAGGTCCATGATGCCCGTCCACAGTCCCACTGATTATGGGATTAGTGGTCCCATTTGGACCACTCTGCCCCTTGCCAAGGATATATTAAAATGTGAAGTGCACTGTCTTGTAAAAGTGCTTGTATGCCAACCTGCACTCGGTGCAGTTACATGAAGGAAAAGTTGAAATGCACACATCTGTGCAAATGTAGGCCTACTTGTGAGAACTAGCTAGACAAGAGCAGACTGTATATAGGTGTTAGATTTATTTTGTCTATGTTAGAATATTGTTCTAATAGTTGTTAAAGTCAATGGCACTATATTGTGGTACAGGAAAAAATGTAACCATATTGTTTTGTATGAGTGTAATAACCATGTTATTGTCTCATTGTGTGAAATATCATAATATTCAAAACAAATATTTGACTCCAATTGATTCCCCACACAGTATTGACTTGATATAGCAATAAAAATATATATATTACACAGCAGTTGTGGGAAAACTAAGACACTGTTCAAAAAACACAATTCCGATTTTGTTCATTTTAGAAATAGGGCAAAAAATATATTTTTCTTCAATCTACTGTCTTGACACTCGAACCAAAATTGTTCTATAGACCATAATCTACAAATTGGAAGTGAAAAATAAACTTTAACACAAATTGACAATGAAAACTAAAAATTGCATGTACAAAGAACTCCACTATATGGCTTTTCTGCCATTTTGTATAATGAATATATTTTTTTTATATTTACATTTTTCCTAAATTCTGTGTTTGCACCAAAAAAATATAATCTTGCATTTACGATGTACCATTCTATAGTTATTGCCATTTCAAAACCCTTGTTTTTTGATTTTCCGAGCTTTAAAATCAAATGAAAAGGAGTTATTTAAGTTTTTGTGAATGTTCTCTTTTCAAGCAAATAACTCACTTGATATCTGTCTTTATGGCTTCAGGCACTTATCAGATGAGTGTACTAGTGTAATAAGTGTACTTGTGTATAACTGGAATTGTGTAATAGTGCTGTAATAGGCCACCTCTTGCCCTTAGGGCGTCTTACTTCACACAAAGAGAAATACGCTTTTTATATTGGACTGGCCCACGATGGTCTGCAGTACCTCCTCACACACACACTCACACACACACATGCACACACACACACACACACACACACACACACACACACACACACACACACACACACACACACACACACACACACACACACACACACACACACACACACACACAATACTGTAGGCTATACACACACATATACATAATAGCAGATCTAAATATAAATATATATTGCTAAGCAGTAAAAGCAGGGGGGAATGGTACCCCCTCCAACTGTATATATTATGTTACCCATTTTCAACTGCTTTTATTTTATTTGTGACACTTGCTTTGGCGAGAACCCAGCAAACAATCTTTTGTACAAAACACTTGCGTTTTCTCTTGCCAATAAAGCTCCACCGAATTGAATTGGTTGGGATTACGTTACTCACCGGATGCAGAAACGTTTCTTGCATGTATGTGAGTGTGTAAATAACCGGATATAGTAGGCGGGCTTTAATTAGAACGGATCACAAGCCGCCAGAAAACCGAAAGAAGAAGAACGCATCACAACATCCCACTGCTGCTGCGCCTGCGATCACACATGCTGATCACATCACACGCTCAGGGGGAGATGCAGGCGCGCGCACGATGGATCGATATTCACTTTCTTTTCAGTCTGCACGCATGTGCACCTCACATGCACATGCGTTGCATGCATGCGCAATTGCGCATACACGCACGCCGACACGCTGTGGGGGAAGCACAGAAAACTTTTGCATGAAAACAAAACAACTTACTTTCAATGAATCGTCGCGCACACTCGAGGATGTATTTTTACCGACGCGACCAGTCAGGCCCTGCTCGCAGGTGTCCCGTGGCTGCTTCGAGACAAGATGCGGGGCGCCAGCGGCGAAGGAGAAGGGGTCCCCCGGGGAGCCCCGGTCTGCAGGCGACCATTGACTCGTATTTGTTGTCTACTCTGTGGTTGTCCGGAGACTGATTCTCGCTTTTGCAAACGCCCATCATCTCAACCGGAGGGTTAGCGACTCACTCCACGGAGGTTGGCCCGGCGGAGTCTCCATTTAGTCCATTGCCCTCTTTCGCCACCCCCGGGACCCCGGAATCGGTGGATATTCCAAGTCTGAGGAAGCCGCGGTATGTAGATGTATTGTTTGTGTCTGTGTTTGTGGTGGACTGGTGGTTTTGATTTGAACCAAGGGTGTCGGTTCTGGGCCCTGGGTACAAGGATTCACTGTGGGCCCCCCATGAATGTTCTTCATATGGGGATTTAAAAAATAGCAGATCTACAAGCTCGCAGCGCGGCACTCGGTGCCGCGCTGTGAGCTTGTAGATCTGCTATTTTTCAATAGCAAAAGTATAAAATACCAAAGGTCCTTCCACCTTGGGCCCTAGTAACTCAGCCCCACATACTCCCCCCCCCCCCCCCCTTGTGACAACCCTGCTAGCTGTTGTTGTCCGGACTGGCTGCAACATAGCCTACTATTTTGTTGTGGAGACTTTGAAACATTTCTGGGGCGTTATGGAGCTGTGTATTGTATTGGCCCATGGCAGTTTGGGGCTTTTCAAGTGAAAATGTCACGGGATTGTGTTTGATTTATTTATAATGGTCTCTTAGATCGAGCCGCACTGTTGTTGCTATAGCCTCCGCTTGGGGGGCCTTCTCCATTCTGACATGCTTCTAATTCTGGTGACACTTCCATAGATGTTAGGTCAAGGATTGGTGTAGGAATGGGGGGGGGGGCTGCAGGCTGCAGTGGTGCGTGTGAAATGCCTTCACTGTGCATTCACTGTGGATTATGGGGAGAATTATACACTTTTATTGAGATTTATACATTTATTACACTCTTGTTTTCAAACACACTAACTTTGATGTGTGATATTTTTGGTTCCCTTTATGACAGAAGGCTCACACTTTGTCAGGGGCTGGGTAAGAGTGTAATTTAGCATTACATAATTTAAAAGCACACTTCCGGGATCTACGGGCATGGCAGGGCCGTACAGCGGAAAATTTACGGGTTCTACGTGGGTCGCAGGAAATGAGCATTTTTAACATTAGCATTTTTAGCATTAACAATTTTTTCATTAGCATTTGTTAACATTAGCATTTATTAGCATGTGTTAGCATTAGCATTTGTTAACATTAGCATTAACATTTTAGCATTAACACTAACATTTAAAGCATTAGCATTCTTAGCATTAACATTCGCATATTTAGCATTGGCTTTTTTAGCGTTAGCATTTTTAGCATTAACATTTTTAACATTAGCATTTGTTAGCATTAGCATTTGCATTTTATAATTTTTAGCTTAGCATTAGCAGAAGTAGCGGTTAGCATTAGTAGTTAGCCGATGGGACTGTGGGACCACCCACCGAGTTTGAGACCAGTAATATGTTGGGAAGTGGAGTTATGGATGTGTATAGCCCAGCCAATAGGAAGGCAAATGAGGCGGGGCTTAAGCAATTACAGATCATTCCTATTGGCCATGTAAGTACACACAGTGAGTTCAGAGACGGTACCATGCTGCAAACTGGAGATATAGCTATTTAAAGCTCAGCCAATAGGACGATAGGGGCGGGGCTTAACTCATTTAGTGCCAGCGCCCTCTAGGGGCCATAGAATGCCAGGGTATCTCTCATAGGCGAGCGCTTTAGCTTCCAGGACCTCACCTTCCAGGACCTCACGTGCTCACGTTCATGCACGTCATGGAAAGGTCCCGGATGATAATGCTAACAGAATGGCTATTCCCATTTTGTCATCTAAAAGATCATTTTTGGGCGATTTCGCCGTAAATAAACCTCGCGCCGCTTCCCTAAAGACACAATCCAGAGATATAAGCCTTCAAAGATGTGGTCTTTCATTGGATTAGGCGGAGATTGGCGATTTCGTTCGCAAATAACGGCCGGCCGGGAGGTTGCTAGCTTTCGGCTAGTAGCTAGAAAAATCAGGCCAGGCTTCAGAAGGCCTCTTATCATTTTATTCATTTCATTAAAAAAAGCCGGACTACTTCGGGATCGGCACACTCGTGTACTCATCGGAAGCGGCGCCGAACATTGGGTGAACATTGGGGAGCTCAAAAATGTATTTTAAACCATTTTAATGGAATATATCGTTGGACAGAGTAGAATGGCTAGCTGGCTAACGGCTAGCGAGCCAGGACCACCCACGACTCTACAAGCAGCTCGGGGTAAGTGAATTAATAAAAAACAAATTGTATTGGATTGAAATAAAGCCGAACTAGTTCGGGATCGGCACAGAATGAGTTAACTTGTTGAGTGCCGATCCCGAACTAGTTCGGCTTTATTTCAATCCAATACAATTTTTTTTTTATTAATTCACTTACCCTGAGCTGCTTGTAGAGTCGTGGGTGGTCCTGGCTCGTCCTACGCTAGCCAGCTAGCCATTTAGCATGGTCCGACGATATATTCCATTAAAAATGGTTTAAAATACATTTTTGAGCCCCCCAATGTTTACCGAATGTTCAGCACCTCTTCCGGAACGTAGTCCAGTGTGCCGATCCTGAATTAGTTCGGCTTTTTTAATGAAATGAATAAAATGATCCGAGGCCTTCTGAAGCCTGTGCCTAAATTTTCAAGCAGGGTGTTCCAAATCCGGGCGCCCCCGGCCGGCCGTTAGCCGCGAACGCCGCCGCGAATCGTCGCCGAATCCAATGAAAAACCACATCTTTGGAGGCCCATATCTCTGGATTGTGTTTTTAGGGAAGCGGCGCGAGGTTTATTTACGGCGAAATCGCCTAAAAATGATCTTTTAAATGACAAAATGCTAATAGCTATTCTGTAGCCCTTTTCATCCGGGACCTTTCCATGACGTGCACGAACGTGAGCACGCGCGTCACTGCAACGTGAGTCCCCGGATGCTAAAGCGCTCGCCTATGGGAGAAAGCCTGGCATTATATGGCGCCATCTAGGGGCTGGCACTGGAAGCGTTAAAGCTATATTCAGGGACAATGAAAATGTGATTCCTCTCCAGCAGAGGGCGCTGGAGAGGAGCTTTTTGCCCATCATAAGAACACGCATAGAACAGCAGTTTCCAGAAATGGCGCCCAGATCGTAAACAACTCGAAAGAAACAAACTAACATCTTTACTCTATACAGCATGGAACGATCAAGTTCTACACATTCCAATCGGTAAGTGAAATAAAAGGTCATCTTTATTTACAAATGCAAACATATTTCGATAATTACATTTAACTAACGCTACCGTATGACTTGTATGCCTGCGGCCGGGTCATCTTGTCCCTTACTGGCCTTAGAGCGTGGAAATGTTTATTTTTTTATTACACCATTATAATGTTCTCATTTTTATCATATGACCCAATTACGGTAGGCCAACTTCTCCAGCTTCAGGATATGTATGATACTGATTTACTACGAAAATGTGGCATTTTATTAGTTCAGTAGTTTACAATCTAGGCATTAGCAGACTCAAAACGTGTATTTAGACCATCATAACTAACCCGAACCCTACGGGTCCTTTTGGTTACAGACCTGTTTGGTCATTCAGGGCTAGCGCTTTGCCGCTCTGGTAATTATACTGTCTGGTCAAATTATGTCTGGGGCAACAAATATATTTTGACATACAGTATGTCCACACAAGCCACCAGGACGATGACCCTGTATCTGGATTTATAACTTTGGAGCTGCTAAATGATCTATGCTGTGGGGTCTATCGATAAATGAATAACACTGCAGTATTCAATAGACTGAGGCATTTATTATGACTGCTTATTTATGAAAATCTAATCGTTCTTTACCCTTTGTTTTCATACAGATACCTTGTGTTTCATCATCGCTGCTACTGATCTGGAGTGCTGGATCTATCTTCGCTTGTGAAGAGCACATAACAACAAAGCATACATATGCTAACTAAAAGGTTTTATTTGTATTTTCTGAGCAGTCGTTTCGTTTCCATCACTAATGTTCTGCATGAAAGACTGACATGATCTAAAAATGAATAATAAAATGATGCTTTGATATACATAAACTGGATTGTCTCGATTTCAATTTGATCTAGTCAATGGTAAAGTTATTTGAATGTGTAAACATATTGTGAAAACGCTATGTTGTATTTTATACACTATAAATGCATTTCGGTATGAAACCCCATTTTAAACGCAATATCATATTGTTTAGCTGCATAACAACAGCCAAACAATATGGCATTTGTAAAAATAATAAAAATTTAAAAAAAAAACGTTCAGGGAGTTTGACAACACTGGTTTATTCAGGTTTATTCAGATTAGATTTTCATGCAGAATCAGTATATCTCTTATGTAGAAACTAGAAAGTCTTGCATGTAGAAGAAGTACATTTGAATTGGTGAGATTGGTTATGGTAGTAACCAGACTAAAATATTGACACAAAAGTCAATGTTACAATTTGTCATAAAACAGCACAGTACAATATAGGCCTACATTGATCTAATGGCCAAGGCTAGTGCAGTGTTTCCCAAAGTTTTAGATTTCAAGGTCTCCCTTTATATCTGACAGTGTACAAATGGAACCAAATGAACCTGTCAGCGTCCAGAGTTGTATGGGTCAATTTAGACCCCCCAACCCACAGTGTCCCTGGAATCCACTTTGATATAAACTACAAATAAACTGCCTTTGAAAAACCTCTTAGGTCTTGGTCTTGGCCTTGAGCTCTAGAGGCAAATAAGGTCACTTATCATTGTGACTTGGTCGACTAACTGACGACAAGGACCACTAGAGTCCTCAGGCTCTGGTAGCAGAGCTGGTCCAAACTTCTTATAAGGTCTCAGTGTAGATGCGATATTACTAATATATTCATTTTCTGGCCTCTTTGGTTTTCGAATGGCTTTGCCCTCAAATAATAGTGTCATAAACACGGAGGCACGGATACCTCTGATTGGTTGGCTTTAGCCAATATCTACCGTTCATGTTATGAATCAATTGACCAGACTGAACAGACCATTGATTTTGAATTTCAAATTCGTATTAGATGAATATCACCCATAAGCGGAGAAAATAACCACACTTTTAGACAGACTGGATAATTTCACAGGTTATAAATGACAGGCAGCTAATACAAGTATAAAATACAAATAAAAGGCCTTTGAAAACCCTCTTGTATTATTTAATATATTCAATTTAAAAGGGAAAAGCATATATGATTATTTAAAGAAAAAAACGCTTGAAAATCTAAGTCCACAGTATATCATACTCCCTAAATGTGTTTGCACAGCTCACTTCGCACAGGTGCGATTTTTAATTATACCAACCTGTTGCACATAGAACACACTGTGAAGTTGTTTATAAAAAGTTAAAGTACATTAGCTACTACAGGAAACTAATGTCATTGGTGTATACAATATACCAAACTGTATACACATGTACATCTGAAGATAATTTTGTCATTCTCTTTGCCTTTTGCACTCTTTCTTTCCTAAGTCATTATTTGTCACGGTTTGGTTCAGGAGGTTTAAGACTCAAGAGCAGAACGAAGGTCAGAGGCAAAGCAGTGCAGTTGTGAGGAAATGTATTAATTATCAAAGGCAATACAAGAAGGGGAACACTAAACTGGTAAAAACTAAGGGCAGAACATGAACACAAGGCACAAAATACTCAAAAGACTGGATACACTAGATAACAAGCGCAGGCAACAAGACAGCAAAGCAAACCACAACTTACGATGACGAACCGACAATGAACAGAACACACTGGGGAGTATATATGTTACAGTATGTTCAAGAAACCAGTAAAAGTTGTCAAGGAGCACTCGTTTTGACGTTCACCACACACTAATCACCACCAGATGGCGACGTCAGCCACTGCTCTGCCATTCACCAGAGTGTATATAAGAGAGTTACGTCACGCTTTGAACTCGCCGCAGACCGGAAGTGTTTACTCTTTATTTACTAGCCTAGCCTAGCCTAGCCTAGCCTAGCCATTAGCTCCATTGTAGTCACTTGGACAGGGCGTTTAACGTGCGCTTGCCCAGGCCTTACGGCCTGGGCATAAATATAACGATTGCATTCACCACGGCTTCGTAACTCGCGCGGCGCTCCGCCGGCCGCGCGGCCCTGGCCCGCTCTTCGCGGCCACTCGCGCCTGCGGCGCTCGGGGGCGAAGAGCAGGACCAAGGTCCGCTGGCCTTCGCGCCGCTTGGGGCTTCGTGGACCCAGGGGGGCCTCGTAACTCGTTTGGGCTTCGTGGATACAGGGGGGCTTCGGTAGCCGCTCGCAGTGTCGTGGACAATAGAGCGGCGCACCGCCTGGAGTACGTTGTTGTGGCGACCGCTTGCTCCGCCCCGTGCCGCACCACGAGTGCTCCGCGTCTCGAATGTGCTGTTTCTCTAATATACTATGACATAAATACACAGGGCAACTAGACACAGGTGAACTCAAAATACAATCAACATTGGGATTGGCTGGGGCATAACAGGACACAGGAGGAGAACATAACTAATCAATGTGAGGTTAGACAAGGCAGGAAAACAACTACAGGGGGAGACAGGAAACACTGGGTACAAAAGTACAAAATAAGGCAAAACCAAAATACAAGACCAGATACAGAAAGGCAACAAGGCCTAAAGTCCAAAACTCAAAACAAGGGCAAAGCCTCAAAGTTCAAAAACTAAAGTCCAGACTGACAAGAAAGTACAGTGTGAATGGCAATAGCAATAATTCTTCAGTCTTGACAAGAGAAACTTGATGCAAGCTTCTACAGAGAAGCTGAAGCCTTCTGTCCACATAGTCTTAAAGAGACAGTACATTCAGTGTCCAGTGTATGCGAGGTTTGAATCTGATTACGTGGCATGGCTCCAAGGGACTGCGAGGAGCGGACTGAGTCTTTATTATGTAGTGCATGATAATACTGAGAAAGTGTCTGTGGCATGGCTCCATGTGGCCACGAAGGTCCACGAGGAGCGAACTGTGACATTATTAATTATTACGACTTAATTGCGACCATAGGTCGCATTTACTGTCCGTCCGTCAGTCCGTCAGTCTGTCTGTCACACACAAAGTGTAAGTCCGTCAGTCTGTCTGTCACACCTCACACGTCACACTCTTGCCCTGCTCATATCTCCGCAACCGTTGCCCCGATCCATGCCAAATTTTGCACACACCTTCCTTACCTGCCAAACTACAACCTCCAAGGACCCCCGGAGCTCCAGGGACCCCCAGGTCCCTGGGGGACCCCCAGATGTAAAAAATGACCAAATGTGCTAAACTGACCAAATGACCACCCCCACGGGGCAGCTCACGGGGAATTCCCGGGGACCACCCACTCCTGGTGCTCCAGAACGGATGCAAAAGTGGTGGCGCCCCCAGTGGAGGACCCCCTACACTGCAGCTCACATAAAATGCCGTAACTCCGGCTAGGAGCGACCGGGACAGCCGGGGCCGGTACCTATTCGTCCGCCTTGCCGGCGCGGAGACCCCACCCCTCATTTCTCACATGGCCCTCTTCTAGCACCACCATGAGGCCGATTCTTGCAAAACACATTTTTGGACACTGCTCCTACAATTTTTGCCCTCAAATCACGCAAATCGGTACACAGTATGTCTACACTCATCCCATCAACATGAATCTCTCCCATATAGCGCCACCTCCAGGCCGATTTTTAAAAACACATTTTTGGACACTGCTCCTACAGATTTTGCCCTAAAATCACGAAAATCACTACACAGTATGTCTACACTCATGTCATCAACATGGATCAGGAAGATTTTGGCAAAACACATTTTTGCCCTATTTGTGGAGATCAGTGACCTACGGTCGCTTATCTCCCGATTAGGGAGTGTTACTGGTATTTTATCTTTAGATGTGTTGTTTTTTTGTTGTTCTGCTGTTATTTTTATATATACCATTGCATTGTCTGAAAGGAAGCCGAACAAAAATAAGTTTTACTCTTATGTACCTGTACAAAAGACGTAACAATAAAGTACAACCTTGAAACCTCGAACCTTGAATGGCCACGCACACACACACACACACACACACACACACACACACACACACAAACACACACACACACACACACACACACACACACACACACACACACACACACACACACACACACACACGGGAGGAGGGGCAGAGCTAAAGTATAGTGTTCTTTTGCATTTGAATGTGCTTTTTGGTCATTTGTATACTGTATTTTTAAAGTAATAAATATGCAATCTGTGGTATTTAAGTTCACACTGAAGCATTGTATGAAATGTCACATGGTCACATCTCTACTCAGTACTTTGTGATGTAATCAAACATTGTGTGTTGTTCTGTCCATCAGGTGTCTGTCCTCTCACACTGGACACAAACACAGCAGAACCATGCCTCTCTCTGTCTGAGAACAACAGAAAGGTGAGACGGACCAGCGAGGACCAATCATATCCAGATCATCCAAACAGATTTCATGGCGTCCCACAGGTTCTGTGTAGAGAGGCTCTGACTGGAGGCAGTTACTGGGAGGTCACCTGGAGTAGATGTGTTTGTATAGCAGTGACTGAGAGTGGAATCTCTAGGAAAGGATGGGGTGATGACTCTATGTTAGGATACAACAACAGGTCCTGGGTTCTGGAATGTGTTGGTCCAGACAACAGATACTCTGTACGTCACAATAAGAAGTTAACCATCCTCCGTGTCCGTCCCTCTGGCTGCTACAGAGTAGCAGTGTATGTGGACTGTCCTGCTGGCCGTCTGTCCTTCTACAGAGTGTCCTCCGACACACACACACACCTGCACACCTTCCAGGCCTCCTTCACTGAACCACTCTATGCTGGGTTCTGTATGCTCAAGGACTCCTCAGTGTCTTTGTGTCAGATAGAGTAAGGCACACACACACACACACACACACACACACACACACACACACACACACACACACACACACACACACACACACACACACACACACACTCTCTCTCTCTCTCTCTCTCTCTCTCTCTCTCTCTCTCTCTCTCTCTCTCTCTCTCTTTTGTTACCCTAAAGCCTCAATACAAGCTCACAACACGTTGCATGTTGTAAATGTTTATAGATATGTTATTTTATGTTTATAACATGTATATGTTGTATAGATATGGTATTTGATGTGTTTATAACATGTAGATGTTCTATAGATCTGGTATTTGATGTGTTTATAACATGTAGATGTTCTATAGATCTGGTACTTGATGTGTTTATAACATGTTCTATAGATCTGATATTTGATGTGTTTTATAACATGTTGGTTTGTTCTGGTCTTTCAGAGCGGCCCTTCCATCCAGAGTTTCTCCCATCGTGATCACAGAAAACTCAACCAATGAATACAGGTATGTAAGTCACATGACCAATGAATACAGGTCCTTAATTAAGTCACATGACCAATGAATACATGCAACATGCGACACATGAAGTCAATAGATATGACTGAATACATGCAACATGTGACAACATGACTCCTCATGAAGTCAATAGAGATGATATCAATAACAATGTGTGTTTTGTGTCTCAGGCTCCAGCTCCCCGGGGCGGGGCTGTTCCAGTGCAGAGCGACAGGGTTGGTGTTTGGAACTACAGGGAAAGGAGACGTGGTCTTCAGGACTGTCTGTTGGGATGAAAGATGGCTCCAGACAACAGCAGGGACTCCTGCAGGGCCTCTGTTTGACATCCAGTGTCCTCAGAAGTGTGTCCGCCAGCTAGGCCTGCCACACTGTGCCGTCATGCCCGGTGAGGAGCAGCTCTCAGCATTGTCCACAATTATACAGTATAACAAACTGTGTGTGTGTGTGTGTGTGTGTGTGTGTGTGTGTGTGTGTGTGTGTGTGTGTGTGTGTGTGTGTGTGTGTGCGCATGTGTTTTATCCTACACTCCAGGTGACCTCCCAGTAATTCACATGTTTTCCTTGTTAGGGCCCCAGCACTGCAGCAGTGCGAAGCCCTATTGAAATTGCAAAATTATTATTATTATTACCCATAATGGATCGCATTTTTTAGGAACTAAACGTACTCCAAAAGTTGCACAATATCAGTCGTTTCCGGTTTCTTTTCGAAACCAGAACTTCAAAGATGGCGGATTTTAATTTGCCATTGGAGTTTTTACAGTCTATGATCGTGATTAATATTTCCTTGTAAATGTTAGGTCAAGGATGAAACAAATTTTTCTAGTTGACATCATGGGGGTGCTATAACAGGCAATTTAATTCATATTTTATTCTATTTTTTACAATACAATATTACAACACAACAGTTGTTGCTACTCCTCCTACTCAGTAGCAACAATTTGCATGTAACCTACATAATCTACATAATGCACAAAGCTATAAGCACTGCTGGAGCCATCAGTGAGAAACTCTGAATGCACAATCCTGGAACCCCCATGTAAAAGTATTCACATTGTCCTGGTATAGCGCCACCATGAGGTCAGTTTTAGCTACCTGGCCTGGCTCAGACCTGTGCTCCTAACTGATACATTTCTCTTGTTGTGTTTGCCAGATCCTTGCATCCAGCACCCTGGAATGGTTTGTGACTGCTGTGAGGTAGGTATCTGGGGGACCAGGTATAAGTGTACAGTGTGTCCTGACTATGACCTGTGCACTGCCTGTCAGTACACTGGGCTTCATAAATACCACCGTCTGAGGTCCATCCAGCCCCCATCCCAGGTCAGAATATAATCATTACTAGAAAAGAAAATTCCTATGAAATTAAGTGTGCTTGCAGCTCGCTAAGTGTATGCATTAACATTTTTTATATTAGCATTTGTAGCATTAGCATTTTTTATATTAGCATTAGCATTTTAACATTAGCATTAGCATTTATACCATTAGCATTAGTGGAAGTAGCTGTTAGCATTAGCGGTTAGCCTTTAGATCTGTCAGACCACCCGTCAAGTTTGAGAACAGTAACATGTTAGGAATTGGAGTTATAGCTGTTTAAAGCTCAGCCAATAGGAAGACAGGTGGGGCTTAAGAGGGGCGGGGCTTGAGTCCCTATTGGCTGTTTAAGTTCAGACACAGAGTTTTGAGAGGGTACCATGCTGCAAACTGGAGTTATAGCTGTTTAAAGCTCAGCCAATAGGAAGACAGAGGGGGCGGGGCTAATCATTACAGCTCGTCCCTATTGGACATCTAAGTACTCACGCCAAGTTTCGAGACGGTACCATGCTGCTAAGTGCTAACTGGCGTTATAGCTGTTTAAAGCTCAGCCAATAGGAAGATAGGGGCGGGGCTTAAGAGGGGCCAGGCTTGAGTAATAAGTCCCTATTGGTCGTTTAAGTCCAGACACCAAGTTTCAAGACGGTACCATGCTGTGAACTGGAGTTATGGCTGTTTAAAGCATAGCCAATAGGAACACAGAGGGGGTGGGGCTTAATCAATTACAGCTCGTCCCTATTGGCCTGAAAAAGTCCAAAGTCGTGTGAGCGTATTAAAGTTTTAAATCACGTTGCTAGGCAAAAGTATGCCAGAGTTATGTGGCACCAAAGTTTTTTTGAGTCCCCCATTCAAAGTCAAAGGGGTTTTTGGGATTTCTTTTTTGCGAATTACGTCGCCATGGTAACGCGGATCAGAAAGAAAAGTAATAGCAACCTATTCCTGGCCAAACCGCACATTTTGATGTATGTATTGCGGGGGTGGTGTAAATTGTGCGGCAGTTATGACATGTCGAAATTTGTGGGATCATTATTCTTGTGAACTAACTAAGTATGGCGGATTACAATAAGTGTTTTGCCATTTTTGCCATTAATGTTAATGACATTATTCACTTTTCTGGAGAAAAAGATGGCTAATTCATGGCCTTGCTAAGGAAACGGGTTTGCTAGCATACAATGTACATTAGGGATGCAAAGATATACCGGTACCGGCGGTACGGATCGTAATCGCGATACAAACGTCCGCGATACGAGTGAATCGGTTCATTCAGTGTGTACCGGTACAATAGACGGCTGAAATCGTGATGGATCGTACCGTGAGTGTCTGGATCGGTAAATTCCGCGATTGTATCGGTTCTTCCATATAGTATTTAATTCTATCCTGTGTTTCCGAGGCGCCATGAATGCACCATCATCAGCGTTCAGCCCCCTCCCCAAAAGCCAGTCTTTAACGCGAGCTGCGACTGGACAACATCTGCGCTCTGCATGCAGGGCTTGCAGGCAACCAGGGAGACAGACAGTGCAGCGAAATGCGAGTGATTCAACACAGACGAACTAGCAGCCCCGCGGGTTAAAAAGATGCAAGATTAGTAGTACAGTAGCCTACTTAGCTTTATAACATCCAAGTCCGCTGCGCTGATTGTTGTCACAGAGTAGCACAGGCTGAGTGATATGTAATCAACAGCCGTTTCTTAGCGAATCTCCGACGGACAATTGATTGAGATCATCTTCTGCGCTATATTAACTGCACACACAACAACAATGTTGCTGGGTGTTGTAGGACTACTGCTTGCGTTTAAAACAAAGTATTTGTCACTGTTCTACAACTTTCCTGTTTGATGCAAGCAACTCTCTCACTTTCTCTGCTGCTAGTTCTGCTCTGGGAAAGAAGCCTAATTCAGGGCTGCCAAGTTTCAGACATTTTTAAGAGTGAGACATTTTTTGGGGGGGGGGCTGCGAAATTTTTTGGCCTTTTTAACATCGATTTAGAGCGATTTCGTGGCGTGTGGGGCTTAAGTTGGTTGGCGCAGACGGGGTCACTACCTCATGCTTATAAAGCATTCAAACTGAGTGACCAGCACAAGTAGAAATAAACTTGCAACAAGAATGACCAATAAATATACATTTATTAGTAAAACTACTAATACTGAATACAGTACTACTAGTAAGGCTAGTGGTTCTCAACCTTTTCAGACTGCCCCAAATAATCATATTTTAACTGGGGACTCTCCACCCTATAAGCGTTCAGGCAACATTTTGTAGGCTATAACACGGTTCTACTGTGAAAATAGACATGTGAGCATGTAGATCTACTATTTTCACAATGTCTGCCTCTATTACTTGACAATTTGGCCAATGTTTAATTTGTCATCTTAGAGCTATTTTGTCACTTTAGAAATGTGCAGATACCCTCTATACACTTAAACTTTATGTTGGTTTGTTTACTGTTGAGTGAGAAAACAATGTTTCACATTAAGTTAATCATGGCGACCTCCACAAAATAATTTGGGGACCCCTGGGGGTCCCGACCCACATGTTGAGAACCACTGGGCTACTGGGATTCTTCCCTCTAGTAGAGTAGTAGACTAGTAGGCCTAGTGTTGGTGCAAACCTCCCTATCTCTTCTAAAGCCCTCCTCAGAATATGGGGATATTAGGGTTCAAGACAAGTGGATATAACCCATGAAATGATTGCGCGTGGGCTCTTTCGTGCATGCGCTCGCGGGAGGCAAGAGCTGGATTGTGGTCATCTTTGTGAAATATTGCCCGGCGTTTACTCGCGGAGCGAGTGTGTTTCTCCACCGCGGGGGCGCCGCGATCCCCGGCCCCGCAGATCGAAGCGAGAAAGCCGCCGTCTGTAGGGCTCTCTCTCTCGCTCCGTCGCCTGCATGTGTGTATGTGTAGAGGGGAGAGAGAGTGGAGGAGCAGAGCAGCTGCATTCACTGCGCTTAGAATTCTCCGTGCGACTTTTACCGAGTGAGAAAACCCCCGCAACTTTCGGGAGAGGTCCGTGGGATGGCTGTAAAATTGCGTGAGAAATGGCATGTGTGGCGTGTGGCGTGAGAAGAGGTTAAATTGCGTAACTCTCACGCTCAAAGCGTGAGACTTGGCAGCCCTGCTAATTTATACATCGCAGTACAAGGGTGTCGCACCTAAAATAGCAGACCCTCAAGCTCACAATGCGTTGTGGATGCGACGCGCTGTGAGCTTGTTTGTCTGTTTTAAAACATTTTGGCTATAAAAAATGCATAATCCTGGATTAAATATAATATATATTATATAATATTATATTATATTATATTATATTATATTATATTATATTATATTATATAATATAATATAATATAATAATACAAACCAGGGAGGGACTTTATTGTTTTTCAGGTCAAGGACCCCTTAGCTCAGACAGAGATCAAGCAGGGACTCTCGCTGTAGGCTAGGCATTATAGCCTACTGTATCACACAAATATTTGGCAGGCCCCCTGTAATAACCCTGGATTGGGGACCCTGTCCCTGACCCCCAGTTGAAGACATATAGTATACTGTAGTGTCCCGGTGCTACCTTAAGTTAAGCCATCAATACTAATAATGACATAGGCCTTCTATATGATTAGTTATCAAACAATTCTACAATAGCCAGCAGCTTTGTGTTCTCCCAGAATACTATATGTTGGGTTGTTAGACAGAGCCTAGTACTACAGTGAAACAATAAATTGCCTTGAATTTAATTTCATACATTTTTAGTCGCTATGTTTTGTAAATTTTGGGATGTGGGCTTGAATCGTGGTGAATCGTGAATCGTATCGCATCGTATCGGGAACAGGGGTGTATCGTGATGTATCGTATCGGCAGGATTTCAATGTATCGCAATTCAGAATCAGAATCAGAAATACTTTATTGTCACACCTTAAAAATATAAAAGGGTGAAATTCATTTGACAGTGCTCCTCAGACTTGCAGTTCATCATTAGTATAAAAATAATATAAATTGTCTATATATATATATAAAAACATCATCACATAATGAAAATATTAAAAGTTAGCTAAAAGGTTGCTTTTAAGTTTAAAAAGTAACAAAGACTATCTTAAATTGTAACTCCTAAATTAAAAACTTCACATTTGTATCTCATAGCACTATTTGTTCAAGAGTCTTATCGCTTGATAAAAGAAAGTTTTTTGTGTTCTTTCAGTCTTGCCCACAAGGCTTTGGTATTTTGTCCCGTTCCGATGGGACCGCGACTCCACAAACTTTCCATGGTTCGGATGGAATGGGTCCTTGATGATCCTCCTGGCTTTGGCAACACACCGGCTGTTGTAGAGGCTCTGGATGGAGGGGAGCTCACACCCACAGATCTTCTGTGCTGTCCGCACCACCCGCTCCATTGCAGAGCGATTGAGAGCAGAACAGCTCCCAAACCAGGCAGTGAAACTACCGGTCAGAACACTCTCCACAGTGCTTCTGTAGAAAGTCCTCAGAATCCTTGTTCCCATGCCAAATTTCTTTAGCTGCCTGAGGTGATAGAGGCGTTGTTGGGCCGTCTTTACAACATGCTCAGTGTGCACGTTCCACCTGAGATCATCAGAGATGTGGACTCCTAAGAACTTGAAGCTGTCAACTCTCTCCACCACCGATCCGTTGATAATGATGGGGTCTAGCTTCTCCTTTTGACCCTTCATCCTGAAGTCAATGACCAGCTCTTTGGTCTTGTCAACATTCAGGGATAGGTTATTCTTCTCGCACCACTGAGCCAGATTGTCTATTTCTCTCCTGTAGTCCGTCTCGTCATTGTTCTTAATCAGGCCCAGCACAGTTGTATCATCCGCGAACTTAATCACCATGTTCGAACCATACTTGGCCTCACAATCCAGTGTGTAGAGGGAATAGAGGAGGGGGCTCAGGACACAGCCCTGGGGGGCTCCGGTGTTGATGGTCAGAGAAGTGGAGGTCATGGCACCCATCCTTACCACCTGACGTCGGTTCCTCAGGAAATGGTAGGGTGACCATAGCTGAGTGGTTAGGGAGCCTGCCTGGGGAACCAGTTCCCCTGGTTGTCCCTGGTTCGATTCCCGGTCAGGCAGCAATGTGTCAATGTGTCCCTGAGCAAGACCTTAACCCAAAATTGCTCCCCGAGCGCCTATGTATGGCTGCTCACTGCTCCTAGTTGTTATAGGATGGGTAAAATGCAGAGATAAATCTCACTTATGTGCAAATGTACGCGACAAAAAAAAACGTCCCGAAGGCGCGGGACCATATTCTTTTCTTTTCTCTTTTGCTAGGTTAGACCACACACGCCACATTTGGCTGCTGTGGAGAGTCTATATATGGTCATGGCTGACATCACAGTGACATCAGCTTGAGCGACAGAGTATAACAAGGCCAGGCAGAGTCACAGACCTGAAAACTGACATAAGAGCAGTACAGACCTGCGAGCTGGAAGCAGCTCAACCACAGACGTATTTAAGAGCTGCAAGCTGCTCAACCACAGACGTTCTTCAAGACATCGAAGGAAAACACAACCCAAACGTCTCTTCAGATCAGTGACCATGAGTAGCTGAGTGGTTAGGGAGCCTGCCTGGGGAACCAGTTCCCCTGGTTGTCCCTGGTTCGATTCCCGGTCAGGCAGCAATGTGTCAATGTGTCCCTGAGCAAGACCTTAACCCAAAATTGCTCCCCGAGCGCCTATGTATGGCTGCTCACTGCTCCTAGTTGTTATAGGATGGGTAAAATGCAGAGATAAATCTCACGTATGTGCAAATGTACGCGACAAAAACAGTCCCGAAGGCGCGGGACCATATTCTATTTCTATTCTAAATCCAAAATCAGGTTACGTAGGAGGGGGTCGAGGTTTAATAACCTGAGTTTTGTGTCCAGTATAGTGGGGACAATAGTGTTGAATGCAGAACTATAATCTATAAACAACATCCTCAGGTAGGAGTTTTTATTTTCCAGGTGAGTGACAGCTGTATGGAGAGTTGTGGCTATTGCATCCTCTGTTGATCTGTTCTTACGATATGCGTATTGGTGCTTATCCAGACCTGGCATCAAACTGTCTTGAATTCGTTTTTGTATTAGCTTCTCGTAACATTTGCTCACAATAGATGTGAGAGCCACAGGTCGCCAATCATTTAAGCTCAGTATTTTGGACTTTTTTGGCACTGGTACAATAACAGCTGATTTAAAACAGGAGGGATAGACACCCGTGGCAAGAGAGAGGTTGAATATATCCTTAAAGACACCAGCCAATTGCTCTGCACACGTTTTAATCACCCTACCTGAAATATCATCTGGACCTGCTGCTTTCTTAATATTAATTCTTTTAAACTCTTTACACACCTCCCCTTCTGTGATGACCAGAGCACTGGGCAGGGCGACGGTGGTGGGGGCTCTTTGGGGCGGGGGGTCTACATTTACCACATCAAAGCGTGCATAGAATTTATTTAACTCCTCCGGGAGGGATGCAGGGACATTGGCTGCATTTTTGGGCTTGCTTTTATAGTCTGTTATATTATGCAGCCCCTGCCAGACACTGCGCGAGTTATTGTCGCTTAGCTGTGTCTCAATCTTATCTCTGTATTCATTTTTAGCCGCTCTAATCACGCAGCGCAAGTTATACTTTGCTCTTTTAATTTCGTCCTTGTCACCTGTAGCAAAAGCTGCGTCTCTTTCTACAAGTGCTGTGCGCACTTGGCTATTTAGCCATGGCTTTTGATTCGGGAATATTTTCACTGTTTTCCTTTGGATAATGTCACTCGTGCATTTACTGACATAGCTTGTCACGGTGTCTGCGAATTCATCAACATTGTTACCTGCTGATTCCCTGAACATCTTCCAGTCCGTCTGTTCCAGTCAGCTCTGGAGCTGTGCGCTCGATTCACTATCCCAGCAGAGCACGGACTTCACGGTGGGTGGAGTTCGTTTAAGCTTCTGTGTGTAGTTTGGCACCAGCAGTATAGCAGAGTGATCGGACCTTCCAAAGGGAGCGTGCAGTATGGACTTGTATGCCCCCCGGTGGGCCGTGTAACAATGATCCAACGTATTATTCCCTCTTGTTTTAACATCTATATGTTGATACAATTTGGGGAGTGTTTTACGCAAGGAAGCCTGGTTAAAATCTCCGGTTATAATTATAAGCCCCTCGGGCTGTTGATTCTCTGCACTGTTTATTTCCTCATGCAGTACTCTGAGGGCTTTGTCTTTATCCGCGCTGGGCGGTATGTAGACAGACATCACGATAGTTGATGTAAATTCCCTCGGTAGGAAAAAGGGTCGGCACTTCACAGCAAGAAACTCCACATCAGGAGAACAGAAAGTTTTCATAACATGGATGTTGTTTGGCTCGCACCACTTGTTGTTTACATACAAACACACTCCTCCGCCTGTCGCCTTCTCTGAAAGCCGAGGACAGCGGTCGGCACGGAATACACTGAAACCAGGAATGTCAATAGATCTGTCCGGCATGTCGGGCCGTAACCAGGTTTCAGTCAAAGAGATAAGGCTGCAGTCCTTCATCTTTCTTTGGTATAAAACCCTGGCGCGCAGTTCACACAGTTTGTTTTCCAGTGACTGGACATTTGCCAACAAGATGCAGGGTAGAGGAGGATTCTTGCCTTTGTCGATTCTTGTCCTTAATTTTATTAGAATCCCCCCTCTCTTTCCACGTTTTCGGCTTATTTTCTTTTCACCTGGCAATGGGTTGTCATCTTGATGCTGAACGCCATTCCCTTCGGTGTCGCACCTCACAAACAATGGGTCCACATACTCCAACTGGACCCCATCAGTCTTGTGAGTAAAGAAGTCTTTAAAACTTAACAATGTCTCCCTATCATAAGTGATTCTACTTAGGATGTCTTTAGGAGCCATCGTACTGTATCATTAAAAAAAAAGATTAATAAAATAACTATTTAATACTAAAACAACTGCTTGTCATTGAGGAACTCCTGACACGGCAGCCTTGCCCCTCGGCGCCATCTTCAATCGGGCAATTATATTGTATCGCTGGCAGTGTATCGAGGTGCGTATTGTATTGCCTCAGTGGTCGAGATTCGCATCCCTAATGTACATTGAATAGCCTATACATAAATAACATGATTGTATTTATTTCTGACCAACAGTGCTCAACTAGAAAAGAACATTTCTACGAAATTTTACATGTGCCTGCAGCTCGCTAAGTGTGTGCAACCTTGTGTTGTGGTTGGTGTTAGCATTAGCATTTTTAGCTATAACATTAACATCAGCATTAGCATTTGAATTTTTAACATTAGCATTAGCTTTAACATTAGTCTTTTAGCATTAGCATTTTTTAGCATTAACATTAGCATTTTTTGCATTAGCATTTTTTGCATTAGCATTAGCATTTTTAGCATTAGCTAGCATTAGCATTTTAGCATTAAGATTTTTAGCATTAGTATTTCTAACATTAACATTAGCATTTTTAACATTAGCTAGCATTAGCATTTCTAACATTAGCATTCTTAGCATTTGCATTTTTAGCATTAGCTTAACAGTGCTCAAATAGTAACTTTTTTGGTAATGACACCCAATAAAGGTACTCTCAGATCAGGGCGTATAAACCGTTAAATTACTTACATTTATGGAGTACCAGATCACATGACCATGTCTGGTCATGTGATCTGGTACTGCTAATTTCCATGGCAACCACATCATGGTTGTTTGAATAAAACTTTATTGTTCTCATAAATGTTTGGTGTGATGTTAATGACGCATGCATGAGGGACAGTGATATTTAACAGTTAAACAGTTGAAAAAAATGTTCAAATTGCACATAAATTAACAATATGAAATTGAAATATGACTTTTCAAGTTATGTGGAAATACAAAGTACATTTATAATTAATTTAACCATTTGTATTACTTTAATCTGGAGATGAAGTTCAAAGGTCTGATTTAGGGACATGCCCAACATAGTGAATTTCTGGTACTTTTGAGTTTTCAATATACTGAAAAAAATATGAAAATGTTATCACTGATGCAGAAGTGATTTTTTTTTCAATGCCACTACAATCTAGCATATTTATTTTTTCATAAAAAAAAGGTCATGCCCACTTGCCCGAAAAGTAAATCTTCCATTATAAAATGATAGGTTAGATTTTAATTACCACTCAATTTAACCCTTTTTTTACCCCCTGGGGCTGTGCGATAAATCTCGCTACTACATTTTTATCCAAATTCCTACATAGCTGTGTAGTGTTGCAACAGTGAAAACAGCACATTATAGGTAAACGGTACTTTTATTTTAAATTCCACAGACCAGAAGACAGAGCACTGTTTAGACAGATATCTTGTGTTGTGTTAGACAGTTGCGTCCCCTCTTAAATGAGCACTTGGGCAACCTGAAAGCAAACTCTACGTTTTATTTACCTGCCGGGGGCAGGTGGGCAAGCCTTAGTGTCAAAAAAAAATAAAATAAATAGATATATGTATATATATATATATATATATATATATATATATATATATATATATATATAGTTTATTCACCTGCATTATGTTTAACTATTTGTGTAGTTACTTTGTAGAAATTATTCATTTTCCTTACACTACATTTACTTTAAGTTTACTCCGGAGGCACTTTGGAAATTGCGTTATAAGTTACATTTAAAGGACAACTTTAGTTTTTTACAACAAGGTGGTGGAAATATTATTTGTAAACAACAACACCTTCTTATTCCCATATGAGATACAATAATCCATCACACAGAAATAAGACAGGTGAGTGATTCAGAGTGAGAATGGAACGTTTTACTATGGAGAGAGAGTATTCAAGACAAAGGTACAACAGAATAGTCAATGGTTCGTGCTCTCTCCGACAAATTATGTTTTGACATGAGTTTATGTATGGTCATTTGGTCAGTCAGTATAGATGACGTTTCAACAGTTCATAGGATATGTTTCTTGTCCACAAATGACAAGACAAAGAGTCCATATACAGGGTTCCTGGGGGGAGATGTCCTTGCTGGTGTCTGGATGACACCAAATGTCCCAGGCCGAGCCTTAGAATACCAAAACAATTCTCATTGTTTAGGTACAGGCTCCAGGCAGTTGATAAGGCCTGATTTGTACCAGACGGAGACCTTGTGGGTACTGTACATGACATGAGTATAACAGGACACAGTCACTGTGTCTTAGGCACCATTGATAAAAAGATGATATGAACCATAACAAAATACCTATCACAAGGGTTCATATTTTAGATTGTAATTAAAGAATATAAAAGATAAGAGTAAAAATGATTTCATTCACTTCTTTCTATTGTTTTAGAGATTCTTATTTTCAGTGGCTAGCATTACATTTATAAAATAATAATAATAATGAAACCCTATCTCTCTTTTTTTGTCTTTAAGACAGCAGACACGTATCCAAGAAGCCATAAGGGAGGTGAAGGTATGTATCTTGACAGAAGACATCAACTATCATCGAGACCGAGCATTGCACAAGTGTGAAGCCCTGTTGAAATTACAACGATTATTATTTTATGCTCAAATTAATTGCATTTTTGAGGGCCTAAACTACTCAAAAAGGTTAGCACTTTTACACAAACATCACTCGTGGCGAATATATTACATATTTTAACTCTTTTACTGCTTTGAGCGTTAAAGCTTGTCCCAATTCTGAACGCGGCGCAATACGAACGCTTGTTCTTTTACCTTGTTTGATGACTGTAAGCTGATGAGGGGTCGCGTGGGTGTGTACAGTAAAAACAACTCCCGTAATGCTGCTCCCAAATTTCCACTACACGTAAACATCAATGATGTCCAATTCTATTCCTGGCTGTTCTCTGTGGACCTGATCAAGGAAATGCATTTCTACACTCTGAACGATGGAAAGAGGGGAGGGCCATTTCACATTCATTCTACAGTACAGATATACAGTATGTGTCCATTGAAAAAGATTTGGTTTTGATATAATCCATAGATAATTTTCTATAACATCGCAAAGGTAATCTACTTTTTGCTGGAACCAGCACAAATAAATACATAATAAATATGGCAGTAGAACTGTTAATGGTCTTGAAAAGGTGCATGGCCTAATTAGTAGGGCAGGAGAGAGGGGTCTACCAGCACCCCAATGACAGTTTTTCGAAACCTGTTTTTTTTGGACCGTTATGATGTCTAGTTATGATTTCTGCTTGTTGCCGTCGCCAACTAATGTCCCATGGGGTTCATTTTTAACCTTTTCTCACAACCATTCCCAATCTGAACCATACAATGGTCATAACAGAAAATGCCATAACGCTTGATGTAAACAACCTACAGGGACAAATGAACACACTTTTCTATATGATTTTGACCCAGGGAATTCATTAAAGTGGTTATTTTTTACATTTAAGCACATCTTGACCCTATTTCAGGACAGAAACGGCGAAGAATAACCCAAAAATGTTCAAAACACGTCTATACTTCTCTTTGTACAGATTAATTAAGGTGTATTCTTTTGATACCACAGGTTTTTTAGGACCCTTATGATGTCTAGTTATGATTTCTGCTTGTTGCCGTGGTCAACTAATGTCCCATGGGGTTCATTTTTAACCTTTTCTCACATATCCCCAATTAGTGTGGGGATTTAGGAGAGCAAATGCTAATTTCGTACAATTTTGACTTAAAGCGCGAAATTTTGCACAGATGTAGCCCAGGGCTTGCTCTAATGATTTAGCTAGGGCGCCCGAGTCTGCGACCTTCGGGGTCGCCACAGCGGTCAAATCAAGTTGGGCTTCCATTGACTTTCTATACAGGAGGAAAATACACAGAAAAAGATTTTTTTTCTGGGTATTTAAGGAGGATCTGAGGGGTCTAACTAGGGGTTTGTCATGATGCTGAATCCATTGCAGGCATTTGTTTTGCACAAAAAACATTCTGTGGGCTAGAAATGGCCTCAGAAAACAATACACGTATGGGTGAGTATTCATGTTAGTCGGAGGCCTTAGGGTTTTTTTTTCTTGTGCTAATCAGTCTAAAAGTTCAAAATTTTGCACAGATGTAGCTCAGGGCATGTTCTAATGATTTAGCTAGGGCGCCCGAGTCTGCGACCTTCGGGGTCGCCACAGCACCCACACAACTCTGAAAAGTGATGACTCATCACTTTTCATCACTAAAGTCGATGGGAGCCCAACTTGATTTGGCCGCTGTGGCAACCCCGAATGTCGCAGACTCGGGCGCCCTAGTTAAATCATTAGAGCATGCCCTGAGCTACATCTGTGCAAAATCTTGAACTTTTAGACTGATTAGCACGAGAAAAAAAAACCCTAAGGCCTCCGACTAACATGAATACTCACCCATACGTGTATTGTTTTCTAAGGCCATTTCTAGCCCACTGAATGTTTTTTGTGCAAAACAAATGCCTGCAATGGATTCAGCATCATGACAAACCTCTAGTTAGACCCCTCAGATCCTCCTTAAATACCCAGAAAAAAAATCTTTTTCTGGGTATTTTCCTCCTGTATAGAAAGTCAATGGAAGCCCAACTTGATTTGACCGCTGTAGAGACCTCGAAGGTCGCAGACTCGGGCGCCCTAGCTAAATCATTAGAGCAAGCCCTGGGCTACATCTGTGCAAAATTTCACGCTTTAAGTCAAAATTGCACGAAATTAGCATTTGCTCCCCTAAATCCTCACACTAATTGGGGATATGTGAGAAAAGGTTAAAAATGAACCCCATGGGACATTAGTTGACCACGGCAACAAGCAGAAATCATAACTAGACATCATAAGGGTCCTAAAAAACCTGTGGTATCAAAAGAATACACCTTAATTCATCTGTACAAAGAGAAGTATAGACGTGTTTTGAACATTTTTGGGTTATTCTTCGCCGTTTCTGTCCTGAAATAGGGTCAAGATGTGCTTAAATGTAAAAAATAACCACTTTAATGAATTCCCTGGGTCAAAATCATATAGAAAAGTGTGTTCATTTGTCCCTGTAGGTTGTTTACATCAAGCGTTATGGCATTTTCTGTTATGACCATTGTATGGTTCAGATTGGGAATAGTTGTGAGAAAAGGTTAAAAATGAACCCCATGGGACATTAGTTGGCGACGGCAACAAGCAGAAATCATAACTAGACATCATAACGGTCCAAAAAAAACAGGTTTCGAAAAAGTGTCATTGGGGTGCTGGTAGACCCCTCTCTCCTGCCCTACTAAATGGCTCTTTAGGACATTTTAAAGTTGAAGCCCTGCAATACGATTTCATCTACATGTATGAGAATTGAAACACATCTATATGATGTACTTACTTACGGAAAAGTCTCTTGGACCCATGGCCTAAACCCAACAGGAAGTCAGACATTTTGAATGTATTGTGGCGGTTTAGCGCATTTTATGAGGTGCAGACAGTATCACTTTCAGGTTTCTTTTTAAGTTTTGTTTACCATAAAATTAAATGTATGTTTTAAAAACCTTTCCCAGGTGATGACCTTGGTGTGGTCCACATCACAGACGAGGGGAGACACCTCCTAAAACCACTGAGAGTGACCCAGACTCACGTGATTGTGAATGTTCCCCACCTGTCTCTGTTTGGACTGTGGCTGAGGCTTTACGACACCTTGTTTCCATCTCGTGCTCAAGTTCTGCTGTTCCTTCAAGCACCCAAACGTGGCATACGGGAACTGAGTGTCTTGATGCTCCCAGGCAATGTGCCTCTCGACGAGGTAAAATATGTCATCTGTTCAGTAGCTAATATCTTAGAGAGTTTGAATCTTGTTTTGTTAGACTTGAAATGGACTCAGAATGTGAAAAGACAACCAGTCTAGTCTGTAGGTGTGGCTCATTGGGTCATTTGTGGTTCATTGGGTCTGGTCTGGTGGTTCATTGGGTCTGGTTTATTGTGTTGGTGCCATTGCAGGTGAAAGTGCAACATAAAGAGGATGAATTCATCAAGACCTCCTCTGCGTGTGATCTCACCCACAACCAGTTGTACAGACTGCAATGTGCTTCACCTACCTGTAAAGTGAAACCTGAGGTATGTTCAAATTACAACCCCGCTTTTAATGTTAAAATAGTGTGACTATTGTCCTGTCAATTCCATTTCTACTGCAAGTCTAACGTTCATAAATATATTGTGAATTAAGCAAATAATAAGGATTACACTATTAAGTAATACAAGTCAATATATCTCTGTTTTCAGACCAAGACCAAGTATCATCTGAACTATGGACCAAATTACCATCCAACGTTCATGGTGAAGGTTGATGTGAATGCAGCAGAACTCCCATTGACATTACTGGGACCCGAGGACGACCCATTGTGGGAGGACGACATCATACTGGAAGGTAGTATTTCATTGAATGTCTGAATGGCGGGCCAGCAGTGGCTCAGGGGTAGCTGGTAGAGCAGCCAGCAACCATGAGGTTTCCAGTTCGATCCCGGGCTCCCCCCGTGAATGAATGTGTGTGTGTGTGTGTGTGTGTGTGTGTGTGTGTGTGTGTGTGTGTGTGTGTGTGTGTGTGTGTGTGTGTGTGTGTGTGTGTGTGAATGTAATGCTTTATCATTGTTAAGCTCCTTGGATAAAAAGCTCTATATAAATGCACCATTTAGCATTATGTAGTTTAACACAGAGGTGGGACCACAACACAGTCTCTTCCCCACTCCTCAAATACAGTAGGTTTCGTCAACAGATGGAAGTGTCACTTGTAGCACTGTGTGGCGTCCTCTGGCTCAGTGGTTCTCAAATGGGGTCCTTGCGGGGTTGCAGGGGGTCCCTTATAGTGGCTAACTATGTTTATTTAACATCAAAATCAGTTGAACCTCTTAATATACGTCGGCTATTTGAAGATAGCAGATCTGCAAGCATCACAGTGCAATTGTAAATCTGCTATTATAAAATCTTGAAAATATGGAATATCTTTGAAACATAACACAAACATTGTAATCAGTGGTGTAAAGTAACTAAGTACATTAACTTAAGTACTGTACTTAAGTACACTTTTGAGGTATTTGAACTTTACTTGAATATATCCAATTTCCAATACTTTTACTTCTACTTCACTACATCTTGGATTCAAATATTGTACTTTTACTCCACTACATTTATTTGAACACTTTAGTTATTAGTTACTTTGCAGGTGTAAATTATAATATTATAAAACACACATTAACCCACTTTAGCCTTAATTTATACCTAAGCTATTTGAGAATAGCTGATCTACAAGCTCACAAGCTTCAAACTTTTAGTACTTTTACTTTTGGTACTTTAAGTACATTTGGAGGTCAATACTTTCATACATTTACTCAAGTACATTTTGAATTCTGGACATTTACTTGTAACGGAGTACATACAGTGCAGTATTGATACTTTTACTTAAGTACAAAATGTGAGTACTTTTTCCACCTCTGATTGTAATGGGGGTCCTTGGAACAAAATACTTGTACTTGTATAGATAGGGGGTCCATGGCCGAATTCATATACAGTTCTTGCTTCTCACAGTGCTTAATGCAGTCAGTCAGTGTCAATCCGACAGTTTAATAATGTATTTTTATTCTAACTAAAAACACTGCATTGTTTTATCTCCAGAATCCCATCCAGCCACCAGACCACGTCTGCCAGCCATGTCCACAGTGACCACGCCCCTTCAGGAAGTGATGCAACCACTTCCTGTGTCCACAGTGACCACACCCCTACAGGAAGCAAAGATATTGAAGTCCGTGCGGTCAGAGTTCGTCAACGGAGTGTCAGAGGCCGTGATCAAAGGTCTGCTGGACAACCTGTACGCTGATAAGGTTCTCAACTGTGAAGAGATGGACGAGGTCAGAGATTTGACGGGCAGAGCTGAGAAAGCGAGACGACTAATCGACATGGTGAGAAAGAAAGGGAACAAAGCTTCGCGGAAGATGATCACTGGACTTCATCAACTAGATCCAACCCTTCATGAGGAACTGGGTTTGGACAAACCCTGATTTGTCATTCATAGAATCCTCTTCCGTTGAGGGTCCTAATGTTGTCTGATGACTAGAAATCAGAGTTACGGAAAATAATGGGTTCTAAGATGCATTGCGATGTGGCCGTGTACAGTTCTGAATCCATGCAGCGATGTGATATAATCGATTATAGTTATGTTAATGTTTATTGGAGATTTGTTTTATTACTTTGGAAAGGCAACGTCACATTCAGCTGTCTGTGATATGTTGTTAGCTACATGCTAATGCTACCGATTTGCCGCAGTGGGACTTAATGTCATGAAGTCATAAAAAGTAGTCCGGTGATTTATTATTTGTGATTTACGATGCGGTTGTGATCGCTCACAGCAGCACGTCACAATGCGCGGTGAGAAGGCCTGCTATGGAAAGGCAAAAGGCTCACTTCTCTTCTCCTGGCCCTCAGACAGCGGGTCCATCTCTATCTACAATTTGAAACTGACAGAACGGTGCATTCGACCGACGACCCAAAGCAGTCCAATTGGCTAGGACTGATCACGTGGCACACGGAGTTCTTAACCGGAAGTGCGTCCGGCGGTCAAATATGTCCGACCGGAAACGTGCGCTGCGGCACAATAGTTCCGCCACAATAGTTCCCCCCCAAAAAAAAGTTTTTTTAACTTTTTTTTTTTCAAAAAACTTTTTTTTTTTTGAAAAAAAAAAAAAGTTTTTTAGTAAAGAAGCGGGCGTGGACTCTAGATGTGAGCGGCCCGAAGGGCCGCGAACCTCTAGTTTGGTTACATTTGTGTTCTCAGACCCACGGTTAAATGAACACAGAGGTTTTTACTAAGTTCCCTGGTCTCCCTTAAGCTGTGAAAACGCTAACTGAGTTACTGTACTATTACTTGCATTCTGACTGTGAAAGTTGTAAAGTTGAAATTCACAGCAGATGGATTTATGTTTTGTTTTTGTATTTCTTGGTTGAAGTTGCATGGATTTACTCATACATATCTTACACATACATATTTGTATAATTGTAAATATGAAAAGAAAATCAACAAACAAATGTGAGCTAGATTGAGATGTTTGTATAAATGTATATTATGAGCAAATAGTTTTGATGGGTTTTGTGCCTTGTGATTTTCATAATGCATTGTTTTATATTGATGTTAATATTGCCTCCATGATTTTAACGTGTTTTGTATCGAGACATGTGTGTGACTTTACAGTTTTAATAAAATGGAATTGAAGAGATTTTGTACTTGTTTTTTCTAAAAAGAGAGATGCTCTGAATGGGAGATGCAGACCTGCCAACCGTGGGAACATGTTATGGTTTTACACACTGGGCCATGGACGAGGAGATCCATTTGGATTATTTTAGGATGTCAGCCAGTTGCTTTGACGACATTCTATGTTGCGTCGAGCCGCTGATCAACCATGCACCTACACACAGCATGCCGGTCCCACCCGTGGAGAGGTTGGCGGTTACTCTTCGCGTGCTAGCATCTGGAGCGGCACCTCAGATCGTGGCCAATAGCTACAGACTGGGCTATTCAACAGTGTGCACCATTATGTCAGAGCCTAGGTCTGCAAGGCCATCTGGCAGGCCTTGAAGGACGATTTTGTTGCTTTTCTGTCAAGGGCGCAGTTCTAAGAGATAGCAAGGGATTTCTGGCGTCTATGGAACTATACCCCAATTGTCTCGGGAACATCGATGGGAAGCATGTCACTCTCGAGGCACCACCAAACTGGGGCAGTGATTACTTTACTCCAGGGTTCCCCAATAGGCGGCCCGCGGGCCATTTGCGGCCCACACAAACCCCAGTAATAATGGTAGTATAAGAGCAGCAACAACACTAGTGTATCGTCGTTGTCGGCTCGATATCTCGTATCTCCAAGTTTGTACGTTCTTTCGCAAATCATACAAGGCCGTCGCACAAAAGTAGTGAAAACAGCAGATCTACAAGCACACAACGCCTCGTGTGTAGTGAAAATTATTTCACTAGTTTAAATAATTTTAAAAATTATAAATCCAAAACGAACGGTTTTGGACATACAAGATTTTCACCCGACTACGACGATATCTGAACTGTCACTGTAGTAGCGGGAACGCCGCCGTCGCCCCCTGCAATGTTGTGGCCCTCGGCTTGGTACATAATTTGGCCCTTGGGGAAAACTAATTGGGGAACCCTGCTTTACTCCATCGTGTTAATGGCTGTCCGAGACGCCAGGTACAGGTTCAACATGGTGGACGTGGGGGCCTACGGAAGAGAGTCGGACGGGTTAGTTTTCTCTCAGTCTGACTTTGGGTCAGGTCTGCTGTACGGGAAACTAGACCTTCCTGGATTGGTAGCATTGCCCGGTAAAACAAGACCGGTACCCCACGTCTTCATAGGAGATGCTGCCTTCCCACTACACCAGAACTGGATGCGTCCCTTCCCAGGTATGTCCGTAGTCCATACCTAATGTAGCTGGAAAAATGTACAATTAAATCAATGTATTTAAAATCAAAAGTTGCTTCTAACAGTAACACACTATAATGTGCATTGTGCATATTACGGTAACTACTTTTTTGAAACATGTCTCCGATATCAATATTACGTCTGAATGGTCAGAACACATAATACAGTTGGGCGCATTATGTTTGAATACCCTGGCCTGCGGATGAGTGCAAACTGTCCTAGAGTATTCTGATATCATGCTGCAGCTGCACTGATCTTGCCATCAATTTGAACAAGTTCCCTATGCTGCTGTAGCTCACACCCTTTCACAAAATGCCAGCAGGGATGGTGTACTTTTTAGGCCTTGATTAAAGTGTAAAGTGACTGAGTACATTTACTCAAGTACTGTACTTCAATCCTTGTTTTTCTTTTTTTTTAACTTTTACTTTTCTGGAGTATTTCCAATTTCCAGTACATTCCTCAGAAGCATATAGTGTACTTTTACTCCACTACAATATTTGAAAACATAGTTACTTTGTAGATTTTGATTGTTTGGCCTAACTCATTCTGTGCCAGATGCCAAAATGGCTCCAATGTAGCTGTGCCGAGATTTTGTATGTTTTTCTTTACTATGCAATGAAAAAAAAATGATTTTTTTTTTTATAATTTTTTTCCCCACAGAAACAGACACAGTTGTTGTGATTCAGTGGCAAAAAGAATTTTGTCAATCGGACAAATGGTTCCAGAGATAGAGCTGTTTGAATGAAAAAAAGTGTCCATCCACTAGAATGGACACACATGAACACACATTTTCTCAATCAGCTAAACGAGGGAGCGAACACACAAACAGAGAAAAGCATCTCTCTGATCTCAGGTCATTTTGACATCTTTAAAAAAAAAAAAAAAAAAAAAACGATTTTTTTTTTTTCTATGTAAAAAACACAAAAACCGTCATAAGCCGTCATTGGCACACAGGGCTATTGGAAAAAAACCGTCATAAGCAGTCATTGGCACAGAATGAGTTAAAAACATACATTACAACCTCCAGCACATGGGTAACTGGTCCAATATACATCACTGGCCAGATAGCCAAACATTCCCCCGACCTCACCCATGTCGCCCTGAGGCGTCTTACTAGTATTAATAGATTTCATTGGTTGAATATTTACACAATACCACAGAAGGTGATTTTCTGATCACTGCTAGTGTAAAATAGATATAAATGATTATATTATAAAACATACATGAATCCACTTTAGCCCTATTTTATACCTAGGCTATTTGAAAATAGCTGATCTACAGTACAAGCTCACAATGTGTCGCGATGCGACGCGTTGTGAGCTTGTAGATCAAATGTATTTTCAAACGTCTACTTTTACTTTTGGCACTTTAATACTTTTACTCAAGTACATTTTGAATTGGTCACATATGTACTGGGTCAGATATGTACTGGTTCAGAAGTTTTCCGGTCATTGCGTCCTCACCGGATGTAATAAATCTGCTCAAATTCACACACAAACTAGTGAGAAGTAAAATCAGATACATATATTGCAGTAATTGATTGGCCATGTTTATTTTCATTCATTACATGACTTCTCATGGTCATAGATGTTGTTGGAGCCAAAATACAATTGTTTATTTTGTTTATTATTTTCATTCATCACAGAGGTGTGGTACTATCTGTCACCATGGCAACTGCCATAGGGGGGTGGGTACTACCACAAGGGGTGGGTACATTTATACTTGGCAATGGCCGTGGCAACTCAGGTGTGCAAAGGGGAAAACGCCAAACAGTTTTAGACCGTGTCGTGTGTCGCCACGCAGGGTTTTGGTTGGCTTTCAATGCTTTTTGGATCACTGTATGTCTTAAAGTATATGCAAAATAAATGGATTGACATATCCAAACTAAGACAACTTTCTGGACATTGAATTTCATCACGCACGCGTCTTACTGAAGCAACCCGGTGCCCCTCACTGTAGGTCTACGGCTAAAGGCTCTACAGATGTCATACATCATGTGTCAGTTCAGCTGGAAAACATTTGTATGAACTCACAAGAGTTTAAGATTTTCCTATAAACCAAACCCTGTGCCAAAAAAAAAAAGGAAAAAATACAATTAAAGGTTTTCTTGCTTGTGTGAATCCTCGTGTATTTTCAAATTTGCAGTTCGACTGAAGCATTGGCCACACACTGTGCAACTAAAGGGTTTGTCCCCCGTATGAGTCCTCATGTGATTGGTCAGTGTACCCCGGTGACGAAAGCTTTGCCCACAGAGTGTACAACTAAACGGTTTCTCGCCAGTATGAGTCATCATGTGTGTTTTCAGATTTTCAGTTCGATTGAAGGTTTTGCTGCAAACTGTACAACAAAACGGTCTCTCCCCTGTATGAGTGCTCATGTGTGTTTTAAGCTTAATCTTTTGAGCAAAGCCTTTGTCACAAATAGTGCAACTGAAGGGTCTCTCATTTGTGTGAATCCTCATATGCGTTTTCAGATTTTGATTGAGGGTAAAGCTTTTGCTACAGACTGCACAGCTAAAGGGTTTGTCGCCCGAGTGAATCCTCATGTGTATTTTGAGATTGTCTGTCCGATTGAAGCTTTTGCCACAAACTGTACAACCTAATCTTTGTCCTTCTACGTTCTGTGTCTTCGGTGATTGCAGCGTGTGTGAAGCTGACTGCTCTTCACCGTCCACGGTGTCAGACTCACAAACATGTAAATCCAGGAGCTGCTCATCTGTGGTTGGTTGAGGAGTTCCACGGTCCTCTGCATCAGATGCTGTTTTCATGCGTAGGGTTGAGGTGCTGGCTGCAGGCTCAGGCTCTGTAAAACCTACAGGATTTTCACCTGCGTGTTTCTCCCGTTGGTGCTTTTTCAGCTGTGCGTTCCGAGTGAAGCCTTTGAAACAAATCGCGCAACGGAATTGCTTCTCGTTCCTGTGGATTCCCATGTGCGTTTTGAGGTTTTGTTTGAGCGTGAAGCTTTTGCTGCAAACCGTACAACCGAAGGGTCTCTCCCCCGTGTGGATCCTCATGTGCGTTTTCAGATTGTCCGTTCGATTGAAGCTTTTGCCGCAGACATTACAAGAGCAGAGCTTCAAACTACGACTCCTCGCGGAGTGGGTCTCTTTTGGCGAGTCCGCGTCCCGAGAGAGCTCGTCGCTCTGTCCTTCCTGGCGTTGTGTCTGCAGTGACGTCACAGTGTTTACCCTGGTCTCCTCCCACTCATCACTGTCTTCCGTGTCAGAGTCGGAACTCTGCTCATCTCTGGTTGGTTGAGATGTTCCACAGTCCTCTGTCTCCATGTGGTGAGTTGAGGTGCTGCCTGCAGGCCCCGTGTCTCTGCTTTCATCATCGTCATCATCCTTACTCTTCACCGGTAGTAATGTCATTGTCATTGTTGAGTCGTCAGCCTCCTCTGGTCGGTGAAGAAGCTCCATCTTTGTCTCTTTACTGTGTGGAGGCTCTGGATTCTCCTGGACCAGACTGGAGCTCCTCTCCTCATGCTCAGGAGAAATGTCCTCTTTGCAGGCAGGCAGGTGCAGGAATTCTGGACAAAAAGATAAAAAAACAGGGTCAACCGTTAAGTATTTCAGCTGTAACTAAATGTTTTGTAGTTATTGTGGTATTTATTACTAGTACAGACACATTTTTAACTCTGCGGTACCGACAGTGTCTCTGGCTAAAAATAAATGGTAAATGGTGCATTTGTATAACGCCTTTATCCAAGGCTAAAGTGCATTACATTCACCCATTCACACACATGGGTGTTCATGTGTTCAAAAATGCGCTATTTTTGCGATTTAAAAAAAAGGAAAATACATCCGTTTTTCGCCATAATAAAGTGCCATATTTACACATTACAAACAATAAAACTAGGAGAAACAAGAATACAAATGTTTTCTAAAAGAAATGTGTTTTTGCAAAGAAACGTGGGATTGAAATGATCAATCTGTAATGTGATGCGCTTTCGCCAGGCACGTGCGCACATACAGCAAAGGGGGCTGGAGCCCTTAACTTTTATCAACAGAATTGTCCACCAAAAGGCCCTTCAGCCCATGACTCTCTAAAATTCTGTGCACTCCCTGGCTCTCGCCTAAAAACAGCAGCAACGAGATGCTCGCATGTAGAGCAATAACTTTCAATCGTATGACTTTTGGAGTGGTTGAATCGGCTAAACGTGATGTCCATTTCATTCATTTTCTTCTCTCTCGACCGTGTTTTGTGTGTGCTGATGCAGCGATCATTGAATTTGCGACTCTGAGCTGTGTTATTTTCGCATATCCTAGGCTACTCTCTGTAACCAAGACGACTTTAGCGTTCCTCACGTCGTCAACATGTAACATTAGAAAGTTGTGTTTTAAGCTCTTCTTAACGGGATTCAATGTGACGGGGGTCTGTTTTGTAAAATCCAATCGACGACGGAGCATTTGTTGAACAAGTCAAGTCAGCGTGTACGACTCCAAAATCAAGCAGCGTCGCAGACTCGCAGTTGCGTGAATGCTGCGTGGATGTTACACAGATATTGGTGTCCCAGAAATGTGTGACCACAGCGCGTATAGTTGCATGGTTGATGACTTGATGACTTGATGTTGCGTAGATATTGGTGTACGGGGCTTTTGGTGTGACACATGGGTTGATTTCCTTTTTCTTTTCTTTTTTATCGGTCAAAATTGACCGTTAGTGCTTACCAATTTCTTATCGGTTTACCGGTAACGGTTAACCGTTGGCCATCCCTAGTTAGGGGTTCAGAGTCTTGCTCAAGGACTCTTCGGCATGTGGACAGGAGCCGGGATTTTAACCGCCAACCCACGGATCATTAGCCAACCTGCTCTACCTCCTGAGCCACAGCCTGTTACATCCAGCAACATGAAGATGCAACATGTTGTTGGTCTCATACTAGGGCATTCACCAAATATTTGAATATTTTAATATCAAAGTCACTATTCGATTCGAATATTTTAATATCAAAGTCACTATTCGACGTTGTTCACGTCGAATATTTGCTTATTTTTATTTTTCTATTGTTTTCTCTTTAAAAAATATATAGTTTATAAAGCTTGGCTAGATAGGAAGTCATAAGAATGAGTTGTCAATGCCCCTGGTGGATGAATTTGTTTATGCTCTATACCAGGGGTTCTCAAACGATTTTTAGGCCTTGACCCCCAAAATAAACATATTTGAACTGGGGACCCTCACCCTGACAAGCACTTGGAATTGTAGGTATTACATTTAATGTGACTCGGTTCCGCAGATAAATATTGTGAAAATAGCAGATCTACATGCGCACAACGCCTCGCAACGCGAGGCGTTGTGAGCATGTAGATCTGCTATTTTCATTTCACAATGTTCGCCTCTTGCTGACTTAATATTTGACAGTTTGGCCAGTCCTGTCGAATATTTGACTATTCAAATACTTTGAGGTTGAATAATTCGAATACTAAAAATCACTATTCGTGAATGCCCTGTCTCATACACCGCAACATTTTATCATCCTCCGCAACGGGAGTGTTTCGCTCTTACTACGTGTCATCTTTTCGACACCCAACTCTAACCCTTACCCTAAACCTAACCTCCGTGGGTCGAGTGGCTAACCCTCCCGACGCTCCTTTGTCGAAATGGCGGTCGTTCGAAAGAGCGAGATTTCCCTCTCCGCAACACATGGTCTCATACACCGCAACATTTTAATGCTTTTTGCGGTAGAGAACCTATATTGCGGGAATTATAATTGACATATTATTTGTTGTGGCTATGATTATTCTTTGTTTCCCAGGTATATAGGCCTAATGCAAGATAATACACTCTTGAACCCTATTAATCCAGGTATAAATCCACAAGCCAAGCTCACAACAATGTAGATTGGCTTTTTTGTTTCTATTTACATCTATTTACATCGTTTAAGATACAGCTAAATGTATCTTAAAGATGACATTTTTAATTCATCACATTGCTGAACCACCTACTCCCAAGTGTTTCTTGTCAGCAAGCAAAGACAGACAGAAGTCCAGGTCTCCTGAGCACTGGGAAGTTGGAGATTCTAGAGACTTCATCAGATGGCCTGGCTGAAGACCTTTTACTTGTGTGGCACCTACTGTAGGTAGAATAGCTTCCAACATCACAGTTGCCGAATTCTCCTCCAGATGCAGAAGCTGGTTTACCTGGCTTTTCAGCATTCTGTGTAAACTTTCACCCACAGGCTAGCATTATTGGCTACCTTCCACTCATCCCAGCATGAGTGGAAGGTACATGAAGCATTGATGGCAGGTGTATTTGTTGGCTGACGAGCAGATGGCAGCCACAACAGTAGTGTTTCTTTTGACTTGCTACTGGAACAGACATATAATGCTGATGCCAAGGAAGCAAGCGGTCTGGATGGCATTACACTCAGCCCTGTCTCTGCAGAGCTCAAGTCTATGCTCCACCTCCACCCCTCCAACCCACACCATGTCAGCAGTGGACACTAACCCATCTTCAGTGACCACATCATCCTTGCTCAACATATCTACAGGACAGTGTGCTGTACAGTATGTCTGTAATACTGTCTTGTACTGATTTATTTCAGTGCCAGAACAGGTCGGAAACGGAGTGCCAGAATTGTGAGAATGTTTCAAAAGAAACAAGCTTTATGGGATGATGACTCTGATTAAGCAAGGGTCATTCATCACCATGCTGGCTTTTGGTGGAGATTTATGTCAAAATATATATTTTTTGCCACGGACATACTAAATGAGTGGACAATAATATATACCAGAAACACATAGAAGAGCAAGCCCTGAGTTACCATAACATGTGTGTAACTCTGAGAACCATTTGGTTCCATTTGTACAATCTCAGAGTTAAGGGCGTACTAGTACTGGTTGGACTCCTAATATGCCAAAATGTCACAATGTCCATAGATATTCTGAAGAAAACCTGTTGACTTCGAATTCAGTAATTGGGTCATATGATCAAAAACAAGACATTACAAGATATAAAATCAGCCACTGACACATTTTGTCCGTAGTACAGACATATTGATGACCCCTGGATGAAAGTGATAGGGATGAGTAATATATGCACAATGTCAGCATGTAAAATTAGCTAAATACTCGTTTTGTTTCAAGATTTGCTTTTATCACATTTAAATGCAATACATACACGTGGGAGGAGAAAGCTTAACATTTGCTGTATTTTGTCACAGCACAGCCTTACGTTTACTTATGCTCAGGGCCGGTTTCTGCTATAAGCAATATAAGCGGTTGCTTAGGGCCACAAACACTAGGGGGGCCACATCAGAGGATGGTTGTGCTGGGAGTGTTAGGTATAACTGTGCTAACATGCAGTTTTCTAAGCATTTTGGGGAATTTTACCCCCCTAAAGATTTTTGGCTCTGGATATACAGTATGGATAGGTTTGTGCACCTGCCCTGGATGAATTATTTCTGCTTTTATGTAGATAAGGAGTCTTCAATGTTTTTCCCGGCCAAGGACCCCTTAGCTGATAGAGAGATGAAGCAGGGACCCCATACTGTATATTCGTTTTTCCTGGAATGCTTTCCATTCTGTCATACAGAAACGTGAATGGTGCTTGCATTGTAGCCTTGCATAGAACCTTAACATTCTGTGCAGCTCACAACCCAGACATCATCATTGAAATTGTCAGCCAGCTCTGTGCTGTTAATTTGGAGAACTAAAAACTCCTGACTAGATACACAACTTTAATTCAGAGAAGTAAAAACTCCTGACTAGATACAAAACTTTAATTTGGAGAAGTAAAAACTCCTGACTAGATACAAAACTTTAATTTGGAGAAGTAAAAACTCCTGACTAAACACATAACTTAAAAATGTGTGACAATATAAAATCCATCAAGCCTCAGAATGGTGAAGTAGAGCAGTGTGTTCTTCACAGCTTCTTCACAGCTTTCATGACATCTGACAATTCAGCACTAATTTATTTGGCAGCGACTGACTTCCTAGTCCCTGTGTAGCATGCAGTTTAACCTGTGACCTGTGTAGCATGCATTGCCTCCATTGGGTGCTGGTGCACATAAAGGGTATATAATGGATTCCCATTAGCTGAAGTTGGAGCAACAGCTAATCTTCCTGGGGTCCATTGAAGAAACATTATGTACAAATATCCTATAAAAACATGTAAATACAAAATTACAATACATAATAAAAAAATCAATGACAGTCTTGTTGAACCACAGTTGCTCTCCACCCTGCAATACGATGTCTGTAGGTTAGGTTGCTTTGTTTTCTCATCCTGATAAGTCTGAAAACGTTTTAGTTGAGCATGGCAGTCTCCACGTTTCTTGTTAAAACCACAGGGCATGAAAATATAAAATTAAGTTTTCAGTAGGCTACTCGCAACACTTAAAAACACGCAGCAGAAGAAGGAAATGTTAAAGTTTCTCAGACATATTTGGGTGTGAAGTGTGGTTTACATAGGATATTATGCAAGTAACACTCAAAAGTGTGAACTTGCTACTCTAGGTTCGTTTGACATTCTTTTTAACAGATTAAACTATCAAAATGATTGGATCACTATCATTCATTTTCAGATTTCATTATGATTTTTATTCAGCCGCGGCCAAGAGGTGTCCCTGATTTTCATCTCCGGGAGTTCCGGCAAGAACTTCAAGCCACTTTCACCCCTGGTTTTGGGGGGCCACCAAAATATATCTAGCTTAGGGCCACCAGAATCCTAGAACCGGCCCTGCTTATGCTGCCAACATTTGTATGCGTTTTTGTTTTGGTTGGGGGGTGTCTTGATGTAGCCTACAAATGACAAATGTTGGGACACTCTGTGGTACTTAAATACATATTTTATACCTGACATGACCTTTTGTGCATTTATTATAGTCTTGTCCATTTTGGGAATTTTTCTAATTTAGGGGGGTGTGATAGCAGTTTGATTGATTTCCATCCATTTCTGGCCAAGGTACCTTTCATTACACAGTTGGCTGTGAGATGTGTGATATGCCAATCACATATATTGAGGCGTTTTCTTCAACAAATTTGCTATATTTCACGATCTAAATTCACATATGAGAATACTAAGGCACCAATACTTGTTTCAGATGTTAAGTAGATGTATTTATGACATTTGAGAAAGATTTTGTGTTGCCAAAATTAATATAGTACATTTTACAAGCAAAAACAGCAGCACAAGATTTTAATTTTTTTGTTATTCACTTTTATATACAATTCTGGTTGGTGACAAAAGTCGTGCAGGTTTCGTGCGGAGAACTTTTAACCCAAAGTCCACAAGGGTATTGTCTATGCAAAAATGCATTGAATGAGTAGTGCCCAGACGTGGGAACGAAATTCATTTTCTAAGCACTTTTCCTTATACCGCCTATAAGGTTTAAATGGTTCATGAAAATACTGAGGAGTCCTGGATGCTTTTGTTGTCCCTATTGTCCACAGGCCCTGGCTGGTCAATATGAGGTGGACACCATGAATCAGGCAGGGAAAACACTCTTGTATGATGAAGTGGGGCGTTTGTTTGCGAAAAAAACATAAAAGTTGAAAGAGCGAATTTCATTAGTAAGGTTTAAAATTCTCTGCCAATATATCGGTCAAAAGATTAGAAGGTTTAAAATTCTCTGACAATATATCAGTCAAAAGATTCATCATTAAAGGGATATTTCACTGTCAAATGAAATAAACATGAAACATACATACTGTATATGCAATATATACAGTATACAGTATTTAATCAACGTGCAAAAAAAAATCTAATTTGTGAGGGTTAGTCTAATTTTATTTCAAGGTGAAATATCACTTTAGCTTTTTAGCGTTGGGATTTGGTGTAGATTGAAAAAGAACGCACCAAGCAATACGTCTACTCTAGAGGGTCTGAGTGGTTCAACTGAAGTGATATTATTGATGAATTACAAACATTATCAAAGTATCCTGCAGCTCTCCTGGACCTGCATCACAGCGTCCACTTTGAGAAACCATGTTAAAAGATAGATCTACAACAAGACATCAAAAAACTAGAAAGGACTCCGCTGGGGTTACAGAAGATTTTACATGAAAAAGGTTTACTCGAGGTTAGATAATAAAAAAAAAAAGAACAATAGTCTGGTTGCCTATAGCAACCTAACCTGATAAAGAACAATAGTCTGGTTGCCTATAACAACCTAGCCTCGGAAACCCAGGCTTCTTTTGGCGATCGGAAGAAGAAGAAAAAGGAGCCTGGGTGAACGCGTTATGATCACTGTTGTAGGAAGTGTAGAATTTCCCTATTACCAATCAGAGTGCAGAGAGCGCCGCACCGAATGTGTTGACGTCATGACGCAGCAGCGTTCTCTGCACTGAGCAGAGGAGCAGAGGGGGGTGGGGGGAGGAGAACACATGCTATTGGCCAGAGACTCGAGGATTCGCCGCGCCCGCCCATCTGCATACAGAAACTGTCCGCGTTAGCTTAGAGTGATAACAACCTAACCTGATAAAGAACAATAGTCTGGTTGCCTATAGCAACCTAACCTTACTCCGTATTGAGTTCCTCATCCAGCCTCCATTCGGAACCGCTCAGAGATTGGTGCTTCACCACACAGAGCCCAGTTCCAACCAATCAGCGGCAGCTATGGGCGGGATCTGAGCGAGACCGGGTGTTGCAGTTGCACTATTAGTTCTTTCACTATTCATATTTGCCTCTACCACCAGCTGCTGCAAGGCTCCTTTTTCAAACACACTTCACGTCACGTTCCCCCGCGCCCCGCCTCGGTCTCCATCGGGGGTCGCGCCGTGAAGTGCGTTTGAAAAAAAGAGGCTTGCGTTTAGTGTTTACTTTCCTGCCGGCACAGCTGCTATACGTCATGCAGACACGTCAATATGAGTGGTTGGAGTGCGCACGCCCAGGTTGTGATAGACAGACGGTCCCATCCAATCACCTGCCAAATAGCTTGAAAAAAGGGACGGCCTTCTTCAGCGGTTGGTCCTGAGCGGTTCCAGATGGAGTATGAGGAACTCAATACGCCACCATCTGGCGGAGTCAGGCAACCAGCCTAATAAATAAATACACAAATAAATCAATCTAGTGATGAGTAAACTCACTGGTGTCCAGGTGATCTTCAGGTTCCTGTTTAATAGAAACACTCCTGGTTGACTCTGGACCAATCGTCTTCACCGCTGCACTGGAACCTGGATAAAACAATTAAATAAGGTACATTGAAGCTATACACAATATATAGGATGTCACGTCATCGATAGTCTCGCGGGGCCAGACTGTTGACTCCCGTGATTTGCGAATGCTCCCGTTTATATGAGTTAAAGAGAAGGATCTCAGCGGAAATGAGCTTTGCCTTACCTTTTAGTTTCCCAGTGAACTGTACAGTCATGAAACTAGGGCTGTCACAATTATTACATAATCGTCTAATCGTGATTATTTGACATTATCGCAATTATTTTGTCATAATCGTCATAATCGTGAATGTTGAAAAATGTCAGAAATAGTGGAAATAGCAGATCGACACGTTGTGAGCTTGTAGATCGGCTATTTCCACTATCAATGTTATTTTTTAAGTAGTAAGTTGTCAAATATGTCAGTAATGTATTTGTATATTTAGGTTATGTGTCATATCTACCATATGCAACTTCAAAGCCTAAAAGCCAAACAGAAATGTAATTATCAACGACAAATACACAATTAAATCGTTAATCGCCAATTATTTGAGTGACAATTAATTGTCATGTAAAATGTCATATCGTGACAGCCCTACATGAAACTATACCTTTTCCTATGCAAAACCTCTAATAAACACTTCAATCAATCAATACAGTCTGGTGCAACGGAAGACTGACGATGAGTATCCGGCATGAGTATCTATATGACAGTAATCATTGCTATAGAGTGTTTGTTCAGTAACAATGTTAAATAGCTCTACTGTATATTGTGACAGTAATCATTGCTATAGAGTGTTTGTTCAGTAACAGTGTTAAATAGCTCTACTGTATATTGTGACAGTAATCATTGCTATAGAGTGTTTCTGTGTTTGTTCATATCAGTAACAGTATTAAACTAGAAGCAGTGCTCTTCTGAGCACAGGTGTCCACCAGGTCATGTAGGTTATTGTGGCCTCATGGTGGCGCTACAACATGGCACTCTTTTATGTGAAAAGAGTGCCATGTCTTCTTTGGCCTTTCATGGCGATCGGACACTACATGCATGATTTGAGGCATTTTGTGGCAAAAATTAGTTTAGCAAAAGTTGACCAACTGGTGGCGCTATAACAGGTCAATGTGAAAAGGGTGGCATTTGTTCCTTGACCTAGTGGGAATGTGCGTGCAGAATCTTTTGGAAATCACAAGCTGCATTCATGATTTGGGGCATTTTGTTCAAGATGGACCAATCCTGCAAAGTTTGGATTTGGAAGGCAATGTTAGCCAATTAGGATGGAATATGTAATATTGGACAGATCCCTCTTGATCACATGACTATATAGACTGTGTAGGCTACTGAATTGCGTGGTCTTTGGATAAAATCTGAATGAGGAATATCAAACAAATGTTTTACATAAGTCAGCCTCCTGGTGGCCCTATAAAAGGCTGATGTGAATAAGTCAGGGCAAAAGCTTTTCCTTGCCCTCTTAGGGAGTGCGCATACGTTTTAACTGAATTATAGGTAAAAACACTAATCTGGCTGTTATAGCGCCACCAACAGGCTGATGTGAAAGATTTGAAGTGGCATTTCTTCCTCTGCCTAGTGGGAATGTGCACAATTTCACCAAGATTGCACGCTGAGTTCATGATTTGAGGAATCTTGTTCAAAACGGAGTAATCCTGCAAACTTTGGAAGCCAATCTTAGCCAATCAGGATGGAATATGGGAAATCGGACAGATCCATGTTCATCACATGACTGTAGAGATACTGTCTACCGATTTGCATAATTTTTGGACAAAATCTGTAGGAGTATTGTCCAAAAATGTGTTTAGCAAGAATTCACCTCTTGGTGGCGCTAAAACAGGCCCATGTGAAAAATGCGGGGCAGAGGTTCTGAATTGCCATCCAGGGAGTGTGTGTGCTCAGTTTGTCAGCGACCGGGCCAACGGCGCCGGAGATTAGCTGGTAACAGACGGACGGACGCAAGGACGGGCAGGGTGCAAAACATAGTCTCCCCATGCCTTTCAGCCTGGCGGAGACCATACCTCTATAATGTGATAGTAACACACACACAGCTGCAGTGTGTAAGTGTGTGTGCATGTAACAAACACATACCTGCAGTGTGTAGCTGTGTGTCCACATTAAAAGCCATATCCAGCAGCTTTGACTGATGGTCCAACAGAGCTTCTAGTGTCTCTATCTCTCTCTGGAAGAGGTTGCACATCCACTCTGCAGCCGCACTGAGGCGCTCCAACACAAACACTCTGACAAGAGCACTTTGTTTCTCCAAAACACACAATATGTCCTCTCCCACCACTGACGTCATGTGTTGATTGATGGCCAGCCGTAAAGACTCCATTTGGACCATTTTACACCCTGAGGGAGGCATTGGAGAACTACACAACGTGAACTACTATAACAATAACAATAACAACACAGAGCTACACAACTCGAAGCTTCACACACACACACACGCTAAAAAACTACACGGACATACTTCCGGGTCAACGTGTCTCGCGCATGCGCAGTAAAGACCGAGGCGCTGTTCTTTTTTTATTGTATTACATGCAATACTTTTAACCTTAATATAGGCCTACACATATATTTTTGTAATTCAAATGTTTTTTTATCATGTACAGAACGTAGCTATTATATTTCATCAACAGCTGTATTAAAGTACATTTTTTACGTTGTTGTAACATATCACAAAGCTGTGGTGTCAGAAACATTCAGGTTGCCTCTGCTTTTATTCCACGGTCTCTGTCGCCCTCAAGTGGACAAAGTGAGCATCGCAAGAGAACAATATGATTATTGTGGACAGTTCAGTGATGTTGGAGTCTAGTAACAACACAACAGTGTTTATTACATCTGGTCTTTATGACTAAAGATGTCATAACATATTTGTTTGCAAAATAATAACATAACTTCATAAGTTGACCTTCTAAACTGCACACTGCAACACCCTTATGTATTTGGTCCCCTGACCCCATCTGAACATGTGTTGTAACAGGCGGGACCCCCATCTGAACATGTGTTGTACCAGGAACCCCCATACAAGATCTGTGTTGTTAAAATGCTTCATAGAATATTCCACATTTGTATTTAATATTTTTGAAAATAGTAGATCTAGAAACTCAAGCCTCACAACTGCTGTTTTCAAAAAGCCAATGAAATTACCTTCTATAGTGTGGACAGTATGACAAGAAGATCACAAAGTAGGTCTTTAAGATCACATACTTACCGTATATATAGACCTATATATATATATATTCTTCTTTTATTGCGACAGCTTTTTGACACTTTATATTCTGCTTTTTATTGTGCCTTGCTTTTTTTTTTTTTTACTGTAAACAGTAATTTTTTTCTTCTTTTTTTTTTTTTTTACTTCTTTGTTGTGTAACCTTAAACTGCTGTGCTGCATCTGGGCGACTGATTTCCCCCTTGGTATAATAAAGGAAGGAAGGAAGGAAGGAAGGAAGGAAGGAAGGAAGGTAGGTAGGTAGGTAGGTAGGTAGGTAGGTAGGTAGGTAGGTAGGTAGGTATCTATATCTATCTATCTATCTAAATGATTCATGAATGAGTCTGAATTGTGCACAATTTGCCGTTCCGTTTATTAACGTCTCACACTTATTCTGTGATGCTTTTTGTCCTCATATGGTACCGGTTACAGTACTTTGTGAACCTGTTGGAGCAGAAACCACAAATCTGCGAAAATGGCACCCCATGTGTTAGCTGTCAACACTAGAAACTAAGACACTTGACTTGATCAGACAGACCTGCTTTTAATAGCTAAGTGTACATTACAGTAAAACAGTACACTAGTAGGCCTATGTAACCTTATGAGGAAACTTCACAAAGGGAAGAATAAAGTATCCTAGAAACCTGACATGTTTAAGCCAGTAGAACAAACAATGCAATTTGTAAGGTTCCCCTACAAACCATTTGAAAGCAGAACAATTGAATTTGAAGTTAAACACTACCTGGTCGGGCTGCAACAAACCATTATTTTCATAGGTAATTGATTAATCAGAGGATTATTTAAACGATTAATCGGATTATGGTACTTATTTAGCTATTACCTTATACATTAGATTTGAGGTTATCTTAGACACTGTTCTAACAAAACAATCATAATTCATTCAAAAATTACATCATTTATTACATTTTGATCATTAGGTTGCTAATATATATATGCCTATTAGGTTGCTAATATATATATATCCTCAACTTTCTGTCACAAAGCCGTCAAGTGGTGAAGATGGGAAAAATTACCTCTGCCCCTCTGACTCTCAGCACAGGTGCCCCCCAGGGATGCGTTTTGAGCCCCCTCCTCTACTCCCTGTACACCCACGACTGCGTGGCCCTGTTCAGTTCCAACCAAGTGATCAAGTTCGCGGACGACACCACAGTCATAGGCCTGATCACCAATGATGATGAAACAGCCTACAGGAGAGAAGTGGGGAATCTGGAAGCATGGTGTCAAGAGAACAACCTATCTCTCAATGTGGACAAAACAAAAGAGATTATCTTTGACTACAGGAGGCCTCCTAAAGTCCACTCACCCCTCAAGATCGGGGGTGCTGCAGTGGAGAGAGTCAAAGAGTTCAAATTCCTGGGGGTACACATCACTGAGGATCTGACCTGGGCAGTGCAGACAGAAAAGGTGGTCAAGAAAGCCCAACAGCGCCTCTACTTCCTCAGGAAACTGAAGAAAGCTGGGATGGGTCCCAAAGTCCTACGGGCTTTCTACAGGGGCACCACGGAGAGCATCTTGACTGGCTGCTTCACTGCCTGGTATGGCAGCTGCACTGACCTCAATCGCAAGACCCTGCAGAGGGTTGTGCGGACAGCCGAACGCATCAGTGGCCAATCCAAGCCTTGTACGATGAGCGCTGTGTCAACAAAGCCTGTGGAATCATGAACGATTCTCACCATCCCAACCACAGTCTGTTCAAGATGCTGCCTCATGGAAAACGTCTACGCAGTCTCAAAGCTACCAGCAACAGACTGCAAAAGAGCTTCTTTCCACGGACAGTCAGGCACATGAACGAACTGTCAAAAACGAGAAAGATCCAGGGAAAAGGGAATCGCTAGCACCCCCCCCCCCCCCCCAGCCCCCAGCCCCCAACCCCAACTACTACTGGAAAAATATGCTGTTGGCGTATAAAATATGCCAAACTTTTTGCACAAGTACATCTGAGGATGCTCTTTTCTTTTCCTGTTGCTCTTTTTGCCTTTTGCACTCCTTTTTAGATTATTATTATTATTATTTTAGATGTGGTTTGATGTTATTATATTGTTTTTTTCTTTGATATATGACTGCATTGACTGAAGGATGCCAAACAAAAACAAATTTTACTCTTATGTACCTGTACAAAAGACGTAACAATAAAGTACAACCTTGAACTATATTTTTTTTTTACCTTTTTCTGACTCCATACATTTGATTAAAGAATAGGTCATTAAAATAAATATTCAAGTAATTTGTTTTGTCCTTGACCCTATATTCCTGCAAAGTATTATTACAAATTCCAGCGATTAGTTGACCGATTCGATTACTAAATTAGTTGACAACTAATGTAATTAAATTATCGATTCGATTACGATTAATGGTTTCACCCCTACTACCTGGTGGTTAATAGTTAAACACCACCTGTTAGTTATATAGTTAAGAGTTAAACCCTGCCTGTTAGTTATATAGTTAAGAGTTAAACACTGCCTGGTTGCAAATACAGTTAAAGCTACAGTTTTACAATAACAAGTTGTGGTCACATATGTTGGGGCAGGTCACCCACAAAATAACTTTTTTCTATCGATTACTCACCCCTTGAATGTGTGGATTTTTGTTGTTTTGTTTTTAGTTTTTGTCGCCATTTTGTTGCCAATCATTTAAAGAGACTGTATGGAAAAAAAGCGATTTTATGATGTCATTAAAGCTGTGTTTTTCGATTGGGCCTTTTGACTGGGTCTATTAGAATAATGTTAACTCCATAGACACATACAAAACATATTATAACCACACCTGGTGGTCTAAGAATAATGTTAACTCCATAGACACATGCAAAAACATATTATAACCACACCTGGGGGTCTAGTAGAGTAATGTTAACTCCATAGACACATAAAAAAACACATTATAACCACACCTAGTGGTCTATTAGAGTAGTGTTACACATACAAAACATTATAACCACACCTGGGGGTCTAGTAGAGTAATGTTAACTCCATAGACACATAAAAAACATATAACCACACCTGGTGGTCTATTAGAGTAATGTATGTATTTGGTTACAGCAGATTACATACATCATACAGTACTTGTACTTAGATCAGCATTTGATCCCTGTGTCCAGTTTTATACCTTTTATTGAAACATAACTACAAATGAAATAAATAAACACCTCCACAAAACTAAAAATTGTAAGTAGTAAATCTTTTAACAAAACTACGACTAACGTTTTATATTTCAACTGTATGAGTTCTCACGGTCGTCTCCAAATTACATTTCCCACTGGGTCCTTGTTCACAAAACTGTACAACTAACGGGTTTTCCCCTGAATGATGAAGTCCTCGTGTGTGTTTTCAAATGATAATTTTAGACCTAAGTGTCGGTCACAAACTGTATGGCTAAAAGGTTTTCCCAACATTCCGATTGAAGCTTTGCTCACAAACTGTACAAGTTAAAGCTTCTCCTCGTGTACAGTATGAGTCTTCATGTGCCTCTTCAGATGATGACTCTCACCAAAGATCTGTTCACAAACTGTGCACTTAAAGGGTTTTTCCCCCGTATGACTTCTCATGTGCCTCTTCAGATTAACCTTCTGAATGAAGCCTTTGTCACAAATGGTACAGGAAAAGGGCTTTTCCCCGCTGTGGGTCATCATGTGTTGTTTCAGATGACTCATTTCAAAACAACCTTTGCCACAGACTGTACAAGTCAGTGGCTTTTCGCCCGTATGGATCCTGGTGTGCTTAGTCAGGTTTCCCTGTCGACTGAACCTTTTGCCACAATATGTACAACAAAAGCTTTTCTTCGTGGACGGGTCGTCGCTCAGAGACGTCGTTTGTCCTTCGTCACGTTGCGTCTGCAGTGACATCAGCGTGTTTACGGCCGACTCCCACTCATTACCGTCTCTAGGGACAGATTCAGAGGGGAGCTGGTCATCTCTGTTTGGTTGAGATGTTCCACAGTCCTCTGTCTCCATGAGCTGAGTTGAGGTGCTGGCTCCAGGCTCTGTGTCGTCATCGTCGTCTTCATCTTCACTTTTCACTTCTACTAACGTCAACGATGACTCGTCAGCCTCCTCCAGGCTATAAATTAGCACCTCCTCCTGTTCCTCTTTAATGTGTGGCGGTCCTGGTTCTGTCTGGAGCGGACTGGAGCTCCTCTCCTCACGTTGTGGAGGCTCTGTGTCTCTGCTTTCATCATCGTCCTTACTCTTCACCGGTAGTAATTCACCGGTCATTGTCATTGTTGAGCCGTCAGCCTCCTCTGGTCTGTGGAGAAGCTCCATCTTTGGCTCTTTACTGTGTGGAGGCTCTGGTTCCTCCTGGACCAGACTGGAGCTCCTCTCCTCATGTTGTGGAGGCTCTGGTTTCTCCTGGACCAGACTGGAGCTCCTCTCCTCATTTCGTGGAGGTTGTGGTTCCTCCTGGGCCTCCCCCCTGCAGCGCTTCTCCTCTTTACACACAGACAGAAGGAGAGAGAAAAGAGGCAGCATCAGCACATAAACTCAAATGTTCATTTTGTTGACTTAAGCGGTGACGACAATCTATTTTTCAATGATGAAAACAAAATAATAAAACTAAGCTATGGTGAGTAAAACTATGTCAAAATACAGTGACAATTTAAACATTAGGGAGGGACTAGTGCAGAATAGATCCAGTATAACTAAGACTAGTGGAGTAGAGATCCAGTAGAAGTAAAACTAGTAATTGTATGATTTGTCGACGTCGTACGCATGGATGTCACTCAGAGCAGAGCTTGTAGATCGGCTATTTTCGGCACACAATTAAGTATAAATATGGCATTGCGATGCAAGAAATGGCCACAGGCGAGAAATGGCCGAGATGGGGCGAGATGGGGCGAGAAATGGCCACAGGCTGACAAAAACATGGAACTGGTTGGCAAAACGATCAATTTAAAAAGTATTGTTTTTCAACATATCGCTTGGATTACCCCCACCGTTAAAAAAGTAGACATGTGAGCGATGGGTATAGGACCGTTACTTTTTGGATACAATGTTTGGTGAAGGTAAGAATGGTCAAAAACGTGGCGAACTATCCCTGGAACATAACTCATATGGGCTCGTAATGAGCAGGAACCTCATCTCGGAGCTATAGCGGAGGGAGAGGTTCCGAAAGGAGCTAGCTAAACAAGTTATTTCATGGAAAGAACAGAATTCGAAAGCCTGTGTCCATGACGTTATGGACAAAACGGCATTCCATTGATCCGTTCTTTTTGGCTACGTGACGTCATGGACAAAACAGCTTTCGATTCTGTCCGTTTCTAATGTTTGTAATAACACGAAGTGAAACATAGGAGCTGTTTGAGCCGCTCAAAAACAGAGAAACTTGATCCTTGTGCACTCGTGGCCATGTATGCCCTACTTGTGCGCCAGCAGAGCGCGCAAGTACTGCGTTGGGTGATAGTGTATGCGGCGTATCTGTCTGCCCAGTGTAATCCCACAGACTGTTCCGTACGGGCCGTAGCCAATCACAGAGGGGCCATCCAAGCCGTAGCCAATGAGGGACCAGCATTCTTAGTGACGGCACCATCAACAAGTGCGAAGTGATAATAAATAAATAATATAGGCCACAAACAAAATCACAGAACGCAGTACTTGTGCACTCTGCAGGCACAAGTACTAACTAGAAAGGATGCAATTGGAAATTGCGAGTGTGGTTGCCTATTTATTGTCTGGATGGCCAGATTGTCATGTGAAGCTCGACTCAAAATAGCATCACTCCCCCATTGAACTCAATGGACTTAAGCCCCATGCAAGAAAACAATGATTCTCTATGACCTCATGCACACCGGCTCCGAATTTGGCATGCGGCAGGTGGCTGCGGCTGTGCGTTTTTTTCCCCGATTGAACCCAGTTCGATTCGGGCGTCTTGTCACATGCGGTAAAAACCCATTGACTCCTTTTATGACTCCTCTTCGGATCCGTAGTGTGGATTCCCACAGCCTTGCACACCAAATCCAATGCGTTTTAATCATGCAGCAAACGGAAATAACCAGCAAACGGAAAGAAACGCAACGGTCCTGTGTGCAAAGCCCTTTACTCAGTAATGGCACCCTGGCCACAATATGTAATGTAAATGGCATGAACCTGTAGACACCGGAAGTGGCGGAAGTGCTGCGGTTAACCAAAGTGGTGACTGCTCTCCATTCCGACATGTCGCCACTCAGACATTGACTTCTTATTGTCGGAGTGGTGACACTTCCATAGAGGTTAAGTTTAGGGTAAGGGTTAGAGATAGGGTTAGTGTCGGAATGGAGACATGTCAGAAAGGAACCAACGGAAGTTATGTCTTGCGTTGCAGTCTGTTTACATACGCCATCGAAACAAACCTAAAACAGATTGTAGCTCTTAATAGGTGTCCTTTGTCATAATCAATGTTTTTGTTTGGATATTGTTTATTACGAGCGCAATGGCTAAAAAAACAGGCCGGACTAGAACAATAGTCTGAGAACTGCACTCTGTCGAGGTGCCATCTTGCGCCTTGTATGGCCTACTTGTGCGCCAGCAGAGTGCGGCATGAGGTGCTCTCTCCACTGGCATCACCATTCCCTCATTGGCTGTTAATGATGACGTTGCCAGAAACGCTGGTCCCTGATTGGGCTTAGGCCTGGGGCGGTATCGACATTTTGTTACCGCGATTACCGTCTTCCCATTTACCGCCGGTACTGCGGTAATTACCGCACCCCCGTATCTATTAATTAAGGTTCGGCGATAAGCCAAAATATTGCAATCATCTTCCCTAAAGTCGCCTCTCCACAGCCTGACTGCCCGAGTTATACTTCTCCGTACAGCACAGCGGGTATGGCTTTGAAAGGAGCAGATCTACAAGCTCACAACACATCGCATCCGCGACGCGTTCTGAGCTTTTAGATCTGCACTGTCGGGTTACCATAGTAACGTAGGCTAGCTACTTGGGCTTTTCAGACACAAACAGCTGTGTGAACAAACCAGAAGAGGACGGGTAGTCAGATCGTGTACAGTGATTCTGTAAACTCACGTCATGTCTCAACTCTCACATCGCAGTGATTGAGTGCTGCTATATACAGGTTTTAGTTACAAGACACTTGACAGAAAAGGTTATAAAATCGCCGACGCGCCGCCAGACGGGGCACAACGTGCGACGCGGAGGAAAAAGTAAAATAGTTTCATTTTCAGTTTACTCCACGCGGCCCGCGCTCCGCCAGTAATCCGTATGAATAAAAAAAGATATGCCACAACACAAGGTATGTATTAACATCCTTGTGTCGTGTGGATTACAGAGGAAGTTTACGCTGCTCTGTAGCCTACTCCTCGCTGCTGCTGTGCTGCCCTGCGTAGGTCTGACTGTCTGTCTCTGAGAGTGAGAGTGACGTATGTGGCTTCCAAAGTGTGGTACACGGCCCAGAGCAGAGCGGCATGGAGCGCATGCGGTCCTCGCTTCTCCCCTGTTTTAAAACTCGCTTGTTTTCCAATAAAAAATAGATTTTTTTTTGTCTTTTTTTACCGCGGTAAGCACACTGACACCGCGGTAGACCTCGGTTTACCGCGGTACGGCGGTACGGCGGTTACCGTGTCCAACCCTAATTGGGCTACGGGCCTAAACAAAGGAGGACAGCGACATAACATACCCGGTCGATCAACATACTTGCACGCTCTGCTGGCACAAGTAATAATAATAATAAACTAGAAAGATGCAATTCTGTGTGTGTGCATGTAACAGACACACCTACAGTGTGTGTGTGTGTATGTGTGTGTGTGTGTGTGTGTGTGTGTGTGTGTGTGTGTGTCAGGGGCATAGTTCTGCCGATTTAAAATGACTCCAATACGGAACTAAAACTTCCTATGATTGGCCGCTAGTTGCGCTGTTTCCCCCCCCGGCCGATCGCAAAAAGAATTGCCCTCCATTGGATCTCATTCATTTTCCCCTTTCATTTTCTAACCTTAATTAACATTTTCATGAATACTGTATGGTTCCTATCGCAAGTTAAAAATTGCCTTTCAATCACCATCATATTCGTTTTGTCGAAATGTGGTCCAATGTATTTTTAAATAAATGATAAAGTTGCGGGGGGCGTGGCCAACTAAACTGATACCAGCCGGCTGTGTTCTTCTTTGTGTGCTGTATTTCGGGAGGCTCTGACCACATTCTCCCATGTATCCCTGCGTTGCACGTGACCGTTGGCAGCCAATAGCATCTCTGATGCCTTTACAATTCTATGATGGCGACGTCCCATTCCAAGGGGTAGAAAGGGCCATTTGCGCTGCATAGAAACCAATGGCTTCGCTTCGTCCATATTTTTCTACAGTGTATGGTGTGCATATAACTAGGGTTGCCACCTTTCAGAAATTGAAATAAGGAACACCTCTTCCGGGCACGCGGTGCGTGCGTTCCGTGCGCGTGGCACAGCCGCCGGCCGGCGAAAAAATGCAGTCCCAAACCCATGAAATGCATAGAATAGTTATAACTATAACACACAACATGGTATAACCTATATTGTTTTGCAGTTTGAACTGGCCAATTGTTTCTAAAATATGAATAAGTTAATTTTGTATGAAATAAAGCAATGTATGAATGATTTGAACCTGGCTCTTGTATTGGGTCACTTGGTGGTCAGTAAAGAGAAGGTAGTCGAGAAACCATTAAGTCATATACTTAAAGTTTAAAGTGCTTTATTAGCAACGAAGATTAAACATGTTTTACTTTAGGCTGAATAGGCTTCACTAGCCTAAACCTGAGCATAGCCTATTTTATGAACATTGAACATTTTTACTTTAAGCTGAATAGGCTTCACTAGCTAAACCTGAGCAACTTTACAGAAATAAGAGCGCAAAATACTTATAATAGTCAGATTTGGCAACACTGCATGGAATTTCATCCAACCTAGCCCAACATAGCTTATATTATCAGACCTGGCAACTGCATGTTATTTTTCTCCACACACTGTAGGCAAGCAACCTTCACTGACGCTGTCAAGCCACGGGTTTGTTTCTTCCCACTCGCGTCTGTACCAGTACCTTTATAGGCTTCTGTCCTTTTTTGAGGCGGTGGAGTATTGTCTTCAGACGACATTTTTAAAGCGTGCGGTGTGCAGTGATCACACTGACTGTAACTAGGCAACGGTGATTGATAGCGACATGCAGTGCATATGCAGACAGGGGCCGGGGTAGAGGAGAGGAGAGGAGACTGCAAGCCGCCTCACCGGTCTTTCGTGCCTCTCCCTCCTTTTGCTGTCTTTTCCTGTGTTTTATTTCATTCATTATTGTTAAATTCTGTGTTGAGGTTTGTGTGACAGACCTTTATGGGGCATTTGGTTAAATACGGAACAAACCGCGTTCCGTATTGGTTCAATACGGAACGCATCTTTTAATTGTCCAATACGGAACGATTCCGTATTATACGGAACGGGTGGCAACCCTACATGTAACAGACACATAGCTGCAGTGTGTGTGTGTGTGTGTGTGTGTGTGTGTGTGTGTGTGTGTGTGTGTGAGTGTGAGTGTGTAGCAGACACATACCTGCAGTGTGTAGTTGTGTGTCCACATTAAAAGCCATATCCAGCAGCTTTGACTGATGGTCCAGCAAAGTTTCTAGTGCCTCTATCTCTCTCTGGAAGAGTTTGCACATCCACTCTGCAGCCGCACTGAGGCGCTCCAACACAAACACTCTGACAAGAGCACTTTGTTTCTCCAAAACACACAATATGTCCTCTCCCAACACTGACGTCATGTGTTGATTGATGGCCATCCGTACAGACTCCATTTGGACCGTTCTATCTCCTCTGGAAGGCATTTTGAACGCAGAATAAAGTCTTAAATCAAACAACAACAACACCACACAGCTACACGAACACACGAGGAAAAACTACTCGGACATACCACTTCCGGGTCAGCGTGTTTCACGCATGCGCAATAAAGACCGAAGCGCTGTTGTTGGCTTTCGCTAGCGTTCTCCTTAACGTTATGTCACTGATGATCCGCTGCGCTGCAGAAGGCCTGCTCAGCCTCTCTTCTGTAGTATAAATAACAAATACAATTTCTCTACTCACCAAAACAAAGAGTGTTTTATGGAGGTGAAAGCCTACTTTCCTTAGTGGCAACACTCTGAGCCCCCACCTCACGTCTAAAATACACTTTATGGACAGAAAAGATGATATTTCACCTGACATTTTAGCTACTCCACAGCGCCCTCTACAGATCCTGTCAATTGAAATGTCCATTGACCAGATTTTCACCTTCAGGTGAAATATCATCTTTTCTGTCCATAAAAGTGTATTTTAGACGTGGGGTGGGGGCTCAGAGTGTTGCCACTAAGGAAAGTAGGCTTTCCCCTCCAGAAAACACTCTTTGTTTTGGAGTAGAGAAAGTGTATTTGTTATTTTTACTACAGAAGAGAAGCTGAGCAGGCTTCCTGCAGACCAACCGGATCATCAGTGACATAGTGTTAAGGAGAACTTCTAACGCTATGGAACAGAGCTAGCATTTCGCCACCTGCTGTATGAAGAGTGTAACGTTGTGAGAGTCATTGGGGTCCTTTATTAAACTCATATAAAATATAATGACAGACAAATAAAACACAGTATATATATATATATATATATATATATATATATATATATATATATATATATATATACTGTGTTTTATTTGTCTGTCATTATATTTTATATGTTGCTGAATTGAATACCAAGGACCTCCAACGTAAACAAGACTTCTTTGGGGTGTTTCTTCTAGGCAGAGTGTTTAACTGTACTTGTACTGGAGGCTACTACATTTGTGTGTTTTGAGTTGTTTATAGGCCTACTGTAATAAAATATTCAATCACTCAGGTCCATTATTTATTCTGGATTTGAGCCCCATTAGCCTCTCATGACGCAAAAATAGCCTATAGATTTTTTTGTTAGGCCTATGCTGTAAATTGATGTTGGTGCCATATAGGAGATATAACAGGCAAATGTTAAATAAACACATCTTCTACATTCTCTAATTGTGTAGACTTCTCTAAACCAAAGACACCTAAGAGTAAAAAGCAGCCATTTGTCTTGGCCATATGGATTCTGTCGTCTGACAGACTACGATCCCTTTTGTGCCCATATATGGAGATCCCTTTTATGCCCATACTGTATTATGGAGATCCCTGCTCTGAGTATCTGACATCACTGTGATGTAACAGTGATGTGTCAGGGGAACCACAGTGTCAGGTGTTACAGAGAGACAGAGATACGGTCAAGCTGTAACCATTCATATACTAAATTGCGACCGGTCGCAATTAAGACATGCAGATGTTCAACAATACTCTCTCTCTAGAGTTAAAGCCCTGTAAGGGTCCATTTGGTTTCATTTTACGCTCTCAAGAGTTAAAGATCTATTTGGTTACATAACTCTCCATCATTTAGCTGGGGACAAACACCACATGGCCCAACACCACACCACTCCACACCGCCCACTTGATACTAAAAAGTATCCAATCTAGAGTATAGGTCTGAGCTTGGCCAAACAATTCATAATGACTGATCACTCATTGACTTTTCATTTAGACCACCAGGATATATGTAATACATAATAGATTCTATTTTATAACCACTAATCTATTATAGTGTATTATAATTATCATAGTAATACATTATAGTGTTATAATTTAGGATAGTTAATACAAATTTATATTGTTTTATAATCTCAGTTAAAAGGGTAAATTTGTTTCTTACCGTTAGGGTTACTTTTGTGTAATGGAAAATGTAGATATTTGTATGTGGTGTGGTGTGGTGTAGTGTAGTGTTGTGTTGTGTGGTGCTAAAACTGCAGTCGAAAAGGGGCTATAATCTGTTCCAGCAGAGGTGCTACAGTAGCTCATGATCCATTCTCAGTGGATCGAGGTGTGTTTGGTTCTTCTATCAGCACCTAAACAGCTGCAGGTTTGGAATTCTCATCAGCATCACTAAATGACTATTTCAGAGGTTTTCAACATTTTCTGGCCAAGGACCCCATAGTTGAGAGAGATGAAGCAGGGACCTCCACAATCTTTTCATAGATTCCATATAGGCCTAGTTTCATTGTTTGAAAGCACAATCCTCGTTGTATTTTGGATTCAAAATGTGTGTTTTCAGATACATATTTAATCCCCTTGAACCGTCAATACATAACTTGACATTTCACTCTGTACATAGTCTGCTCTTTTTCCCCTCTACACCAAACGTGTTTGCCGAAAATAGACGATCTAGGTCGGCTATTTTTGGCTAAAGTTCTCAGGATATGGACGCTAGGATTCAAGTGGTTAATATAAAAAAAGGAGAACAAAGTTATCACAAAGATTTGGAGGACCCCCTGTAGTAACTCTGAGGACCCCATAGGGGTGCCGGTCCCCTTGTTTAAGACCCTTGGACTAATTGATATACGGTAGTAATAAGGAATGATGCAACGGTAATATTTGGCGCCATAAACTAAATACATTACTGTCTTACACCCACATAATCAACATTAATTAACCATATCATTAGTTTACATACGCAAAATATCTCATTACCTATGCACAATACAAACATCGCCTAAGCAGAAATGGATTCTACAAGAAGAATTACCGAAGAACATTTTGTAGTGAGTGACCATTGTTTTCAAAAGATATGATCTAGAAGTCATGATAAATGATATACAGAAATCAAATTACGTTTATAGTCTAGTCATATTAGCTTATTACATGAACAAAGAGCAGTTTATTTGGATAGTTACTGCTTCAGTAGTGGTCAGATGTACAGGAATAATAATATTTGCAAAAATAAGTACTTGTAATAACACTGAACAGAACATGAACATGTGTTTGCTTTAAGCCGTAACATATGCATAAAAATATGCTCATCAACTACCATAAACATAGCCAATGGTTACACTGAAAATATCCTTACACCTGCATGAGACAGAATCTTCATTCTTTTACTAGAAACCCACCAAAACACAAGTTGGATACGCCTCTACTTGTTAATTCTGCTAGTTTATTCAAATATGCAAATTATCTCATTAACTATGCACAATACAAAAATGTCCCAAGCAGAATTGGATTCTACGAAAAAAATACATTAGAATCAACTGAGAAAAGTTTGGTACACCCAGTAATCAAGTCGTGGAACAGTACAGGGTACATAGTCCGAGCATTTCGGGCAGAAATCGTGCACTTGATAGAAGCATGAAATTTGGCACAGTTAGAACATGCCATATGGAACATGTTTGGCTATAGGGCCATCGCATATTTGTCTTTGGAAACTTGTGGGACTCTGAATCCAATGCAAGCATTTGTTTTGGCACGAATAACATTCCTTTCTGAAAGGAATGTTTTTCGTATATGGCATGTTCTAACTGTGTGCCACATTTCATGCTTCTATCATGAAGTGCACGATTCCATGAACATACTGCCCGAAACGCCTGGACTAACAGTCAGTGGAACAATGGAAATACGATGGTAATAAGTAAAGAAGCAGACATGAAAGAGTCTCACACTTTATTTACCCATTGAGGACATTAAGGACCCCCAAATGTAATAATCTCAATAATACTTAAAACCTTATGTTGGTTTGTTTACTGTTGAGTGAGAAAACCATGTTGTACATTGAGTTAATTATCTGGGGACCCTTCAAAATGATGTGGGGACCCCTCTGGGGGACATGGGGTCCCGACTCACAGGTTGAGAACCAGTGGTTTAGAGAATATATACTATATTTAGACAATAAAATGTGAACTTCTCTGTCAGTCTAGGCCCGAGAGAGAGAGAGAGAGAGAGAGACTTCAATCAGGTCCTCAATCAGTCATTAGGAGCGTGCTCACTAGGTCCTGGTTAGCCTGGCGGGGCCTGACGTCATACTGCGTTCACTCACTCATTCCTTCCCCAGTATAACGTCTGGCCTTCCGGGTATAGGCAGTGAGTATATTGATTATTTTCTGATCGGGGCCAATCAGTGACTGCTGTCCGCACAGCAAACGTAGTCTTCCTGACAACAAGTGAAAAGCTTTCCCTGATTGGTCCATGTGTAGACGGTGATGTAGATGCATGCTGCAGCATTTTCAAAACAACAATGGCTACCCTCGATGCAACAAGTGTAACAGTTAACGCTCCAACGATAAAACAAGCAATAAGTGCAGTTATTTCAGAGTTGGAATCAATTACAACAATTAAAAAGGAACACGGGGGATGCACTAGCGGAGTTCATCGGCCGAAAAGACGTGTTTGTTTGCCGTTCTTCCGACTGGCTGAGAGATGTTTTGCTACGCTGATTGGTTAGAGGAGTCTGTCTGTCATGGCAAGTACTCCCGCCCACTTTTCAAGCTGCCAATAGGCCGAAGGAATGAGTGAGTGAACGCAGTATGACGTCAGGCCCCGCCAGGCTAGGTCCTGGTGGCCACTGGCCATGCTCAGTAGGTAGGTATACAAACCCATAGACATAGAAAGGTAGACGCCTCCTCCAGCTCTGGGGCGTCTGTAAAAAACGTATAGGCAATTTTTAAGGAATCCTTCCTTGTGTGTCACAGAAACGGATGTTCGGTAGGCCAACGAGGCAGGACTCCCTCTTTCCCAGAGGCACTTGCTTGGGCAATGTAAACGTTTGTCTCCTCATGCCAATAAAGCTCCTTTTAATTGAATTGAAGTCCTGGAAAAGATGCGCTGTGACTGAGTGGCAGAGTGCCTTCCCTTTTTTACAGGACGCTCCAATGAACTGCAGCGACGAACGAGGTGCCTGGCGTTCTACCGATGTTTCTGGTTCACATTGGCACATTTCCTGGGGCAATCTGCCCAGCTCATGCATGCCACACGTGTCTTCTTTTTTAGTTTTTTACTCTCAAAAAGCGCCTGCAATGTAGTGCATTTGAAACTACATTGCAGTGCACATCATGGGATGATCACTGCTTGCCTCCTGTGAATTGTTTTATTTTTATTTTTTGTTTATTTTATTTTTATTTCGTTGCTGAGTGAGGTCAGCAGACAAAGTGACATGAGTGAGATGAAAAAAAACTGGGTGAAATGTGCCAATGTGAACCAGAAACATCGCTATATCTATGTAAAAAGCTAGGAATGTTTACATCGCCAAAGCAAGCATCCCTGATGTTGCGCGGCTAAGCTGTTCTTGAGCGCTGCGTTCGAAAATACCCGGCCCCACCTGCCTCTGATTGGCCTAGAGAACTTAAGTTTCTGTGATGCAAGTGGAAGCGTGCTTCTGATTTCCGATGCCCAGTAGGTCTTGATGGCTACAGAACATGCTCAGTAGGTCTTGTGGGCTAGGAGCGTGCTCAGTCTGATCTTGCCGTCCATGCTGCCGGTCAGACAGGCTCCACAGTCCACGGCGCAGCACCAATCCACCGTTACCACCGAAACGCGATGTCCGCCCAGCGACAGCACGTTGTTCAGCCACGGCTCCTCGCCATTGGTCAGCTGGAGGGGGGCGGAAAATGGTCAACTTAACATACTGAACACTATGGGTGCGTTCGGAAATAGTGTTGTCGTTTGTTTATTTGGTGTGGTGTCATTCGAACACCCAGTAGTGCTGAGTGTGCAGCACTGAAAGACTCTACTCGGACGATGGGGTTTTACAGTGTGGTGCGTCAGTGTTTTGATTGGTTGGTTTTCATGGCCGTGTCTCGAGCGCTTCTCAGCGGTGAACGATGGAGGAAATGATCGCAAAATTTCAAGATTTGCTGCTTTTTGGTCGTTTGTGTTTCACACACTTCAACGTGTAAACTAACAGCACTTCCTGCTGTTATGAGTTGTTATGAGTTAAATTACCTCTCAATAGCAACGTTACGTTAGCAACGGCTGCTTTTCAGAGGCACAGCTGCCTCTTAACTGGTCGTTGGTGAATAAGCCACAGTGAGTGCACTCTACGTCTCCGCACCTTTCCGAACGCACCCATGATTATGTTACAATGTTATAGATTATGTTTTCATACATGGTGCCTGGTAGATGTTATGTTTTATACATGGTACCTGGTAGATGTTGTGTTTTATACGTGGTACCTGGTGGATGTTATGTTTTTATACATGGTACCTGGTAGATGTTATTGTTTTATACATGTTACCTGGTAGATGACTCCTCCAGTGTTAGAGCAGGTCAGAACGTGTTGCCCTTCGGAGTCGAACGCAAACAGACGACCTCTAGGAACCTGAACCTGTATAGGTAATAACACATAACACATCATTTATCATTAATTACACTTTCTCATCAACACTCTTACTGCCGTGACGAACGCTCGTCATTCATTTCACGCTGCCATAACGAGTGTTCGTCAATTCCCCAGTAGAGCCTGACCGAGCACATGGGGGGAGGGGGAGGTTTATCTGCTCTGAAACGGGACCTCGATTATGGCAAGACCTGCCCGCGGAAGCTTGTGATTGGTTGCGTACAGGTGCCAAAAGATTGACTATTCTGGCCCCCTGGTTTACAACTTCTAAGGCCAGGGCTCCACTGGGGGGCGTTGTGCTGCTCTGCGTCGTGGCGGCTTCATTGATGCCGTCACGTTGACGTCCGACCGGCTCCCCCGCAGTGGCTGTGAGTTATTCGTTCTAAATGGCAATATCCCATTTCCAACACAACATGAAAATTTCAAATTGCACTTTCAAACAGGACTAAAACTATTTGTGACCGACCTGAATGTTCATGTTGTCACACAAACAGCAGAGAGCAACAATGCACAACTGACCACTTTGTTTTGTCATGATTATAGCCTGTTGTGTTTATACATCATTTTATCAAAGAAGACCACTGTAATTACATGAAAAATATGCTAGGATTTGTGGGACATCTAGTCATCCTTGTGAATGGATAGCCAACAGCAGAAAAGGACTTAAATACATTTAAATACCAGTAAGACTCCCTAATCGGGAGATAAGCGACCGTCAGGTCGCAACGTGATTTTAGGCCAAAATTTGTAGGAGCAGTGTCCAAAAATGTGTTTGAAAAAATCTGCCTGATGGTGGCGCTATATGGGACAGATCCATGTTGATGACATGAGTGTAGACATACTGTGTAGCGATTTGCGTGATTTTAGGACCAAATCTGTAGGAGTAGTGTCCAAAAATGTGTTTTAAAAGGTGGCGCTAAATGGGACAGATCCATGTTGATGAGATGAGTCTAGACATACTGTGTACAGATTTGCGTGATTTTAGGGCAAAAATTGTAGGTGCAGTGTCCAAAAATGTGTTTTGCAAGAATCGGCCTCATGGTGGCGCTAGAAGAGGGCCATGTGAGAATTGATGGGTGGAGGTTGTGGTTTGACAGGCAAGGAGTGTGTGTGCAAAATTTCACATGGATAGGGGCAACGATGGCGGAGATATGAGTAGGGCAAAAGTGTGACGTGACAGACAGACTGACGGACGGACTGACGGACAGACAGACAGACAGGCGGTGGAGGTTTTGATAGTAAGTGCGACCTGACGGTCGCAATAAGATGCAATTACATTTAATCATATTTTATACATACTGGACTGTTGTGGACGGCATAAAAACTTTGAACAGGGGGGATTTTTTTGTGTTTGGACGTCGTCACGTACGCAGCACACAGCAGTGCGACGTTGGCAGTGGAGCACCCTTCATTGATTAAAACGGGAGCGTTCCCAGCGTTGACGTTACGCTCGGCGCGCCCGGTGGAGCCTGGGGGGAACGGCGCTGAGTCGCATCGCTCGACACGGCGACTCGCTCGCTTTAGCTCGCTGGTCGGTGTCTCGCGTGGGTCAAGTCCACTTGAACCGGCACGCCTCCGTTGCCTCCACCTTAATATCAATAGGAGTTTATAATATGACAAGATCTAATTAGTACCTGTTTGTATCCACTGTATCCAGACAGTACGAAGGGTCCAGTAGCATCCTGAGGCAACTCCTGTTCTGACAGCTTTACCCCACACTGATGGATGTTCCACTGTACAAACTACACGCACGCACGCACGCACGCACGCACGCACAAACGCACGCACGCACACACACACGCACACGCACGCACACGCACGCACACACGCACACACGTAGACACACATTTTAAGTATTTATTTATGTCCACATAAGGGAGAAACATACAGGGACACAAATATCATTGGTGCAGCAAGAATACATTCACAACATCATGGCATAGTACATTTTCAGGATACAATGGACAGTCCACTCAGTGGTATAAGTAACATTCTAAAACGGCTAGTTCCAGTCCTTGATTCTGATTGGCTGGTTGCTGGGGTATATGAGACTACAATCCACACCTTGAATCAGTTTATATCAAACCCAGGTGCGTTATTTCTTTCCACAGTGTTCCACAGTGAACCAATTATCTGCACCTGTGTTGTTTCTGCAGCCTGGTCAGGAACTACTTTCTTGTAGCTGGGGACTACTTTCTTGCGGAGCAGACCTTATTGTGTATTATTAGTTAAGTAGAACAGTTTTAATTGGTACACGTCTATGATTTTTCATGTTGCCATATTGTAACCGTTTTAGAAAAGCAATAAGCCACGCGAGGCTTGTGGTTACCTGTATTTTAAGCCGGTGTAAAATACCAGGTAACCACTCGCCTCTTGTGGCTTATTGCTTCAGTATGTCACTCAGTAATCTACATGTATGGGTATACGTAACAGAGTCTCCGCCATATGTGGCGGCTGTCAATCATGGCAGAGACATCACATTACTTTGCCAGCCTTTTTGCCTCCTTTTTGGGCATCCCAAGAAGTTGAAACCCTCTAGCGACCAATCTGTGACCAATCTGTGGATATAATGTCCGAGGCTAAGGGTCAAAGGTGCTGCCATCTCTAATACAGACACTTCCCTGGACTCTTCATCAACCACAACAACATCTGGTGTATTAGCAGTCAAGGATGTAAATATGGCTGGGTTGTCACAGAGATGAAACATGGATGAAATGACGCGGGTCGGGTCATTTCATGTTTGTACATTCTCACTGAGGGTGCATGATATTTAGATAATGTCCTTTGCTATGAGTAATTTTTTCAACGTAATTTCATTGACAAATAAACTACATTTTCCATGAATTAGAAAACAAATGTAGTGAAAACAGTCACTAGTTTGGGTCGTAGGCAAATGTCTAATCTCTCGTTTGGGTCACAAGCTAAAAAGTTTGGGAACCTGTTATTTTTTTTTATTATTTTATTTTATCTGTGTTTTGTTGTGTTTTTTGTTTTATTATTGTTAATTCTTCATTGTGCAATCTTAATAAAGACAAAGTTAAAAAAGTAGTTTGGGAACCACTGCTGTACATAATCATGTTCTTTGGTTGACGTTTTTCATTACCATTAGCTGCCATTTTTTCACCGGATTGTCCTCTAAAATAACAAGTCAGGTAATGATAGCCAGCAGAAAGGCTGTTCAACATATACAAAGTCTGTAGTAATAGTAGTAGTAGAAACACACTTTACAGTATCACCCGTATCGCTTCCAATTCATCTGACTTCCCACAGCCTCATGGTCTGATATGAACAATAAGGCCATCACACGATTAGCACTCAATAACTAATTACACTGATCGCCCTCTGTATCAATAACAATATCAACTAGAAGTACTGTTGCTACGAAACAGTGTGGGCTCGCTCGTAAAGAAATACATTTAAAAAATAGCAGATATCAAACCTTGCTTCGAAGTGAAGCGGTGAACTTTTATTCTATGTGTTCTAGAGCTATGAACTCTGTGTTCTAGATCTATACATTCTGTGTTCTAGATCTATACTTTCTATGTGCTTTAGTTCTATATTTTTATGAATTCTGAATGAATGAATGATTTTATCTGGAGGGCCGAATTGTCATGTGAAGCTTGACCAATCCTCAATTCTGGACGCACGGGACACACATATTTTTCAAAAAAAAAAAAAAAAAAATTGTCATGTGAAGCTTCAAAGTATGGTCTCATTGGACATTTTTTCGCTTCCAATGAATGGCTTTGTGTGTATCACGCCCATATATGGTCATTTCAGTCCAGAATGAACAGGCTTTTTCAAAAACAGAATGTCCGTTTAATTACCATATATGGTGATCTCAGTCCAGAATGAACAGGGTTTTTCAAAAACACAAAGTATGTTACCTTATGTCCATATATGGTCACTCCAGGCCAGAATGAACAGGTTTTTCCTGTCCCACAGAATGTCCGTTTAATTACCATATATGGTGATCTCAGTCCAGAATGAACAGGGTTTTTCAAAAACACATAAGTATGTTACCTTATGTCCATATATGGTCACTCCAGGCCAGAATGAACAGGTTTTTCCTGTCCCGTACGTGTAAAATATCAGTCCAGAATGAATAGGCTTTTTCAAAAAGCAAAATGTCGATGTCCCTCCCGGTTAGATGAATGGATACTTTGAGGATTGGTCAAGCTTCACATGATAATTTGGCCTTCAGGGTTTAAAAAATGTAGTAAGCCACAAATACATTCAGAATAGAGGTTTTATCTGTCCACCGCTTCACTTCGAACCGAGGTTTGATTTTTAATCATCCAATCATCAGACCGGGACGGACGGGACACACATATTCTGGATGTACGGGACAGATAAAACCTGTTCATTCTGGACTGGAATGACCATATATGGACATGTACGGGACACACAAAGCCACTCCTTGGAGGCGTCTTTCATTGCTTCAAAAAATAACTAAAATAAAAACTCTGAATCAAATACATTTTTGCGGAGAATAAACTTGACCTATAAAGATTTGGTAGAACCTACTGGTCTCGCTTTTCAGCGGGCCCACAACTAAGACGATGCAATTGGGAAATTGCAAGTGTGGTTGCCTATTTAGTGTCTGAGTAGCCAAATTGTCATGTGAAGCAATAAAGGCCCCCATTGGGGGGGCTTCACAATTGACAGATTTACAGATCACTGCTCCACTGATGAATTTACAATGGGTTTATATAGGAACAGGGGCGTCACAAGGGGTAGGAAAGTGGGACTGAGTTACCAGGGCCCAAGGTGGAGGGGCCCTGGTAACTTTAGCTATTGAAAAATAGCAGATATACAAGCTCACAGCGCGGCACCGAGTGCCGCGCTGCGAGCTTGTAGATCTGCTATTTTTGAAAAGTCGTGAAAATGTGTGCAAATCTTTGAACATGTATTTTTTAAGTGAACATTTGTAACTCAAATTTTGCTTCCGGGGGGGGGGGGGGGGGTCCCTGGAACTAAATATTTTGAGATGGGGGTCCGTGGCCAAATTCATATCATTTTGGGGGTCCTTCACATGAAAAAGTTTGAGCATCACTGACATGGAAACATGGGTTTCTTGCACACATTTTCACAATTTTTCAAAAATAGCAGATCTACAAGCTACAGCTGTGAGCTTGTATATCTGCTATTTCTTCAATAGTTAACATTCATGGGGGGCCCGCAGTGAATCCTTGTACCCAGGGCCCAGAATTTGGTGTGACGCCCCTGTATAGGAAGGGTAGCCTCACACTGCCCTCAAGTATAAAACAAGGAAAACATACAGTACTGTATAATGAATACCGTGGTATGGTGAAATCAGATGGGGCCAATTCTGTGTTACAATTATAATAGTAGCATGGATCATTAAATGAAAACCTTGACAGTGCTGGTTTTCTTTCTCTTGAGAGACATCAAAAAGTTAAAAAGTTAAAATACTTCATGTATTGAAGGCAGGAAATATAGCCTATAACGTGGCTATGCCTCTGGAGAATATTGTGGTTGAAAACACTGTTGATTTTTTGTGTTCCTGTGCTCACCATCCCGGCACAACGAATTGGGGGACCCCTCTGGGATTACAGTAGTAAGATAGTAGTAATATTAATAACAGCAGCGGTTACCTTTCCGTCCTCTCCGACGGTAAAGACGGTGTTTTCGTCTCGGCTGAATTCCACGGTGTAAACCTCTCCGTCGTGAGCACGCCACGACATGGCACACTCATACCTCTGCATGTCTGAGATAGAAACATTATAATTGTTTATTTCTTTTTTTTTAATCCCACGATTTTGCAACCCATTTTTCACCCAGTGCCGATTATCTAGTGTAATCCTGGGCGCTACACTCTCTCTGCCAACCTGGGGTGAGCAACGGACTGACCTCATGCTTCCTTCTATGCATGAGCAGTCCAAGCCACTTCTTTTCACCTGACAGTGGGGATTTCCCCGGTTGGACGTAAGGCGTGTTATTCCAACCAGTTCCTTTCCCCTCCACCAGGGGGAGGCAGTATGGAGACCAGGATTACTGCATGTTTTTGTGAGGGTATCTACCCTAGGAGACACGGGGAGAACGTGCAAACTCCACACAGAAAGGCCCTATCGCCAACCCCACTTAAGGTGTGGGCACTGATGACGGGGAGGAGGGAACACGTCCCCAGCACCCACAGCGTCCCCCAGTGGGAATCAAACCCAGGAGCTTCTAGCTGTGAGGTGACAGCACTACTGACGCCTGGCGCCACCGTGCCCCCTTAATTGTTTATTTCTATACAAATAAAAGTCATTTGAACCCTTCTCTTTCAACCTGCTCTGAGATAAAAGGTCCTGGACTGGAGTCCCACAGGGTTCCATACTAGGCCCGTCCTGTTTTCCCTCCATACTGAATACCTCCGCCAAACACAGCTAATCTAAAGGAAAATGTAATGTAATGCACAACGCAATGTACAAAACTATTATCTCCCAAATGTCTGTCAAGTTTAAACTTAACATAATTTAAGATGTCCAAACCCAGTCTAGTAGGTAGTTAGAGTGACTGTCACTCTAGTTAGCGGTTACTAGTTAATTAGTGTAAGTGTCGGCTCACCAAACAGCCTGATGACTCCATCAGCCGCTCCAGTCACCAACAGGTTTCCGTTATGATTGAAGGCTGTGCAGTTTATTGCTACTGGTCTGGGCTCTAAGGAGAACTGGAGCTGGGGGATGGGGGGAGAGAGAGAGAGAGAGAGAGAGAGAGAGAGAGAGAGAGAGACAGAGACAGATGGATTACTGCTACTGGCGTTGTCCAGAAAATTAAAGACCCAATGAAATGACTATTTTGGGTATTTTATTTTGAAGATTCAGTTTGAAAAGGAAGCCTGTGTGTTTCTGAACCAATCCGAGGGGACCAGCCCGTCAGGCGATGGGATTATGGGAGTAATGGGAGCCAGCAATGGGAAACAAACAGGTGAATGTAATCAAAGGTTCATTTATATGCAAGCGGACCTGTCGATGTCATCACTTTTTGAATTTCTGTTCACAGGAAGTAATTAAGAATGGCCTATTTAGGGACCTTTGATATAAATAAACACAAAAATGGTTTATTTTCTATTTTTTTGGCATCTAGTGTTAGGAATGCCCATATGATTACCACGGATAAGCTCTAAAAGTGTGAAAAACTTATTTTTCATTTCACTGGATCTTTAAGTTTGGTTTATACTTCGATGTACGGACCATATCGCGCGTCGAACATCAACGATCTGCAAGCCCAGTTGTGTGCTTGTAAATCGCTGATACCGTCGTTCATCAAAGCATAACTCCGTAAGTCAGTATACACATAACGGGCATAGAAGGAGGATGGGAAGCTCACTAGTTGTAATGAGAGGCAGCAGTCAGTACGTTCTATGTGTACACATACAGTATCTATGCTCTGGGCGCTGGGACTCAGCACACACGGAAGGGTCCGTTCACTTGCATTGAAGAGTGATCTAGGCATGCGCAAAACTCCACATTGTGAGTGAATGGTGGCTCTGTGCTCTAGATTTCTGCGCCCACATTATTACATTTAGACAGCATAGAGTGGTTTTATCTACATTTAATGTCAGATTATACATTTCAGTCACTAGTCATTAACTATATAATAGTTTCCTTGTTGGTTTGATCATTTTAAATATATATATATAAAAGGCCATGTCTATTCAAGGAAGATATGGGTTGGGGAGAGCTGGGGAGAGGTGGTGTGGCACACTTGCGCTCCTATTAATGAGCCGCGGCTGGAGAAGAGTCTAGGACAGGTGGAGCGTTGTCCAGGGTGTTTTAAGGAAGGGAGAAGAGTCTGCAACGTGTCAGTTTGTTAACAGTTACCTGTTCCTTGACCGTCTTGGTGTCCCACAGCAGCAGTTTGCCTTCAGCCAGTGCAGGACGTCGCAGGTTCGATTCCGCTGCTGCCGCCGAGCAAACGAAGGACGAGCCACTGGGGCTGCAGGCCAGAGACAGGATCCTGGAACAGTGATTGATTGATTTGATTTGATTGATTATACGGTACATACTGTACACAAAGGGGTCTTCAAAGTGAGTGACGGGGCACCCTGGGGTGCCGTGACGGGATGGTGTTTTCCTCTGGTGTTTCAGTCCGAGCGTATCAAAGGGTGCGTTCGGAAATGCGCACTGGGTGTGTGTTCAATGTAGTGAGTGCCTAAACCTAACCCTAATCCTAACCCTAACCTCAGTAAAACTATGCCTAACCCTAACCCTAACCTCAGTAAAACTATGCCTAAACCTAACCATAACCCCTAACCCTAACCACAAACGGGGCGCATTTACGAACACACCCTTTGATACACTCGGACTGAATCACCAGCAGAAAACACTCTCCCGTGCCGTGACGGCAGTCCAGGGTGCCGTGAGATTAGTATTTGGAATTCATTTGGACACTTTAAAAAAAATTTAGTATCATTTTAAACTTGAAGTACAAAGTTATTTTCAGTCAGTTCTAACCAAAATGGCTGTTATCTCAACGTTTTCCTTGCAATATAATCACTAAAATATCGTCACTGTCGGGCAGAAACCTTGTATCTCCAAGTTTCAAATGTGTACGTCTTTTGGTAAAGCAAAGCCCTGCTTCATCATACAAGACTGTCGCACAAAACTAGTGAAAACAGCCGATCTACAAGCACACAACGCCTCGGGATGCGAGGCGTTGCGTGCTTGTAGATCTGCTGTTTTCACTAGTTTAGTACATTTTATAGATGATAAATACAAAACAAACGGTTTTGGACATATAAGGTATGAGGACATACAACGACGATATGCTATAAATATAAGGTGCTGGGAGTGAAAATTATAATGTAGGGGTGCCTCGGATTAAGAAAATATTTATGGGGTGACCTGAGACAAAAGAGTTTGGGAACCCCTGCACTAGTCTATCTAGCCTTGTAATTTATATCAGGTTGATGGCGACATCACCAAGAATGCTGGTCCCTCATTGGCTAAAGATTTGGACTCTCTGATTGGCTACGGGCGGAAACACAGACACACAGCACAAACGCAGATACAGAAACACAGAACAGAGCGAGTAATAATGCTACTGTTTTATTATTCATAATAATATTACTATTTTTTAAATATGAATATTAATAAATGTTTACCGTGGATGAGCTTCATCAACATTCATCTCGATCAGGTTCTTTTTGGCATCGGTGTCGTACAGTCTGACCGTTCCCTGAGCGCTGCCTAGCAACAGCTACACACACAGACACACGCACACACGCGCACACACACACACACACACACACACACACACACACACACACACACACACACACACACACACACACACACACACACACACACAATATACCAGTAAGACGCCAAAGGGCGAAAAGCGACCTCGCCCTTTAGGTTGCCCTATCAGGACATCATCTGGGAATCAGATGTAGAGGTCAGCTCCATATATTATATGGAGATCTATGATCCAGTCGTCTCCATGTATGGATATCCAGGGTTTGCTCTTTGATGAGGTGATGTCACAACAATGTGATGTCACAACAATGTGATATCACAACAGCTACAGACTATAGGCGTTATTCACTCACGGACGTACATACAAGATGTAACGGTTTTCATAGTTAACTGTGACCTATGGTCGCAACAAATTAACACAACTGTGCACATAAACTGTACATGTCACGGACAAAGAAACGCACGCACGCACGCACGCACGCACGCACGCACGCACGCACGCACGCACGCACGCACGCACGCACGCACGCACGCACGCACGCACGCACGCACGCACGCACGCACGCACACACACACACACACACACACACACACACACACACACACACACACACACACACACACACACACACACACACACACACACACACACACACACACACACACACACACACACACACACACACACACACACACACACTCTCTCTCTTACCAGTCGGTCAGGCTTGGTCGCCCACTCTAAGGACAGCAGAGGTGATTTGGACATGATGGTAGCTTTGGTCTGAATGACTGGATTAAACGACCACACCTGTAGATTAAATTAACATTATTAATTAATTACATTAAATGACCACAACTAGAAATTAAATTAACATGATTAATTGCATTACAATCATTACATTAAATGGCCACACCTAGAGAGGAGGGATTCAATGAATTAGATGAAATTAATTAGATGAAATGACCACACCTTGATAATAGATTAAACAAGAAAAGATGCAATTGGAAATTGCAAGTGTGGTTGCTGACGGTTGCTGACTATATTCTACAGTAAGCTAACTGTCATGTGAAGCTCCACCAATTGATTCCCACTCCCATTGATTCCCTATTGATTCCCTATCCCTGCCATTTCCAATGGCAGCGGAAAAGTTACCCTAGTAATCAATAAAGTTTCCCCAGGACTATAATGTGTTGCCTGTAGGGCAACCACACTTAAGCCCTTTGCACACAGGACAGTTGCGTTTTTTTCGTTTGCGGCATGAATAAAACGCATTGGATTTGGTGTGCAAGGCTGTGCGGAATCAGCGCTGCGGATCCAAAAAGGAGTCATAAAAGGAGTGATGAGTTTTTTACCGCATGCGACAAGACGCACGAATCGAACTGGTTTCGATCGAGAAAAAAGCGCACGGCGGCAGCCACTCGTTGCACGGCTAATTCGGAGCCGGTGTGCATGAGGTCGTAGAGAATCATTGTTTTCTTTTCAAAAAATTATATTGTCCGTTTTATCCGTGCGGTTAAACGCGCCTGTGTGCAAAGGGCTTAATTGTGGGCCCGCCTGAAAGGCAAGAACACTATGTTATCCTCATTATTTATAGTGAGTTCCGCCGCAGACAGTTCAAAGGCGAAAACACTATGGTTTCGTCATTATTTCCGCTGCGCTAGCCAATGAGGCGCAATTAGTGGAAAACAAATCTAGGAGTGGTGTTAGCTGGAGTATTGGTTGAGCTTCACATGACAGTTAGCACGCTGCAGAGTATAGTCACAAGCGAGCACACACTGTTTCGTAGGAACAGTATTTTTTCTAGTTAATTAGATGAAATGACCACACCTTGATAATAAGCATTTAAAGAAATAAAGATAAAATGTAAAATATGTACCTTGACCACGCCATCCACATCCAGACTGGCTACTCTCCTCCCCGAGCAATCCACCCTGTTAATGACATTAATTAAAATGAATTACTGTTAATAGCTACATTAATATACCTTTAAATATAACAATCCATCCTGATTATGACATTACTTCATACTAATTACTGTTTAATACACAAGTATACCTTTAAACATAACAATCCAAAAGCTTGTAGATCGTCTATTAAACAAATAATAATAGTAATCTTTATGTATTAACGTTATGGAGAACGCATTCTAACGCGATTAACCAGAGCTCTCAGCTGTGTGTGTGTGTGTGTGTGTGTGTGTGTGTGTGTGTGTACAGAGCTAGCGGGGGCTACCGGCAGCGGGGGGAAAGGTGGCAAGCCCCCGGCGAGAGGCAACATCCCCTCTCGGTGAAAACATTATGTCCGCCATTTCAACAATTAAACATAAACAAGCATATTCACATGAACAATGGTGAAGTAACAACCAGTTTTTGTGGATGAATATAATTTTTATATGCACATATGTATATATAGATTTGTATCTTTAGCTTTAGTGCTAGCCCAGTAGCCCAGTGGGAGCAGAGAAGCTGCTTTCTGAGGGCTGCGAGAGCGGCCCTGCGGGCGATGGGAAGAAAATGTACATAATACAGACATACAGTAAGTAACAGTCAATTCATTAATTTGATTGGCTTATCGCGCATTCCCACAATGACATAAAAAAAATATTAACTAGTTTTTAAGATGATTTGGTGACAGTACCCCTTTAGGTGACATAGCCACTTTAACTGATGAATAGCAACAACATTTAACCCAGTTGGTGTCTGTCTGTCCGTTTGAGTACGGCAACGCCAGCTGTTTTTAGAGGCATTAAAAGGACTTAAACCGTAGTGCCACTGTTCTCTGGAACCTGGAATTCATGCAGATTATTTTAGTTTGTATCACATTCCTGAGCCAATGATTTATGATTAATGATTCACTATTAACTATCAAATGAGATAATAAGCCATTTGTTAGGGTGAACGACTCCTTTAAGCATATTTGGATTATCACAATGATATCGTTGATCGCAATTATTTTTGACAAAATAATTGAGACGTGAAACGTTGCCGTCGTCCCATCAGACCTTCCACCAGACCTGTCCTGAAACACGAACCAAGAAGTCTAACGTGCGCGCGAGTCAGAGCATCAGAAACCCCGTGGCGCAATGAAAGTGAAGGGCGGCGCCTTCACCTCCAACCTCTCCCAGGGGTCATCATGACCCCTTCACGTCTTGAACTCTCCCAGGGGTCACAACCCCTTCTCCCATAGGTCAGTGTTTCTCATCCTTTTTGAAGCGGTGAAAACCGCTTCCAATGAATGGCTTTGTGTGTATCACGCCCATATATGGTCATTTCAGTCCAGAATGAACAGGCTTTTTCAAAAACAGAATGTCCGTTTAATTACCATATATGGTGATCTCAGTCCAGAATGAACAGGGATTTTCAAAAACACAAAGTATGTTACCTTATGTCCATATATGGTCACTCCAGGCCAGAATGAACAGGTTTTTCCTGTCTCGTACGTGTAAAATATCAGTCCAGAATGAATAGGCTTTTTCAAAAAGCAAAATGTCGATGTCCCTCCCGGTTAGATGAATGGATACTTTGAGGATTGGTCAAGCTTCACATGATAATTTGGCCTTCAGGGTTTAAAAAATGTAGTAAGCCACAAATACATTCAGAATAGAGGTTTTATCTGTCCACCGCTTCACTTCGAACCGAGGTTTGATTTTTTCTGCAAGGAAATACATTTCATGTCCCAAGAATCCATGGGCACACCAACATAATACGGGGATGTAAATATCGTCACTGCCGGGAAGAAACCTCGTATCTCCAAGTTTCAAATTTGTACCTTTATTCGCAAAGTAAAGCCCTGCTTCGTCATACAAGGCTGTCACACAACAGTAGTGAAAACAGCAGATCTACAAGCACACAACGCCACGCACACCGCGTGGCGTTGTGTGCTTGTAGATCGGCTGTTTTCACTAGTTGAAATCATTTTTGAGCGGTGGTAAACCGCTCCATAGAGTGGCTGTGCGTGTGTCTGTAGCCACTTTTCCTCAGCGTTTTACCATAGCAATGTGTTTTCCTCAGCGTTTTGCCATAGCAATATGTGTGTGTAGCCATATTACATCACCAATTACATCCTAGATCTATCTGTAGCCACTTTTCCTCAGCGGTTTGCCATATCAATGTGTTTTCCTCAGCGTTTTGCCATAGCAATATGTGTGTGTGTGTAGCCATATTACATCACCAATTACATCCTAGACCTATATCCTAGTCTTTTTCCTCAGCGTTTTGCCATAGCAATGTGTGTGTGTAGCCTGTATTACATCACCAATTACCAATTGATGACGTTATGCAAGCACGACCACCGCTCACTTCACATTGGGTGTGATTTTTAAAATGACAAATACAATACTAGATTTCAAGCAGTTTCAAGGGGCACACTTGACCCTTCTCAGGGGCACACCAAAGGTCCCCAGGCACAGCGGATGAGAAACAACTGCCATAGGACCATGACCTCTTCACTTCTTGACCTCTCCCAGGTCGTGGATGCATTCCCGGCTGACCTCCTCGGCCCACCTCTCCAGGATGACCTGCGCGAGGTCGTCGGTGACGTCTCCCTGGATGATGACCTCGTCCAGCGCGTCGGCGGCGGACACCCCGCACGAGAACCTCTGGGAGAAGAACCTCTTGGCCTCCTTCAGGTCCACCTGGCAGGTGGCCAGGCCGCTCACCCGCGTCACGTACTTCTTCTTGGCCCGCGGGACCCTGGCGATGGTGACCCGCTGAGGCCCCGTCGCCGCAGCAGAGCTCTTCTTCTGCTTCATCTGACCTCGGCCGCCTCGCTTCTGCCTCTTTCTCTCCTCTTCCTCGGCCTGCTCGCTCCCTCCCGCCACGCTCATCCTGGCGAAGGCCTCGGGGACGTTCCTCTCCAGCCACTGGCGGCATTTGGCCGGCTCCGCCGTGAACTCGCAGAACTCGGTGGGCAGCGAGCACACCCCGCAGTAGACCACCTTCAGCGGGTAGTCGAGGTCGGGCGTCGCGGTTCCGCGGCACTCCGCCTCGTGTTCCGTCGGGGAAGCGGACCGCGTCTCGTCCTCGGTAGGATCTATGATAGCTCTGTCTCGTACAGAGATGGACTGTAGATCCTCTGTGGCGGCCATCTTCAATGCTCCTCTAACACGACGACGCCGTCTTTATAATGTCAGCATGTCCGTCACCACCCAAATATGGACTTCCACACCGACATCATCAATATGAGGTCAGTCTAGCCCAAACCTCGCCAGAGTTTTCAGATAGTGTCTGTCAGTCTGTCTGTCTGCATAATGCAGATGGTCAAAGTCTGTGTGCTACAGAGTTTCCTTAATAATAATATATAATATCCAGTTATCCAACTAATATCTAGATGAGTCAGAAGGAAAGCTCTCTTTCTACCGAGGAATCTACTCTCCCCTCTGGTCATGAAGTGTGGGTCATGGTCGTGGATACAGGTTTTATGGCCGATAAGAGTTTTCTCAGACGGGTGTCTGTCCCTCTCCCTTAAAGGAGTCAGCTTAGGTGGTTGGGGCATCTAGTACGGAAGCCTCCCAATCATCTACCTAGGGAGGTCCTCGATGCCCCCCTGATGTCACTATCAACAACTGCGACCTGATATAAATAACATGGCACGCTCTGCTGGCGCACAAGTAGGCCATACATGGCCACCAGTGCACAAGATGCAAGTTGGCACCTCGACAGAGGGCAGCATAGAGGAGCACCAGCGAAGCGCGCAAAGCACTGTATTCAGTTTTCCTGCCACGTCCTCTGTGGCAAGTTGGTACCTCCACAGAGGGCAGTGTTTACCTGCAGTGCAGTATAGAGGAGTGGTGCATTGTGGGGGTTGTAGTCCTACCTGCAGTGTAGTTTTTACCTGCAGTGCAGTATAGAGGAGTGGTCCATTATGGGGATGTAGTGTTTACCTACAGTGAGGATGGTGCATTGTGGGGGTTGTAGTCCTACCTGCAGTGCAGTATAGAGGAGTGGTGCATTGTGGGGGTTGTAGTCCTACCTGCAGTGCAGTATAGAGGAGTGGTCCATTATGGGGATGTAGTGTTTACCTACAGTGAGGATGGTGCATTGTGGGGGTTGTAGTCCTACCTGCAGTGCAGTATAGAGGAGTGGTGCATTATGGGGGATGTAGTGTTTACCCGCAGTGCAGTATAGAGGAGTGGTGCAGTGCATTAGGGAGATGTGGTGTTTACCTGCAGTGCAGTATAGAGGAGTGGTGCATTATGGGGGATGTAGTGTTTACGCGCAGTGCAGTATAGAGGAGTGGTGCAGTGCATTATGGGGGATGTAGTGTTTACCTGCAGTGCAGTATAGAGGAGTGGTGCAGTTCATTATGGGGGATATAGTCCTACCTGCAGTGCAGTATAGAGGAGTGGTGCATTATGGGGGATGTAGTGTTTACCTGCAGTGTAGTATAGAGGAGTGGTGCATTATGGGGGATGTAGTGTTTACCTGCAGTGCAGTATAGAGGAGTGGTGCATTATGGGGGATGTAGTGTTTACCTGCAGTGCAGTATAGAGGAGTGGTGCATTATGGGGGATGTAGTGTTTACCTGCAGTGTAGTATAGAGGAGTGGTGCAGTGCATTATGGGGGATGTAGTGTTTATAGAGGAGTGGTGCATTATGGGGGATGTAGTGTTTACCTGCAGTGCAGTATAGAGGAGTGGTGCATTATGGGGGATGTAGTGTTTACCTGCAGTGTAGTATAGAGGAGTGGTGCAGTGCATTATGGGGGATGTAGTGTTTACCTGCAGTGTAGTATAGAGGAGTGGTGTTCTCCGTACTCCTCTTGGCTCAGCTTGATGAAGGGCGTGTCCACAGAGACGCTCCCCACCTCTTTCTCATTGGCTGCTGCAGAGGGGGCGGAGTCAGGGAGGGAGAGGGAGGGGTCAGGAGCGGCGTCAATTGGAGCTTCAATTGTTGTTGCTAATGATGAATATGATGAAGGATCCAGCTCAGTCTCTGCTCTCTTCTCCACCACCTGATAGGAGAGGAGAGGAGTATGCAGGGGCGTCAATTGGGTATGGCAGGGGTATGTAGCTGACATACCCTGGGTCCAGGGGGGAAAATAAAAGTTACTTTTAAATATAAATCCATGAATGTCTCTTTGTCTATCTGTTCTAGTTATTATGTTGTTAAATTACAGTAAAATAACTACAAATGCTAAATTTAACAAAGTGGTCACTTTAACAAGGTATTATAATTATATTCTCCACACTTTTATTGACAAAATGGTATATTCCCAGCTTCCACAGGTCAGCTGCACAGGTGAAATGCATTATTGTTAATTGTGGCATGTTTACTAACATGCCAAGTTTAGCTGCACCGAAAAAATTAAAATGAAATAAAATGTACTTCTTAAAAAAATGTATCATGCCTGTTACTAAGGTATGGCAACATGACGGGTGTTTTGCACTCGCGTGAAGGTGCGCGTGCAAGACACCAGTCATGTTGCCATACCTTAGCTTTTTCTGAACTGACGCCACTGGGAGCATGCATTTGTTCCTTGACCTGCTGGTGGCGCTATAACAGGTCAAGGTGTAAAGGGTGGCATTTGATCCTTGACCTAGCAGGAATGTGCGTGCAAAGTTTCATGGAAACTGCACGCTGCGGTCATGATTTGAGGATTTTTTTTTTAAAATGGACCAATCCTGTCAACTTTGGAAGGCAATGTTAGCCAATTAGGATGGAATATGAAATATCGGACAGATGCGTCTTGATCACATGACTGTAGAGATACTGTGTACTGAATTGCATGATAAAATCTATTATAGTAATATCCAAAAATATATTTTACATAAGTCGGCCTCCTGGTGGCGCTAAAAAGGGCAGATGTGAAAAATGCAGGGCAAAGGTTTTTCCTTGGCCTCTGGGAAGTGTGCATACAATGTTTTACACTGATCAGTGGAGTTATAGGTAAAAAACACGAATCGGCCTGTTATAGCGCCACCATGAGGCTGATTTGAAGATTTTAAAGTGGCATGTCTTCCTCTGCCTAGTGGGAATGTGCGTGCACAATTTCACAAAAATTGCATGCTGTGTTTGTGATTTGAGGCATTTTGGTCAAAACAGACCAATCCTGCAAACTTTGGAAGCCAATCTTAGCCAATCAGGATGGAATATGGAAAATCAGACAGATTAATGTCGATCAAGTGACTGTAGAGATACTGAACACTGATTTGTGATTTTTGGACAAAATGTTTTGCAAAAGATCGGCCTCATGGTGGCGCTAGAAGAGGAGAGACAGGGAGAGGAGAGGAGAGGAGAGGAGAGGAGAGGGCACTAGGACCTGGGAGGTGACAGGTTTGGAGAACAGTTCTTTGCGTTCCTTCTCATGCTCCTGAGTGGTTCGTTTCTGTCTGGTCTGAGTGGGCGGAGCCTGAGAGTCACTGGGAGCCGCCTGATTGGATGAAGGTTTCACCTCCTTCCCAGAGGGGCCGTCCTTGGTTTTAGCCTGGGGAAAAAAGGATGAAACTAACTGTAAGTATAATGGCTGTGATCATGATATGTCAACAAATAAAAACTAGACTAAAATATTAGGGAGGGACTAGCTCTGGTCCATAGCGTTAGTGGAGTTCTCCCTAACGCTATGTTCCTCTACCTCCGTATTCCTTGGCAAAACCGGAAAACACTGCCATCTGGTCCGAAAATAACCAAAACTGTTTCGCTACTCAGCAAACCAAAGGTATCAGTGGACAGTTGAAAGCTTACTCTACTTAGTGGACGCAGTCTGAGCCCCCCACCACACGCTTATATAATCCACCGGACGGAGACATGTTTTTACGAAACAGCGCTTCCAAAGTCGCAGAGCTGAATAACACCCAGCGAGACTAATGCTCTGTTAATGCGGTGAATTTCGGTCCTCTGACATGCGCGGCAGTAGTGAGTTGGCACAGTGATGGCGACGACAAATAGTAAAAAAAATATATAAGAAATGGAGTCTCCATCCGGTGGATTATTTTTTATTGTACCCAAGAAATGTATTTTAAGCGTGTGGTGGGGGGCCCAGACCGCATCCACTAAGTAGAGTAAGCTTTCAACTGTCCCCTGATACCTTTGGTTTAGTGAAGGGCGAAACAGTTTTTGTTATTTTCGGACCAGATGGCTGGGTTTTTCGGTTTTGCCAAGGAATACGGAGGAACATAGCGTTAGGGAGAACTCCACTAACGCTATGGACCAGAGCTAGGGAGGGACTAGTTAGTCCGGGGTATTTTTTGTGCTAATTAATCTAAAAGCGCCAAATTTTGCACAGATGTAGTCCAGGGCATGCTCTAATGATTTAGCTAGGGTGCCTGAGTCGGCGCCCTTCGGAGTCGCCACAGTGGCCAAATCAATTTGGGCTCCCATTGACTTTCTATACACTATACTACAGGAGGAAAAATAAATCTGCTTTAAGTAGGATGTGAGGGTCTATCTGGGGTTTTTCATGATTCTGAATCCATTACAAGCATTTGGTTAGCACAAAAGAAATGTTCCTTGGACTAAAAACGGCCCCCACAAAACTGTGAAAAGTGATGACTCATCACTAAACTATCGTTTTGTGGGGCCGTATTTAGCCCAACGAAAGTTTTTAACACGGCCTAAACTGACTAAGACTAAAGTGATTTATATTCTAAAGACTGTTTTATGTCTAAGACTACTCATCAAGGTGAACGGCCAACACCACATGTTCCATGTTCTTGCTCTCACCCGATTGGCCGTCGATGTCGTTGCTCTCACCTGATTGGCCGCGGCAGCAGGTTCCTTCCTGCCCACTGAGCTCTGATTGGGTGACAGTCCCACCTTGTTCCCTCCAGCAGGGGGCAGCGCCGTGCGCTTCCCCTGAGGCAGGAAGGTGGAGAAGAAGTTCCTGGAGGGAGTGGTGGACACACTGGAGCTCTTCTGATTGGATACCATGTCTCTATAAAATATATATCATTATTCTGATTGGATGAAATATATATCATTATTCTGATTGGATACCATGTCTCTATAAAATATTTATCATTATTCTGATTGGATACCATGTCTCTATAAAATATATATAATTATTCTGATTGGATACCATGTCTCTATACAATATATATCATTATTCTAATTGGATTACATGTCTCTATAAAATACAGTATATCGTCGTTGTCGGCTGGAAACCTTGTATGTCCAAAACCGTTTGTTTTGTATTTATAATTTTTAAAATGCTTTAAACTAGTGAAAACAGCCGATCTACAAGCACACAGTGTGCTTGTAGATCAGCTGTAGATTTTGTAGATTTTGTGCAACGGCCGATCTACAAGCACACTATGTGTGCTTGTAGATCAGCTGTTTTCACTACTTTTGTGCAACGGCCTTGTATGGTGAAGCAGGGCTCTATTTTGTGAAAAAAAAAGTACAAATTTGAAACTTGGAGATACGAGGTTTCTGCCCGACAGTGACGATATATTATTATTATTATTATTAGTGTGGTTGCAGTACACACTATTGTTCTAGTGCGGCAATAATTTTTTTGTGGATCAACTTTTAACCAATCAGGAAGCAGCAATCTCGGTGATATCACCATTATAGAGTATATAAGTCCATTAAGTTCAATTGATTGATTGATTGAAGACTTTATTAGAAGTTTGCATAGAAAAAATCACACCCAATGTGAAGTGAGCGGTGGTCGTGCTTGCATAACGTCTTCAGATTAGGATTTGAGTGTAGGATGTACAGGGTATGCTACACACACACACACGTTTTGCAATGGCAAAACGCTGAGGAAAAAGGCTACAGACATACGACATATGACATCACTAGACAAACATGATGCTACGTACACACATTTTACTATGGCAAAACGCTGAGGAAAAAGGCTACAGACACACGCACAGCCACGTATAGGAGCGGTTTACCACGGCTCAAAAGGTACAGTTCCCTGGTACAAGGTCAACTAAAAGGAGACCCTAGGAAAGCACTTGGCTTATTTACACAGGAAACCATTGAAGTATCTCATATAAACATGGGGGATTGGTGCTAGCTTGAGGATTGGTCAAGCTTCACATGACAATTTGGCTGATATATCCAGACAATAAATGTGCAACCACACACATCTTTCTAGTTATTATTACCTGCGCCAGCAGAGCGCGCAAGTACAGCGTATGTAGGTAAGGTAACTAGTAGGTATGTCGGTGTCTGTGTGTGTTTAAACCCGTAGCCCAATCAGGGACCAGCATTCCTGGCTACGTCATCATTAACAGCCAATGAGGGACCAGCATTCTTTTCTTTATGATGCCAGTGGTGAGCGCACCTCATGCCGTGCTCTTAGAGTTCTCAACGGGCCTGAAAATTAAGACCCGGCCCTAACTGGGCCCTAACTGGGCAGGCCCGAGGCCCTACCCGGCCCTACTAGTTGGCATACATTTTAGGCCCTGTCGGGTCGGGTATGGTCAGGTCTATTATAGTAATAGTAATAAAATAATAAAAACGAATATTTTCTTTTTTCATTGAGCCCTAGGCCCTACCCGGCCCGACTAATTAGCATACATTTTAGGCCCTACCCTAAATGTTGGTCGGGTTCGGGCAGAATTTGAGAACTCTACGTGCTCTGCTGGCGCACAAGTAGGCCGGCCATACATGGCCTACGTGTGCACAAGGCACAAGTTGGTACCTCCATATACATAGAAAGTTAGACGCCTCCTTCGGCTAGGGGGCTTATGCATTTAGCAACCCAGGGAATCTTCATCACTTCCGTGTTCATTGCTTCCGCGTGCGTCACACATAAGGAAGTTGCCAGGCCAATCAGAGGCAGGTGGGGGCGGGTCTTTAGGTACGCAGCCTGTGAGAGCAGCTGAGCCGCGCAACATCGGAACTGGCTCTGTTGAATTGAATTGTGGTCCTTGGATAAGTCCCCGGAAAAGTCGCGCTGTGATTGGCCAGTAGTCACTTTGACTGACAGCGTTCCCTTGTTTTTTGAGCGGTGGTAAACCGCTCCATAGAGTGGCTGTGCGTGTGTCTGTAGCCTTTTGCCATAGCAAAACGTGTGTGTGTGTAGCATAGCCTGTACATCCTAGACTCAAATCCTAGTCTGAAGACGTTATGCAAGCACGACCACCGCTCACTTCACACTAGGTGTGATTTTTTTCCAGGAAGTCCGGACTAGAACTTTTGCACATCGCTCCAATTAACTGCAGAGGCGACCGAGGCATCTAGCTCTTTATACCTGTGGGTACCTCGACAGAGTGCAACCCTTCAGCCAATCAGACATCACGATACCTTGATATTGTGATGTCATCCTTTTCACCCCAACTCGGATTGGCTCCCCATCAGAGTCAACGTCAACCACACTTGCAATTTCTAATTGCAACTTTCTAGTTAGCGTGGTTTCCCCACAGGGCCACACACTATTGTTATGGGCATTCTTACTGATGGTCTCATCCGTCTGGTCCAGACATAACAAATGCACTTTCTCTACTCACCAAAACAAATCGTGTTTTATGGAGGGGAAAGCCTACTTTCCTTAGTGGCAACACTCTGAGCCCCCACCTCACGTCTAAAATACACTTTATGGACAGAAAAGATGAGATTTCACCTGAAGGTGAAAATCTTGTCAGTGGACATTTCTATTGACAGGATCTGTAGAGGGCGCTGTGGAGTAGCTAAAACGTCCAGGTGAAATATAGAAGCAAATATTTGAGTTACAAATGATCGCTTTGAAAAAAATATATACCGGTATATATAATTGCACTTATACTGTATATACATTTTGGTATGTTGGTTTGTTTACGGTATATTCAAGTACAGTATATACATACATGTTGGTATGTTGGTTTGTTTACTGTTGGGTGAGAAAACAATGTTGCACATTAAGCAAATCATCTGGGGTGATAGCAATTATTTTTGTTATGGTTAATATAATCTGTTTTATCACTTCATATTGATGACTTACTGACCAAGGTCTGACACCAAGGCCTCGATCGAGGCCTTGTGAAAGTACACCCTCTCCTTGCAGTATCAACTGTCTGGAGCCTATCCCCAAATAAACAATGATATGTTTAATGTATGTATATATTAGGGATGTGGGAAAAAAAAAAAAAAAAAAAAAAGAAATCGACTCAAAAATGTACTCATGCTCACCGCGACTCAAAAAGTATAAGTCGAAAAATATTTTTTCCCCCAAAAATGTTTTAATCGCTTGTTCAAAAACTTTATAACCGTTAATGTTTTCCAAATGTGAGAGGACTGGTGTGTGTGTGTGTCTGTGTCGGAGACGAGTGCATGTCTGTGTTGTGCATGCATGCATCGCAGATTCGCATGCATGCGGCGCTAGTCAGGTCCTACTACTGCTGTTTGAGAAACACTGCTGGACTGGAATGATGCGCGCATCATAGCTGTGAGCACTGACTGGATGTGTTTTGTTTACCTCCTGCCTGTGCATGCATACTTGACACGAAAGCTTGCTTGTTAATGGCAGCGTCGCCGTCATGTGCGATGATTTTGTCAAGATTGACAATAAAACACAACACAAAATACACTACTCGTCGTTAATGCGGCCCGTGGACGCGGTCGGGGAGGGAGAGTGAGGCAGACCAAAGCTCCACATTTGATACACTAGCCTGGGGTGCCAGCCAGAGCGCTCCCACTGCGTTCCATGGACTTTGTCACTCCGCTTCTAGTCTCTAAAGAACAGACTCCATTCTAACGCAAGGAAGAGCAATTATTTATTATAATTATTATTAGGGCTTTGATGCAAGTTCTGATGGGTGCAGCAGCATAAGTTGTGTTGCTTAAAGTAATGCGCCGTTGTGATCTCCTCTCAGCTGCTCGATCGACGCGACGATTTTCGGCCTCGACCCGTCAATGCGCAAATAATGAGTTGATTAACATCCCTAGTATACTGTATGTATATATGACGTGTATATTTATATTTTATAACATCAAAACATCATTTGTCAGAGAGAGCACAAACTATTGAATTCCTGTACTGAACCTGTCTGATTCCTCTCTCGGCACAGTACATTCCAATATACACTCTGATCACTCTCGTGTGTCTTATTTCTTTGCGTCTCATATGGGAATAAGAAACAAGTTGTTATGGGGACCCCCAAAAAATCATCTGGAGACCCCCTAAAAAAATATCACGTGACCCACAGTTAGGTGATACTTGTGTAACCTTGACTTTAAATGCATTTTAAAAGGCAGTTTCATTTAAAGGTCCAAAGCAAAGAAAGGCAGACTTTCATTTTTTCCTGATGACGATTTTTAATAAACTTTTAGTAAAAGACAATTCATGATCATTAACATAATGAACATGTGTGATAAATACAATTCTGTTAAAACACGCTTTTTACAAAACACTCATATTCTATCGTTATCATAAATAAATAGATTATCTATGGGGAAAACAATGCATGCTTTGAATTGATATAATTCGTTGAAAACAAATGAATAATAATAACGGTTAATCTGCTCCAACAACCATTTAAATATTAAAACAAATAAAATATGATAAGACAAAACTTGGCATGCAAACTGTGGTTTTGGGGGAGTGAGGTTACAATAATAATAATAATAATAATAATAATGTATTTGCATGATAGTATGAAATGATTAAATGATATTGTGCTCAACTTTTAACTGACCTGATATTTACTCTTTATTTTCAGAATCTAAATACCACCGTAGGTCTCTAAAGCTTTGAATGGTTTAAAACATTTTGTAACTCTACCTTTCAGGTACCTGAGTGGTGGTGTTGTTGTTAGGCCAGGGGTTTTCAAAGTGGGTGACGGGGCACCCTGGGGTGCTGCGAGATCATTTGATAATATTTGGAATTTATTTGGACACTGAAACAAATATTATTTAATATAATTTTAAACTTGAAGTACAAAGTTATTTTCAGTCAGTTCTAACCAAAATGGCTATTATCACAATGTTTTCCTCGCAACATAATCACTAAAATATTGTCACTGTCGGGCAGAAACCTGGTATTTCCAAGTTTCAAATGTGAACGTCTTTTTGGTAAAGCAAAAAGCCCTCCTTCATTATACAAGACCGTCGCACTAAACTGGTGAAAACAGCCGATCTACAAGCACATGATGCGAGGCGTTGTGTACTTGTAGATCTGCTGTTTTCACTAGTTTAGTACATTTTATAGATGATAAATACAAAACAAACGGTTTTGGGCATACAAGGTTTCCACGCGACAACGATGATATGCTATACATATACGGTGCTGGGAGTGAAAATTATAATGCAGGGGTGCCTATAAATATATTTATGGGGTGCCCTGAGACAAAAAAGTTTGGGAACCGCTGGTATAGGCTATAGCAACATATTGTTGTTGTAATTTTTTGAATGAATATTTGTAATTTATCTAAGTTTTTTTTTTTTTTTTTTTTTTAGAAAATGGAAGTCAGGATTTAGAAGGCGTTTTTAGAAACTGCCTCAGTCCTATTGGTTTAAATATTACTGTTGGATTATAAAGCACTGAATGGTTTGAAATAATACTAGTAGTTTATAAACAAAGAAAATATGACTAAACCCGTAAAAACATCAAAGAATAAACCTAAGAATAAAAACATCATGAAATCTGCCCTTTAAAATGCATTCAAATTCAAAAGTTACACAGTATGGTGTTGGACTGGGGTGAATACAATAATTTAAAGACTTCTGTGTGGTTTTGTATTTTCCTACCGGTGAAGAGTTGTTGTTCGTGTAACGTACCGTACGGTCACGTTGAAAACATGGTGGTCCAACTAGCGTCACGGTAACAGAATATTCTTTCACCATCGTTGCATCATGTCTATTACAACACTGTTCTAAAAGATGAGGCGTCCACAACAGGGACATGCTGGGCCCCTGATTCAGCCCGGGAAAAATACTTGGAGAGGCCCTCATTGCGCGCTATAGAGAGAGAGATCTCTCTATAGCGCTGCTGCTACTCAAAGATTTGTCATTTCAGATCATGACAAGTGACAAGCCAGTGGGCCAATTACATGAGTTATATTTCGTCGTTGTCGGGTGGAAACCTTGTATGTCCAAAAACATTTGTTTTGTATTTATCATTTTAAAAATGATATAAACTAGTGAAAACAGTCGATCTACAAGGACACAACGCCTCACACCGCGAGGCGTTGTGTGCTTGTAGATCTGCTGTTTTCACTACTTTTGTGCGACGGCCTTGTATGATGAAGCAGGGCTTTGCTTTGCGAAAAAAAATACAAATTTGAAACTTGGAGATACAAGGTTTCTGCCCGACAGTGACCATTTACTTTTTTGGCCGCCCAGCCCCCAAAACGGAACGAAGGCCGACATTTTATTTTTAATTTTTTCCTAATGGCCGGCCTGGCCCGGCCGGGAATGAACCGGCCGTTCGGGAGTTGTCCCGCTTTTCCCAATGGCCAGCACGTCCCTGGACCACAACACCCTTCTAAAAGTCCTGAGAAATTCTACTTGGCATCAATCCAAAATGTCCACCAAGTATTGTCCAAAACAACCACCAAAAACTTTTCAGTCGACGCAGTTAAAGCTATAATATGTAACTTTTCCAATAAAACAAATCTTAAAATTGTCCTAACTATTAAATTCGCTAAAGTTTTAGAAGACCCACTCTGTGAATTTCAGCCCCTAAAGCGTCTTGCCGTCTTTTCAGGAAGTAGCTTGCCTCAGCAGCAGTGTTTACTCTGGTGTCGGAGTCTAGCCTGTTACTCCCCAACGCCTGGTCGCAGAGGCGAAAAACGGACGAAAAAAACAATACCGCCACTGACCAGTAGTTGAGCAACTTCCAGAGTATAGCTTTAACAGTGCATAGAAGACAAGATAAAATGTAAAGTTTTAAAGGAGAATAGTTTCAAGGTGTAGAAACAAAGTGAAGAGTTGAGAGGTGGGTACTGGGTAGTGGTGTTGTTAGTGTGGTTGCCTACAGGACAACCACACATTTATTATTATTATCATTATTATCATTATTTGACCTAGAGTAACCCCAAAACCCCAAAAGTCCATTGAGTTTAATGGACTGTTTCTGTAACCGTTCCAGGTTGGATGATATCATGGATTTGAGGATTGGTTCGCGTGACATCACAATATCTAATATATATATCATATAAATATATAATCTATAAATAGGCAACCACACTTTCTAGTTGTTGTTGTGGAGCAGTAGTTTAAACATTTAAAGGAGAGGTTTTGTTGTGGAGCAGTAGTCACAACATTAGGGAATTTAAGCCAGGACGGTTTTCAGGATGCCTCTGCCAGGTGGAAGTACAGCTGCTATGACGCAATCGCCGTAGCAGTCAGAACGGTTAAGCAAACAGCCGTCTGCGACGGGTTCCCACCCCTTTCACTGAACTCTTTGGTTCCCATGGTGACACGGCAGGCAGGTTTATCTACCGAGCACTAGCCTTCGGAAACCCAAGCTTTTATTTTGGCGATAGGAAGAAAGATAAAAGCCTGGGGTAACCTGCTGCAATTTCTGGCATAGGAAGTGGGAGGCGGGCCATGGCACAGATCGTGAACCAATAGGATCCACTGGCTGTTTTCAGCCGGTGAATCCGCCCCCCTCTAGACCAAAATCAGCCTGTGTTAGGGAAGGCTAACCGAGCACTGACCCTGATTTACCGGAGTGGACTGCCGTAGCCGTCCTTGCTTAAATTCCCTATTTGAAGGAGAGGCGTTGCATCCTCACAGCTCATAGAAGACATGTACAGTATAAATGTAGAGTTTTCTGTCAGCAGTTGAAAACTTAAAAGGAGAATAGCAAGAGGGTGAAGGTCCTGACAGACAGGTAAATCACGTTTAAAGGTGTTAGAAGGTCCTCACAGCTCAGTAAAACATATTTAAAGGTGTTAGAAGGTCCTCACAGCTCAGTGTCTCCCAGGCGGTCCATGTTCTGGACGTAGGCGGGCAGTTTGTGGTGGGGCGGGGCCTGTTCTCCGGAGCTCTCTGATTGGTCCTTCATCCCAGCGCCGGAAGAGCCCTGCAGCGCAAACACCTGGAACACATCAACGTTTAATTAACACTTCATTAATGAAACACAACATTTAATTAACACTTAATTCACTCTCTGCCATGTGACAAATGTGGTGGCAGCAAAGTATAGACGACCAAATATTATGTACTTGTTTGCCTTCCATGCAAACTCATTGAGAGTCTCGTCAGCGAGCTCTCACAATACGTGTGCTAATCTTAACTCAACTACAGCTGTCAATCTAACAGCCGAGATGACTCCTCTATGCTTAAACCTGTATTTCTGTAACTATTTGTATGGAGCCCTTATCTTTAGGACATATCCTTATAAGACCATGTTAGAATAGACCCTTATCTTTAGGACATATCCTTATAACAGTGTTTCTCAACCATTGTGCCTGGGGACCTTTGGTGTGCCCCTGAGACGGGTCAAGTGTGCACCTTGAAAGTTTGAAACTGCTTGAAAGCCAGTATTGTATTTATAATTTTAAAAATGATTTAAACTAGTGAAAACAGCCAATCTACAAGCACACAACGCCTCGCGGTGCGAGGCGTTGTGTGCTTGTAGATCTGCTGTTTTCGCTACTGTTGTGCGACAGCCTTGTATGATGAAGCAGAAATGTGCACATTTGAAACTAAACTTGGAGATACAAGGTTTCTTCCCGACAGTGACAATATTTACACCTCCGTATTATGTTGGTGTTCCCATGGATTCTTGGGACATGAAAAGTGTGCCCATGCAGAAAAAAGGTTGAGAAACACTGACATAGACACGTGGACAGGGTGCCGAACCAAACACAGTCTGGGCCATGCCTTTGGGCCTGGTGGAGACTAGAACTGGTTCTTACCAGTTATACCTGGTTCTTACCAGTTGTCTGAGCTGTTCGTTCTCTTCAGTCAGGCTGATGCTTCTCTGCAGCTCAGCGTCAAAACTCAGCAGAGCAGGCTGGGGTGAGGAGCAGTTAAGACTTATAATTTATAATAATAATAATAATATAAACTTATGAGGTGATCAGCAGTAGAGTTCTCAAATTTTGCCCTTACCCGACCCGACATTAGGGTGGGGTAGGGCCTACAATGTATGCCAATTAGTCGGGCCGGGTAGGAACTCGGGCTCAATGAAAAAAGAAAATATATTTTTGTATTATTTTTACTGTGATATAGTTCTCAAATTCTTCCCAAACCTGACCACCCGACCCGACCGACATTTTCGGCCACGTGAGTCTATGCATGCACTGGACCAGCACAGACGGGACGTTTAAATACAGACAGGAAGTAGAATAAAGGATATGCATGCACTGGAAGAGCACGGACAGGAAGTTGCTCAGGGACACCAGGAAGGTGTCGGCCCACTGGCGGGAGAAGTACGGCGCGAAGATGGGGTGCTGTTCGGGGGATGGGATGAACGGCAGGGAGAACCAATCGCGCCACTCCGTCTGGCCGTGAAGCTCCGCCCCCTGCTTCTGGAAGAACTCCTGGGTTATATCCAGCCTTCCTTTCTGATAGACAGACACACAGACAGACAGACAGAGAGACCTGGTTACCCTCTAAACAGATGCCGCTGCGGAGCGAAACAACTACATATCCCATGATGCAACTCGGCCGCCAGCACCAGGAAGCCATGTAATCTCCATAAGCTCCGGTTCTATGCTGATGCAAAGAAACGGCTTTATCTTGGAATCTACTTCCAAAACGCAGAAAACGCAGAGATCCGCCTAAACTGTAAACTGTAACCGGTCTTTTTCATCGCGAAACTGGGCTGTGACGGCCGGCCGCGGTTAGGATTTTAGTTTCGCAACGAAAGTAAACAAACTGACGTCCATTTTAAAATCGTTAATTTCCACAACATGGACATGCAAGTGGCTTTCGGGGCTCTTCAAAATAAAACGTAAGAGAATGACGGCACTCTAGAGACAGAGAGACAGACAGACAGAGAGAGAGATGCTTTTCATTGATGAATTACAATTCAACATTGTTGCTTGGTGCATTGAATGATTGCTCTCTCCCACAATAATAATTAAAACAACAACACATATTATATAGCGAGTCTGTAGTTCTAAGTGCAACAGGGAGTTTATTCCACAGTTTGGAGGCCAGGAGGGAGAAGAGTCTAGGACGAGTGGATTTTTTTCTCTCTCAACTAAGGGGTCCTTGGCCTGAAAACGTTGAAGACCCCTGCACTAACCTGTATAGTATTAAATACATAGTATCTATATAGAGACTGTATACTAACCTGTATAGTATTAACTACATAGTATCTATTAGAGACTGTATACTAACCTGTATAGTATTAACTACATAGTACCTATATACTAACCTGTATAGTATTAACTACATAGTATCTATTAGAGACTGTATACTAACCTGTATAGTATTAACTACATAGTACCTATATACTAACCTGTATAGTATTAACTACATAGTATCTATTAGAGACTGTATACTAACCTGTATAGTATTAACTACATAGTATCGATAGAGACTGGTCCTCAGTTTGTTGACAGTGTTAGAGTAAACATCTTCCAGATGGCTGAACAGTCTCCGTTCCAGATAGAACCAGTATTCACGCAGCCCGGCCAGGTCAAAAGTCTCCACGAGGTGGAGCAGCTGCTGCACCATCTTGTCCACCTGGATGGACGGACGGACAGACAGACAGACAGACAGACAGACAGACAGACAGACAGACAGACAGACAGACAGACAGGGTCATTAAATTAGGAATGTTACGATAGCATTTTTTTCCTTACCAATATAACATCCGATACCAAAATCTGCTTATCAACCGATACCAGTCCACCGACCAGAAGTCAAGGTGACGTTAGTCTACTTGACACATGCTATGCTTTGACTGTTCAGAGCTAGCTGCTTGCTACGTTCTTTCTTAACGCGTCTCGTCGGTCAGACAGTCACAGAGTAGCTAACTAAAGACTGTCGGTCAGACAGTCACAGAGTAGCTAACTAAAGACTGTTGCGTCTTCAAGACTCCCCACACCAACGTGCTCTTGTACCTTTGGGCCACTACTGCTACTGGGTTGCCCGACCGGGCAAGTGCACATTTTGAGTAACATAATAATGAGATCTGTGCCTACTTGAACGGGGCTAGTGTTCCGTCTCTCTCTCTCTCGCCTCCCTCTCTCGCCTCCCTCCCTCCCTCCCTCCCACGCACGCACGCACGCACGCACGCACGCACGCACGCACGCACGCACGCACGCACGCACACGCACACGCACACGCACACGCACACACACACACACACACACACCGAACGTGCAGCCAGTGGCTACGTGAGCTCAGTCGAAAACAGCTAATCTACAAGGCGTACAAACTCACATTATGCTAAAGCATGGCCAGATTAATGCACGCGCTTTACGTTTGCGTTCTGTGCTAAGATAAACACATCTCTGACTCAGATCGTCCAGCGTTGCCAGGGGGCAAGTGGCCAAGACCTGAGGGCAAGTAGAATATGAACTGTACTTGCCCAACGGGCAAGTGCCTCTGAGACCTTAGTGTCAACCCCTGCCTAAATTAAATTACAGTTTACTTTAATTATTAAAGTAAACTGTCATTTAATTATTTTTCCTCTTTGATCTCAGTGTAATTAAATTAAATTAAAGGACAACTCAGACTAAATAACATCTAGGCTCATTTTCTTGATTGATCCCAAATGACTGTCCATGGGGTTTATTAGGCAGAAATGCCCCTGTTGTCCAGTTTCCCCAGCAGAACCCAGCAGCTCTCCTAGCATAGAGTGGAGCCCATAAGCTCATGGCTTTTACAATATTTGTTGTGGACGTGTGGTCAAAAGTGCTTTCATTTTTCATGAACGTGTTACCAGTTGTTGTCATTACAAACACATCTATGCCATCGTTGTCCCACACAAGCAATCACACTCTGCTAAACAGATGTTGTGCTTATGCGTTTTGCCATGTCCCAGAAAAGATGCCCTGCGATTGGCCAGTACAGTCACTTTGATTGGCACAAACTCACCCTGAAAACTTTGTCTTTGTCCACTTTAATCTCAGTGTAATTAAATTAAATTAAATTAACTCTCAAATACCTGGAACGCGCCCGAGTCGCGTTAGATTTTAACCACTTTAACCATTATTGTATGCTTTAACTTTAGAAAAATAGCAGATATACAAGCTCACAGCGCGGCACCGAGTGCCGCGCTGCGAGCTTGTAGATCTGCTATTTTTGAAAAATTGTAAAATGTGTGCTAGTCTTTGAATATCTTTGACCCGATCTTTAACCCGACTTCTAAATCCTTCCTCTAAATCAGTGGTTCTCAAACTTTTTCAAGTCAAGGACCCCCAAAATTACAGGTATTTGGCCACGGACCCCCATCTCAAAATATGTTGTTCCAGGGACCCCCCAGAAGCTAATATTTGAGTTACAAATGTTTGCTTTTAAATAGATATATTCAAAGACTTGCAAAGAAAAATCATGATTTTTCAAAAATAGCAGATCTACAAGCTCGCAGCGCGGCACTCGGTGCCGCGCTGTGAGCTTGTATATCTGCTATTTTTCAATAGTTAAAGCAGTCAATAATCCTAGGTCTAAATGGGTTAAACTCACCCTGAAACCTTTATCTTTGTCCACTTTGATCTCGCTGTCCAGGTGTCTCAGAGTGGAGGTGAAGCCTCGGTACAGAAGGTATTCACGAACATTCTCATCTGTTCTCTCTACCGAAGAACCCATCATACCTGGAGAGGAGAGGAGAGGAGAGGAGAGGAGAGGAGAGGGGTTGACAAGCTGGAGATCATGAATTCCTTTAGCCAGAAGCACTTGGCACCTGCCCACAGAGCCAACACTACTAGTAACTGGTATACTGTGTGTGTGTGTGTGTGTGTGTGTGTGTGTGTGTGTGTGTTTGTGACACAGTTGGGCCATTAACTAACAGCTGGTGTGTCCTTGAGTGTGAAATTTTTCACCTACGACCTTCGAGGCTGAATTGAGATCAGTGTATCAGTTTGTTGCAGTATACAGTATTTAGCTGCCAAATTTACCACTTTGAAACTGGCATCCCCATTTTGGGCATGTCGTTATAAGCTAAACGTCCAAAACTTTCCAAAACATCTACAGGCTCTCATAACGCATCACACGGCCATTCTCACTAAGCATGCGGTATGTCAAAGTATAAAGTGGTTAAACAGTGTCTCTCTGTCTCTCTCTCTCTCTCTCTCTGTCTCTGCTGTTGGGGTTCGCCAGGTTTGCCGGTGTTTTCCAGCATGTTTGGGAAGAAGATGCCCTCGGCTCCGTCGAACTTCGAGCACCGGGTGCACAGGCTTCGACGCGCGGGAGCAGAAGTTCACCGGGCTGCCGCAGCAATGGCAGAGCCTCCTGGTGGATGGTGGACCCGTCGCCCATTGTGGACCCGTCGCCCATGAAGGTAGAGCGAGTGTGTGTGTGTGTGTGTGTGTGTGTGTGTGTGTGTGTGTGTGTGTGTGTGTGTGTGTGTGTGTGTGTGTGTGTGTGTGTCAGGGCTCCAGACTAACTTTTTTCACCTACGTCCCGGGACCGTCCCAAAATACAAATTGAACCGTCCCCAAATGAATGTAATCCGTCCCACCATTATTGCAGGTCTATTAGTATTACTATTATAATAATATTTATTACCGGTATTATTGTTATGGTTGTTATTATATTGTTGTTGTTGCTGGTGAAATTGGCTTGATAATCCTTTCTATTTTTATACTGTCATTTGTGGCTTATAAAAATCTTACCTCAGCCAGTTTGCTGGTGTGATTGTCATATACGGTAAACTAAAGAACCAATCATGCACGACTGTTGGAGGAATTACGGTTAAACTGGGTTTGTACTTTGTCCGTACGAACGTGTTGCGCGTTAATCTACAAGCCTACAACTAGACGCATCCTCGGGGCTTTGAGGGCTTTTAGATCGTCTATATGCTCACCGCACAACACCGTCGCACTGAAAGAAGTATAACCAGTGCCATTCTTGATCGAGTGGAGACGCGTGCAGGCTGCTTTTTGGGTCCGTTGTGCTTCACAGCAAGCGGTTCAGATGAACTGTAGCCGAAATGTTGTTATTTATTATGAGCGGACTGGTTGTTTTTGAGAGTTAAATAAGAGACGATTACTGGAGAAAATAAACCACCACACAGCACGGGAACTCTGTTAAATGAATGCCAGCTTGCACGGCTGGTTGTGATGAAGTTGATTAGACGAACATAAGTAACGTCTTGTATTTGGGAATATAGGCTATAGGTTTATAGAGATGACAAAAGTTAAACAAACCGTTGATTTAATTACAATGTGTCCTACTCCTATATTCAAACAACTGCTCGTGCTGCTCACTAAACGTAGGCTATGTGTCTGTGCTTGGTGCGTTGACATCGCGTTCCGTTTTACATTTTCATTAATAATCACAATCCAAATCATATAACGTTACTCTTTATGTGGCGAAGCAGGGGGCGCCGGGTGGGGATGCTAAGATTTATCTCTCAGCCACAGCTTGTAGATCGGCTATTTTCTACTAGTTGTAACCCAGATTGACAGACTGTTCTCTGCCTCATTCTGCTGGTTAATCTCTTCAAATAGCGCAGCATTTTAGCAACTAAGTTCTACCTGAAAAGG
>NC_137823.1:7535604-7625604 GCF_963921795.1 Nannobrachium achirus
TCTAGTGTTGCAATTTGCGGCTAGTTCTAACTATAGTTCAATCATTAGCCAGATTGTAAATAATATTATAAGAAATAGGCAAACATTTTGAAAATAGCCGATCTGCAAGCTCACAGTGCTCAAAAACATTTTATTGGGGAATATTGGGAATTTTCTGGGACCCATTTGAATGTCCACCTGTGGGTCCCGGGATCCATTACATCAAAAACCTAGCGGCATCACTGATAGCCTAATGCAGTGCTTCTCAAACTTCTCAGGCCACGACCCGCAAAATAACCATATTTCAACTGGGGACCACCCACCCTGCACAAGAACTTGGAATTGTAGGAGTTGGCATAACATTTTGTTTACTTTGACTCCATCTGTTCTATTGTGAAAATAGCAGATCTGCATGCTCACAACGCCTCGCAAGTGAGGCATTGTGAGCATAATTTCACAATTTCTGCCTCTAATATTTGACAATCTGACCAATGTTTGACCAGAGATACTAAAAAGGTCTTTAAAGTCCTATTAAATTGTCACTTTAGAAATGTGCAAATCTAACGCCCAGGATTCGAACCCGGGTCCCCCACGTTAAAGTCCAATATCTTAACCATTGATCCAAAGGGATATCCCTATGGACAGAGGGAGATACTATAGACTCTATGAGGCCATCAGGCTGAGGCTGTGAATCACTCTGCTACATTACAGTTGAACATAGAATGTAAGCATTTAGCAGACCATGCTCTTATCCAGTGACTTACAATAAGCAGGGTAAACATGCATCAAATGCAGAGAGAGAAATGTTGCCTCAGGAAACTGGGATAACAAGTAATAATATAATAGTATGTACTTTGAAACGATAGTATTCTAGCTAAATAATGAACCTTACCTAGCATATGTAAAAATTGCATGATATGTAAATACCATTTTAACCTTTGCAGAAGTCTGCATGGTCATTCCAGACTTGGTCTATGTTGTATTTATTTTTATCCCTCAATTTTGTAACTCATTGTTTCACCCAGTGCCAACTCAGGTAAACTCGACCTAAAACAAACTCGACCCAAACTCGTTTCCCAACGGGTCTGTGGCCTTAAAGGAGTAGTTCACCCCCAAAATGACTTTTTTTCTATTGATTAGTCACGCCATGGAGACTAGAGTTCAATAATATTTTTAGTTTTTTATCGAATTCCTAAGACAAAAATGTGATAACAATAAATTTACCCCCATTTGTTCCGGATGGGGACCCGTTTCGAAACGGGTCCCCATCCGGAATCAATGGGGGTAAATTTACTCGAATCAAATTTTTGTCCTTAGGAATGTGACAAAAAACTAAAAATATTATTGAACTCTACTCTCCATGGCATGAGTAATCAATAGGAAAAAAAAATCATTTAGGGGGTGAACTACTCCTTTAAGCTAGATGCAGAATAGACCAAAATCAAATCTTTGCTTCTGGGGGTCCCTGGAACAAAATAGTTTGCGATGGGGGTCCATCCGTGGAACACAATATTTTGAGATGGGGGTCCGCGGCCAAAAACACATTTTGGGGGTCCTTAACCGCTGATAGGCACATTCTACGAATGTCTTCTAAATCATAACAATTTTCTGAAAAAAACTTATGTTGCCATCAGTGTTTCTCAAACTTTGTCATGTGAAGGACCCCCAGAATGAGATGTATTTGGCCACGGACCCCCATCGCAAAATATTTTGTTCCAGGGACCCCCAGAAGCAAAGATTTGATTTTGGTCTATTCTGCATCTAGCTTAAGGCCACAGACCCGTTGGGAAACAAGTTTGGGTCGAGTTTGTTTTAGGTCGAGTTTTCCCGTTACCCATCCTACTGGGCTCTGCTCTCCCTCTGCCAACCTGAGGAGAGCCCCGAACTGAGCTCATGCTAATTTGATTGACTGAAGTGTTTATTAGAAGGATGCATAGGAAAAGGTACAGTTTCATGACAGTACAGTTCACTGGTACAATGTCAACTAAAAGGTACAGTTTCATGACAGTGCAGTTTACTGGTACAAGGTCAACTAAAGGTGATGCTAGTAAGCTTCACGGCTTATTTACACATGAAACCTTTATGTATCTCATCATATGTAGCAGAGTGATTCACTGCCTCAGCCTGAAGCCTCAAAACTCTAGAATCTCCCCGGACCAGATGTCTCTTTGGTCAAGTGGTTAAGATGTTGGGGAGACATTGAAACTAAAGACAGACGGATAGAACGGAATACTGGTCACTTGGCCAAAAATCCAACTCGCCAAATCAACTTGCTAGGACACCTTGCCAATGAGCAGGGTTGTCAACATTGGACTGTCAGTCAGGAAAATCCAGGAGATTTATTTTCTAGGGGGTGCGCGGAACTTTTGTGCATGTTTGATACTATTATCAGGCTTGCTTTACTAGCATGGGTACAATTTCAGCCTTAAAATGCCAAACGTAGGTGTACAAATGTGATGACTGACGCAACATAAGACATCCTTAATGACTTCTCATGTGGGGGTCCTCCCTCAGAAAAAAAATAACATAGCAGATGTAATTGCCAATCATCCTGGCAAATCCATGAGCATTGACAAGCCTGCCCAATGAGCGTGGACAATTTGGCGAGTTGATGTTTTGGCGAAGTGACCTGATACCATAGAACGCAGTACTATGCAGAGGATAACAGCAATAACAAAAGGAAAAGAAAAAAAAACACATTCATAACTTAGAAGAAGAAAGGAAAAGAAAACAAAATAGCAGATATTTACAGTGGAAAAGGGGAGCTGAGTATGGGCTTAGTCTATTTACAAGTTTCAAGTTGCTGCCGAAATGTAGTTGGCTGGCTGCCCCACGTTTCTTCATCTAAACAACAATTTAACCATACAGTTATATATTGTAATCATAATCTATAACTCTGATAGTTATAGATTGTAAATAATAAGGCACTGACACGGACTGAACATGCACACGTACGCATCTAATCATTTCTGCTTTCCACTATTAAAGGGTGTGATTTTACAGGATGACTTTACTTCACAATCAGATACAACATTTTCAGCCCTTTTGTTGCTCAAATCGCTGCAGAAGTGGATGTCTGTCAGTGTGTGTGTGTGTGTGTGTGTGTGTGTGTGTGTGTGTGTGTGTGTGTGTGTGTGTGTGTGTGTGTGTTGCATTTATGTAATTATAACAACTATTTATCAATAATATTTAATATTAAAAGTTATTTTTTTACCATGAAGACGAAAACCTCTTCCTGTGTTTACAAGCTCGAGACCACAGTCATGTGACCTGACGTCACTCACGTGATGTCATGTGACTGTTTCTCCTTCTTCCGTAGGTTACTTCTTCCTCCAGCGCACCGCCCTATGGCACCGCCCCCTGCTGGTCTGGAGTCTAATAATATGAATGTTAATACACAAATTAATGAATGAATGAGAATATAGATGGTAAATGCTTATCCATCATTCTGAATGATAAACATTTAGTAACTGTTGGAATGCAGATGTCAGTAATATTTGCGTTGCTGTTCTACCTACTGCTTATGGCATGGTTGGGGGGGGGGGGGGGTCCTGCTATGCTGCAAAAATGTGGAACGTCCTTGTTTCCTTTAATTTCTGTTTGTTTTGTTTACCCTTTCCCCCATACATCATTGAATTGTTGATGTGCAGAAAAAAAAAGTGGAACGTCCTACCTACCTAGTCGGGGAAGCCAGGGATATTTTGGTTCAGATTCTCGCAAATTCGCCAAATTTGGCACAGATGTTGTCCATAACATACTTAATCCTTTTAAGATGGGTGCCAAGATGGGCACCCCATGGTACTGCCGTATTGCGCAGTCCAATTGGGCTCCCATTGACTTTCTATACAGGAGGAAAATACCCAGAAAAAGATTTTTTTTCTGGGTATTTAAGGAGGATCTGAGGGGTCTAACTAGGGGTTTGTCATGATGCTGAATCCATTGCAGGCATTTGTTTTGCACAAAAAACATTCCGTGGGCTAGAAATGGTCTCAGAAAACAATACACGTATGGGTGAGTATTCATGAAGGTCGGAGGCCATATGACAAACCCCTAGTTAGACCCCTCAGATCCTCCTTAAATACCCAGAAAAAAAATCTTTTTTCTGGGTATTTTCCTCCTGTATAGAAAGTCAATGGGAGCCCAATTGGATTGCGCAATACGGCAGTACCATGGGGTGCCCATCTTGGCACCCATCTTAAAATGATTAAGTATGTTATGGACAACATCTGTGCCAAATTTGGCGAATTTGCGAGAATCTGAACCAAACGGTCCTTATATATTGCCCTGCATGGGGGCCCCGACTAACCGAAGACCTTAAAGGAAATCCCCCCTCCTTTTAAACCGCTCCCTGACCTTTCTATTACCATTCATTAAAATGTGTTTTTCGCCGCGGACCCCCATCCCATTTATTTTAATATTTATATCTTTAATATTTTGTTCCACGGATGGACCCCTATCGCAAAATATTTTGTTCCAGGGACCCCCAGAAGCAAAGATTAGATTTCGGTCTATTCTGCAATCTAGCTTAAGGCCACAGACCCGTTGGGAAATGAGTTCGATCGACTTTGTTTTAGGTCGACCTTTCATGTATTCAAAGAAAACCAAAAGCTTTTTTGAGGTGTTTATCATTTTAGTTGACCTTGTACTGTCATGAAACTGTACCTTTTCCTATGCAACCTGACAATAAAGTTTTCAATTAATCAATCGATCGATCGATCAATCCATCAATCCATCGCTATATGAGCTTGGAGATCTGCAAAAAAGATGAAGAAAAAAATCTCAAATCTTTATTTTGTTATTTTATTTATTGGTAGTAGGCTAGGTATTTGTTGTGATGTTTTATATGTGGGATTGTGGACAGAAATGAACATGTATTGAATGTTCATTAACAGCTGCTGTACTGCAGATAAATTAAGAAAGTTGTATATTTATTGCATTTTTTAAATTAAAAGCTGGTGTCCTGTAATTAAACTCATGAAGTAAATAAATGTTTGTAGTGTTGTAGCATACTCGACATAACTGTGTTCGTCTAACTGCCCACTAGATGGCGGTATTAGACCAAGAACGGCAACTGTTCTTTTCAGTGGAAACAAGCATAGAGCTTTTTAAACCAATTATAGAAACATAGGTTTTTCAAAAAACCTTAGAAGGAATCGGGTCAAAATTCTAATTTTCAAGATTTTTCAAAAATAGCAGATCTACAAGCTCGCAGCGAGTGCCGCGCTGTGAGCTTGTAGATCTGCTATTTTTCAATAGTTAAAGCATAAAATAATGATACACAATAATGTGTACCCGTTCTAAATGGGTTAATACTGTTCAACATTGTTTTCTCACTCTGCAGTAAACAAACCAACACACATTATACTGTATATAATTGTATACAGGGGATCTGCACATTTATAAAGTTATACTGTTTAATTACTTTTAAGTTACACCTTGAAGGAAATAAACGTATCAGAAGAATAATAAGACCATTACTGCGTCAAAAGTAACCGATATAAAAGTGATCAAACATTGGACAAATTGTCAAATATTACCTATAAGAAAGAAACAAGAAACTGTGAAAACAGCTGATCTACAGGCTCATAGTCGGAGGCATTGCGGACTTGTAGATCTGCTATTTTCACAATGTGTTTGTCTAACCGAGTCAAACTAAACGACACACACGCTAGGGCATTAATTTTTGCAAGTCGACTCGACTCAGTAAAAAGTTGAGTTGAAGTCGACTTTATCGTTTGACCCCCCCCCCCCACATTATTTTGGGGGGTCCCCAGATGATTAACTTAATGTGAAACATTGTTTTTTCACTCAACTGTAAAAAACAACAACATAAAGTTTAAGTGTATAGAGGGTATCTGCACATTTCTAAAGTCACACACACACACACACACACACACACACACACACACACACACACACACACACACACACACACACACACACACACACACACACACACACACACACACACACACACACACACACACACACACACACACACACACACACACTTTGTTCAAATATGATTATTTTGGGGGGCCCCCAGTTAAAATATGGTGGGGGTTGGGGTGGTGAAACATAGCTTTATAAAACATTACAGCTTCTTATGGACAGAAATATAACCAAACAAAACAAAAGTAAAAACAGGAATAAATAAATTTCCATGAGTTTATATACAAACCTGTGCACGGTCACTGTGGAACTTTCTGGGCACCAAAAAAAGTCCCCCCCCCCCTCTCTCTCTCACACACACAGACACTCTCTAGGGGTGGGCGATATGGTGATAATTATCGTTGAGACGATACAATGTCTCCACGATATGCCTTTTCAGAGGTATCATATACAGTATATTGTGATACAATTGAGGGAGCCAATAAAAAATCCTGTTTAATCGTTAATACAGAGATTCATTGCATAATTCTAAATCAGTAGTTCTCAAACTTTAAAATGTCAAGGTCTCCACTTAACTGACAGTATACAAATGAAATGAATCCATTTGGTTTCATTTGTATACTGTCAGAGTTACATACTTGTAAAGTTCAATTTAGACCTCCCAGAAGGAACCCAGAGAGTCTAGTTTTTGTCAAGTAACTTGATTGGGAAAATATTGTATTTTTCCATATCGCCCAGAGACGCCCACCCCTAACACCCTCTCTCTCTGTGTGTGTGTGTCTCTGCATGCGACAGACAACCATGGTGTCTGTCGCATGCAGTGAATAACAGACCTCCAAGCCCACATGGCGTCAGAGCCTCTAGATTAGGCTTCATTAATTGTCTGGTATCAGCTCTGTTTCACCAGAGGGAACATGGTTTAGAAGAACACGTTTTAAGAACACTTGAAGGAAAACGCCAGACTAAACATCTAGGCTCATTTTCCTACTTATATTGATCTCTAATGAGATAAACTATCTCCACTTACACTATATGTTGCGGTCAAAAGTTTTAGTTTTTCTTCTTTTTTTCCCCTGTTATTAGTTGGCATTGTAAACACATCCATGCCTTGGCGAGCCGCCGTAGTCTCGTAAATCATATTGAGGTGATGGTTTCGGCACAACCGCTAATCAAAGTGACTGTACTGGCCAATCACAGCACGTCTTTACCGGGACACATAACAGCCAGTCATCTGTTTAGCAGGCTACGGTGGCTCGCGTGGGAAAACCAAGGCATGGATGTGTAATGACAACTAATAACAGATTCCCCCAAAAAAAGCTTAAGTAGTAACAGGCTTATAGGCTCCACGATATGCTATGAGAGCTGCTGGGTTCTGCTGGGGAAACTGGACAACACGAGCATTTCTCCCTAAATAGACCTCATGGACAGTCATTTAGGATCAATATACATAGGAAAATGAGCCTAGATGTTATTTAGTATGGAGTTAAAATACAATAAAATAATACAAATAAAATAAACCCATGTTTCAGTGAAAGGCAGAAATGAATGAAAGCATGGCTATGTTACAGTAGGAATACAGGCGGTGTGCCAATAATATAAAAAAATACAAGGTCCACCCATGGTCCCTATTTAGACCCTGGGTCCACTCATAAACATGGTGTTATATTTAAACTCTGGGTCCACTCATAAACATGGTGTTATTTAAATCCTTCCAAACCAACCCATTGAATGTGAACTATTTCCCCGTGTTTCTAAGCATACAGCCCATGGACGCTTCAAGCACCTGGTTGGATAGCAGAGTTCCACAATGCAACGCTCCACCTCCACTCAACCCGAATCAAACCCAGTGACCGCCATTAAAATGTCCATTGTCTTAAATGTTCAACCCTAAAAGAGCCCTCAAACTTGTTTTTTTGTGGCAGATATTAACTTGTAAGTTGTTTTGTGATAGTTTTTAGTTGTTTAAACTCCATGAATGTGGTCAATTAATCATGACAGAGCCTATTTAAAAGTATGCCACTGCACTGTTGACAGAGTTCTTAGAACCGGTGTGTATCAAGGATTGAAGCAATAAGCCACAAAAGGCAAGTGGTTACCTGGTATTTTACACCGGCTGAGAGGCGTAGGGAGACACGAGGCGTAGCCGAGTGTCTCCAACCCTCTCAGCCGGTGTAAAATACAGGTAACCACAAGCCTTGCGTGGCTTATTGCTTTTCTAAAACGGTTACAATATGGCAACATGAAAAATCATAGACATGTAGGCCTACCAATTAAAATTGTTCTATGTCACTAATAATTCACTATAAGGTCTGCTCTGCAAGAAAGTAGTCCCCGGCCAGGCTGCAGAAACAACATACCTGTTACTTGCAATCAAGTGCTCTAGTCTAGCTTCACAGCACCGTGGAAAGAAATAACGCACCTGGGTTTGATATAAACTTATTAAAGGTGTGGGTTATAGTCTCACATACCACAGCAATTAAAGGGAAACCAGCCAGTCAGAATCAAGGAATGGAACTAGCCGTTTTAGTAAAGCATGTATCCGTCTATCAGGCTGCTTTAGGCCTAGAGGCATAAGGAGGGGCCGGTTTTGGCTCCAACGTCGTGGCGATATTTCAAAATATGGCTCTGTTGACCACACATATGACATTCAAACAACTAAATGCTAGCATAGAATATCTCAAAAGTAAATTCCGTGCAACAAAAAAAGAAGTTTGAGCTCTGGGGACAGTTCACACAGTGTCTCCCAGGGGGCACTGTGGGCTGAGCTCACACAGCTCAAACAGGGTCTCCTGGCTGGCCTGGGCTTCAGTCAGGGGCTCCAGACGGATCAGGGCGGAGCTACGAGGAGCGACGTGCTCCTGCTGCTCCTCCAGCAGGTCAACAGGGGGCGACGAGGAGCAGGGGGAGGAGTTCAGGAGCAGGTCTGTAGAGGCCGCTGTGGAGGAGAGCAGCAAGGCAGGTTAAAGGACAACTTTGTTTTTGTACAACAAGGGTTCATATTTTAAATTGTAATTAGAGAAAAGAAAAAGTGAGTGTTAAAATGTTTTCATTTGCTTCGTTCTATTGTTTTATCACGTTTACCGTGCTAAAATGTGGGGCATGTGTACACATGGGGGCATGTGTACAAGTGGCTAAATATGTCTTTTTAGACACAATAAGCCAGCAGTTTCTTTATTGCTATTTACAGTAACACTTTAAGTCACATCCAACCATGAAAGGTTGCGTTGTATTTTGGGAATGGGCTTATTCTGTGTAAAATGACATATTTAGCCACTTGTACGCATGCCCCCAAACACTGAAATAAGAATCTCTAAAACAATAGAAAGAAGTAAATGAAATAATTTTAACACTCATCTTTTATGTTATTTAATTACAATCTAAAATATGAACCCTTGTTGTAAAAAACTAAAGTTGTCCTTTAACTCACTGAACGCCGTAAACGCACTATACGTCTTTGATCTGTAGTGCCATAAACAAACTATACGTCTTTTTAATTAATCAAAAGTTTTATCTTTCATAACACAATTGTAATTTCAAAAAAATCGCTGTAAACGTTAGCCGTTAGCCTCAGCGCCACGACCGATTTGACTGTAGCACCGGTGAACACAGTCCACTGGGAAACACAGACCGGAACTTCCGGCCGAACATTGGTTCCGTCCACCTTAGCATTAGCTATACACGTTCGTTTATACACTTACCGTGCTTCCCAGACGAAGTATAAGTACTCATTCGAACGGAAAAAATGCCACCGTTCCATCCGCGCCATCCATTCGGCGATCCGAGCCCTTGATAGCGATCGGCAGGGCTCGGAAGTGTTATAGCATGTTAGCAAAAAGGCCTGGCCAAAATGTAAACAACTAGGCCACTATCAAAAAAAAATGGACGTGTCTCTTGCTTCTTCTGTTTGTCAAGCAGATAGTAGGAGAACACCACCTGGTGGTTTTCAAAGGCCATTGCACTCTAGAGAACACAGTCCCATTGACAGCATAAACATATCACAATGATCAAGACATCTTACACATGTTCTATTGAAGCCCAAATCTAATGATAGGATAAATATATATAAATATATACATGTTTTCCTTTGTAAGAGGGGTAGTGTGGCTTTCGATAGAAGCATAGATTTTTATATGTAATTTAAGTACAAAATATGATATCACAATGATCAAGACATCTTACACATGTTCTATTGAAGCCCAAATCTAATGATAGGATAAATATATATATAAATATATACATGTTTTCCTTTGTAAGAGGGGTAGTGTGGCTTTCGATAGAAGCATAGATTTTTATATGTAATTTAAGTACAAAATATGATATCACAATGATCAAGACATCTTACACATGTTCTATTGAAGCCCAAATCTAATGATAGGATAAATATATATATAAATATATACATGTTTTCCTTTGTAAGAGGGGTAGTGTGGCTTTCGATAGAAGCATAGATTTTTATGTGTAATTTAAGTACAAAATATGATTTTGGCCCCCATAAGAAGGTAAAATTAAACAAAATGGATGGCACCAGTTTTGTAGATTTTTAATAAAGGGTGGCATTCAGTGAGTTTTAATATAGTTAGTGTGGCCAACAGGGGCAACACACTATAGTTGTACTTCTTTCTTTCTTTATAGACAATCCAGACTATAGGAAATTTACTTAACACTTATGTTGCAATGATTTTTTCTCTTCAATGTCTCGCGTTGCCATGGTTACCATAGACTTCCATGTAATTGTGCAAGTGTGTAAAAAGTGCACGCCCATGCCTAGATGATGCACCACGTGTGTAGATGCTGTTCACAGCTTTCAAACAAAAAAATCCGCTTGGAAATCCGTTCAGGCATTCATGATTTATCAGCCATTATGTTTTCTACAGATGTAAACAAACATGGCTGCCATGTTTGAAAGAATGGGTTGGTATGGGGGTTAAACATGCAATTTCGCGATCGCGATCATGCCTAATACATTTCTGGAGGTCCAAAAAAAAAAAAATTTTTTAAAGATTTTGAATTTTTTTATTTTTATTTTTTCAAAAACGGCCCAAACTCGGGAAACTCGGGGTTGGCACAGCACTAGTACCAATACAAACTCGGGAAACTCGGGGTTGGCACCATATGTGTTAACTATATGTAGGTCAAGCTTCACATGATTAGTGGGGTAGCCCAACAGGGCTTCACATGACAATTTGGCTATCCAGACAATAAATAGGCAACTACACTCGCACTTTCCTGGAATTGCATTCGTTCTAGTTAAAGGTTATTATAGTTAAAGGTAGAGTTATGTGATATTTATGGGTTAAAACAAAAAGTTTCAGCCCGTTTTATTTCTCGATAGCGACCGCTGAGCCAGATCTTATCCCTTACATATTGCTTTAACCTTCCGACAGGCTGATAACCCCTGAGGCGAAGCGGAGGGGGTTAACATCAGACTTTATCTGGCTTATTGCACGGCTACTCAATAGAATTAAAACTATTAAAATTATAGATATATATTCTTTTTTGATTTTTAATTTTTCAAAAACAACTAGAATTAAAAAATATAATGGAAAACCCAAAACTATTCTCACCTGGGTCTGTAGGAAGCGCTGTAGAGGAGTCCACAGCGCTGCCATCCAGGAAGGCCAGGAGGGGGCAGTGTGTGTACTGGATCAGCTGTTTATCTGGAACACATGTTATTAACATGTTATTAACACACACACAAGTCTGTCAGTCGATTACAATATTTAATCCGATTAATCGCATGGTTGTCCATAGTTAATCATGATTAATCACAAATTAATCGCATAATTTTGTATCTGTTCTAAAACTACCTTAAATAGATATTAATACTCATATCAACATGGGAGAATACAAATACTTGCAAATGCTGCATGTTTATTATTATTGGAATAATGACACATACTGTCCAGAACAGGCCTAACAAACATATGAGAAAATATCTGTTTCCATTAGGACAGATTTAATATTGAAAGGACCACCGCTCATCTGCCAATAGATTTAGGTGAGGTGCTGGATGCCTGAAGAAGCTCTATGACCAAAAGCTTGCACTTTATTTAACTGAAAATAAATAACTTGATTTTGCACAGTTTTGAGTGTGCGGAGGCTCCCTTTAATTTTTCATTAGGACAGATTTTAAAAAAAAATGTTATACTTGGTATTTAATCACTCAAACCCTACTCAGAGCTAACGCGGACAGTTTATGATGGCAGATGGGCGGACCCTGCGAATCTCTCCGGGAGTCTCCGGCCAATAGCATGTGTTCTCCGCCCCCCACCCCCCCTCTGCTCCTCTGCTCAGCGCAGAGAACGCTGCTGCGTCACGACGTCAAAAAACCCTGCATATTATGATGTAGAGACACTGTGATGGCTCGTTGGAGGAGAAGTGTGGCACAAGGCATTATGCCAAGTTCCCTGGCTGCTGTTGTATGCAGGCGGTGGTCACTGACAGCGTGTTGGTACGGGGGACTGGGGACTGGAGCCCTGGGTATGTGCTCTTGTACAAGGTAGAACCGCTCCTGTTTTTTGGGAGCGTGTGTGTGTGTCTGGGGCTCGCGCTGTCTGCTGCCGCACGCTGTTCTCGGCCGTGCGCTGTGCGCGACGCCGTCAGCGGTAATGATTGTGGTTGTCCGCTCTTTGCTGCAAAATCTCCGCCGTTTTGTCGGTCTCATATAGCCCTGCTGCTAGCCTGGCCGCATCTCGACTCGCACTAACCGTTGTCAGTGCATTCGCTTCCTCACTCTCTAAAGTACGGAGCGCACCAAGGCTCAAACATCACTGCGTTAGGGTTACTATAGGGGTGCCTCGAATGAAAACAATATTTATAGGGGCGCCCTGAGACTAAAAGGTTTGGGAACCCCTAGACACACCCACGTTGCACTGAGTTCTACACCAAATCTCTCCACCAAAAATAGACAATCTAGAAGCTCACAAGTCACAACGCGTTGGGACCAGGTTAAAAACATGAGGTGACCAGGCTAAATTATCATCATCATCATCATGTTATTTCTGTTTTCAAACACATTGAGGTCAGACGTCTCACCTGTGTTGTCTTCTGTCTCCAGCCTGTCTCTGTTCAGCTGTTCACCGTTGTCCTTAGAAACCACTAAGTCCTACGATAACAAACACACACCATGTACAGTAATTGTGATATAGAATGGCAGAGTAAGGCATTCATTATGAAATAAGTTAAAAAAAACAAGAGAAGAGATCTCTGTCCTTTAGTATACAGTATGTAATGTGATCCTCTGGAGTGAGAGTAGAAATATAGTTAATAGTTAAATTACCTCACCAGGTTTACAGAACAACATGGTATTAAATAGTTAAAGATATATTAAAGGCCTAACATTATTTAACGCTTTAGATATTGAAAAATAGCAGATATACAAGCTCACATGTTTGCAAATCTTTGAATATACAGTATGTATTTTTTAAGCGAACATTTGTAACTTGTAACATTTTGCTTCTGGGTGGTCCCTGGAGCTAGATATTCTGAGATGGGGGGTCGGTGGCCAAATAAATATGAAAAGGTTTGAGAACCACTGACATAGTAGTCTCTCAAGAACAGACTAACTGAGCTCCAGTTAAGTGAAAAGGACCTTTTCTTTGACGATGGCTAAGCCAGATTGCTGACAGAAACATATGTTTTTCAAAAAACCTTAGGAGGATTCAAAAGACACTTATAGAATCGGGTCAAAATTATAATTTTCACGATTTAAAAAAAATAGCAGATTTACAAGCTCGCAGCGCGGCACTCAGTGCCACGCTGTGAGCTTGTATATCTGGTATTTTTCAATAGTTAAAGCATAAAATAATGATACACAACGTTCTAAATGGGTTACAGAACAACATGGTATTAGGGTATTGGGTGGTAGGTAGGTAGGTACAGTATGTTGATATAATTACCTCATCAGTGAAAGGTTTACAGAACAACATGGCCTGGAAGTCTTCCAGACTGCAATCAATGCTGTCCAGATAGTCCATCAACTCCACCCTGAAAATATATTTAAATTAATATAAAACACATTTATATGAATATAAAACAATCAACGCTGTCCAGATAGTCCATCAACTCCACCCTGAAAATATCATGTTTAAATTAATATAAAACACATTTATATGAATATAAAACAATAAATGGTGTCCAGATAGTCCATCAACGCCACCCTGAAAATACATTTATATCAAATAAATTTATATGGATATCACTCAAAGCTGTCAATAACTCTACCCAGAAAATATTATATTTATATTAATATAGTCCATCAACTCCTCTTCATTAACAGGTGAAGACATTAGGGACATGAGGTCAGCAGTAGGGCTGTCACGATATGACATTTTACATGACGATTAATTGTCACTCAAATAATTGACGATTAACGATTTAATTGTGTTTTTGTCGTTGATAATTACATTTCTGTTTGGCTTTTAGGCTTTGAAGTTGTACATGGTAGATATGACACATAACCTAAATATACAAAGAAATTACTGACATATTTGACAACTTACTACTTAAAAAATAACTTTGATAGTGGAAATAGCCGATCTACAAGCTCACACGCGTTGTGAGCTTGTAGATCTGCTATTTCCACTATTTTTGACTATTTTTTAAATATATGAACGTTTTTCAACATGGAAACGATTATGACGATTATGAAAAATAATCACGATTATGTCAAATAATCCCGATTAGACGATTATGTAATAATTGTGACAGCCTTAGTCAGCAGCGCACACCTTGTGGCGTGCTCTGCTTGCACACAAGTAGGCCATGTGTGGCTTGCTTGAGCGTGAGGCGCAAGTTGGGTTCTAGCAGGGTGTGCTTTAGGAGGGGCGTGGCTATCTTGTGATGCTTCTGAAGTCTGAACACTTCTTCTTCATGTGATTTATTTTTGGCAAGCTCAAGAAGCTCATGTCCCAAGTATCCCTGCGGTTGCACATGACCGTTGACAGCCAATAGCATAATCCGAGGCACCCCTACATTATAATTTTCACTCCACGCACCTTATCTTTATAGCATATTGTCGTTGTCGGGTGAAAACCTTGTATGTCCAAAACCGTTCGTTTTGTATTTATCATCTATAAAATGTACTAAACTAGTGAAAGCAGCCGATCTACAAGCACACAAAAGCACACATCGCGAGGCGTTGTGTGCTTGTAGATCGGCTGTTTTCACTAGTTTTGTGCAACAGTCTTGTATGATGAAGCAGGGCTTTGCTTTACCAAAAGAAGTACACATTTGAAACTTGGAGATACAAGGTTTTTAGTGATTATGTTGCGAGGAAAATGTTGAGATAATAGCCATGTTGGTTAGAACTGACTGAAAATAACGTTGTACTTCAAGTTTAAAATGATACTAAATATTTTTTCAAGTGTCTAAATGAATACCAAATATTATCAAATGATCTCGCGGCACCCCTGGACTGCCGTCACAGCACCCCAGGGTGCCCCGTCACCCACTTTGAAAACCCCTGCACTATACTGTATGAAGTTTGAGTTCATGTATAGCACACAAACCTCTCCAATTTCAGTGAGTGTGTGTGCGTGCGCGTGCATATGCGATTATGCAAGTGTGTGTGTGTGTGTGTGTGTGTGTGTGTGTGTGTGTGTGTGTGTGTGTGTGTGTGTTAGTGTATCTTACTTCCCCAGCAGGCTGATGTTCTGTGAGAGAGCAGCGCTCTCGTTCATTATGGACTCCATCAGTATGAAGGGGTCTTCAGAGACCAGCCCCCCCGAGGGCTTGTTGATCTGTTGTAGAGAGCTGCTGGATGAGGGCTTGTTGATCTGTAGAGAGCTGCTAGATGAGGGCTTGTTGATTTGTAGAGAGCTGCTAGATGAGGGCTTGTTGATCTGTAGAGAGCTGCTAGATGAGGGCTTGTTGATCTGTTGTAGAGAGCTGCTGGATGAGGGCTTGTTGATCTGTTGTAGAGAGCTACTAGATGAGGGCTTGTTGATCTGCAGACCGGACTCCAGGACTGTCAGGATTACAAAACCTAAGTTAACGATTAAGGGCGGATTCACACTGCAGTCCGATTGATTTGAACTGTTGCCTGGTCTCCGCTGACCAGTATTCACATTGGCCAAGATTCTTCTGTGCCTGGACTCCCTAGAGTACACTTCATTCAACTGTAATTGTATTTGTGTGCCTCCCGGGGGCGCTGTTGACTATGGGGCTTTGGGAGATAGAAAACGTCATGTCACAGAAGAAGAGTATCTTGTCAGAATGTAGAGCGAATATTAAAGTTTTACTGTGTTCCTGACGTTATCTTGAGTTGTAACAATAACAGAACAACAATACACAACCAAAAGCAGTTTGTGCTTACTGTCTTTGAAACATCACAATGTAACGCCGTCTGTAATCATCGCACCACAGTAACGTCACTGTTGCATCCTTGATATCTTAATAGTGACGTCGCGGATCAATCCTTGTTATTTTCATCACAGCAGAAGCGACACCACTTCCTTGGTTTATGGAACGGTAGCTTCACATTGCAGCGCACCGTTCTCAAGGACGCATCATGCAGACTCTAGACCAGGGGTTCCCAAACTTTTTTGTCTCAGGGCACCCCATGAATATTTGTTTTAATCCGAGGCACCCTTTCATTATAATTTTCATTCACAGCACCTTATATTTATAGCATTATCATTGTTGTCGGGTGGAAACCTTGTATGTCCAAAACCGTTCGTTTTGCATTTATCATCTATAAAATTAACTAAACTAGTGAAAACAGCATATCTACAAGCACACAACGCCTCGCATCGTTGTGTGCTTGTAGATCGGCTGTTTTCACTAGTTTTGTGCAACAGTCTTGTATGATGAAGCAGGGCTTTGCTTTACCAAAAGACGTACAGCGTACACATTTGAAACTTGGAGATACGAGGTTTCCGCCCGACAGTGACGATATTTTAGTGATTATGTTGCGACGGAAACATTGAGATAACAGCCATTTTGGTAGAACTGACTGAAAATAACTTTGTACTTCAAGCTTAAAATGATACTAAATATTTTTTCAAGTGTCCAAATAAATTCCAACTATTATCAAATGATCTCGTGGCACCCCTGGAATGCTGTCGCGGCACCCCAGGGTGCCCCGTCACCCACTTTGAAGACCCCTGCTCTAGACTACCTCCGGAGGTGGTCTCGGGGCCGGAGTTTCTGAGGACAGTACGCATGCTTCACACTGTCAAAACATCTGCCAAGTAGCCTCGAGAACGCACTTGAGACCGCAGTGTGAATCCACCGATTAACTGTCATACAAACCGTTAAATAAAAACCATTTGGTTGTCTTTCTGAAATTACGTTTCTTGTGAATTGTGTAAATCTCAAAGAAACATGTATTAATGTCAGGCCGCGATGGGTGGAGTCGGGGGGGAAGCGAAGGTCGCTTCACTTGGATTCTTCCAACTGGGGCGCAGATACCGAGGTGACCGTTCACATTATTTGCGTCGCCCCGTTCACGCCACGCGTCGTTTCGTCTTTGCGTTCACTTTGTATGTAATCCAGGGTTCCCACATATTTTTACCAATTAATTTCCAAAACTTTTCCAGAATATTTAACCCAATTTCCAGGACTATATAACAATAATTCAGCTCAATAACGAGTCACTTACTCCTATGCGCAATGCCCAAAGACAGGTAGTGTATGCCAGTGGTTCTCGACCTTTTCAGGCCGTGACCCCCAAAATAATCATGCTGGGAGCACTAAGAGTTGAGGAATTTTGTATAACACTGTTCTATTGTGAAAATAGCAGATCTACATGCTCACGAGGCGTTGTGAGCATGTAGATCGGCTATTTTCACAATTTCTGCCTCTAATTTTGACAATTTGGCCAAGGTTTAAGTTGTCATTTCAGAGGTATTAACAAAATCAATAACCAAAGACAATGCATAGCTATTTGTCCAGGACCTTCCAATTCCAAAACTTTTCCAGTACTGGAAAAATATTTTTCTAATTTCAAAATATTTCCAGGAATTTCATGACCGTGGGAACCCTCTATGTAATCTTTGTATGTAATCTTTGTATGTAATCGCGCCGCTCAGACTATCCAGGTTTGAAGGCAGCATAAGAGGTGTAATGACTGTTACCTCTGCTCTCCTCCTGGTCTTCAGGATGGTGTGAAGGTGGGTTACTGCTGTCCTCTGCTGCTTCCACCTCCTCCAAACCAACCTCCACGATCTCCACATCTCTATAGGGAACAAAATGACACATAACACCCTCTACACATCTCTACAGGGAACAAAATGACACATAACACCCTCTACACATCTCTACAGGGAAAATTGGAGGAAGGGACACCAACATCATTTTCGCTATCTCGCAATTTCAACTGTCAGATTGGTCGCACCATGGGAGCCAAACTGCAGCCCGAAGTTCAGTAGAACGCACTGGAGTCAGTGGAAGTTTAGTAGAACGCACTGGAGTCAGTGGAAGTTCAGTAGAACGCACTGGAGTCAGTGGAAGTTCAGTAGAACACACTGGAGTAGAACGCACTGGAGTCAGTGGAAGTTCACTAGAACGCACTGGAGTCAGTGGAAGTTCAGTAGAACGCACTGGAGTCAGTGTAAGTTCACTAGAACGCACTGGAGTCAGTGGAAGTTCAGTAGAACACACTGGAGTCAGTGTAAGTTCACTAGAACGCACTGGAGTCAGTGGAAGTTCAGTAGAACGCACTGGAGTCAGTGGAAGACTGTGGAGCAGCTCATGAACAAACACTATTTATGAACAATTGAGACCTTTGTAAATAACTCAACTCAGGAAAATAAAAGAAGATTCCTTTATCTGCGGTGTTGATTGTCGATGTGCAAGAAGGATTCAAAAGACACTTATAGAATCGGGTCAAAATTAAAATGTTCACGATTTTTCAAAAAGATCTACAAGCTCGCAGCTAGGCACTCTGTGCCGCGCTGTGAGCATGTATATCTGCTATTTTTCAATAGTTAAAGCATAAAATAATGATACACAATAATGTGTTCCCATTCTAAATGGGTTAACTTCCTTGCATCTCTACGGGAACAGAATTACACATACCACCCTCTCTACATCTCAGACAGACAGACAGACAGACAGACAGACAGACAGACAGACAAACTGTCTCACCCCTCATCCAGGACCCTCAGGGTTCTCTCTGTGATGTCATCATCCGTCACGTCTCCTGGCTCCTCCCCCTGGGTGACGTCACATATGATGACATCCTCTGTTAGCTCCGCCCCCTTCAGAGACTGAGGAGGTGAACATAAACACAGCGTCATAAATATACACTTTACACATGAGGACATATATACAAATACTACATATATACAAAGTTTTACAAACACAACATAATATATAATATATAAATCAGGAAATAAGCGACCGCCAAGTTGCATACAAGGCAAGGCAATGGTAGCCAATCAGGAGGTAATATGGGAAATGGGACAGATCCATGTTAATGACATGACTTTAGAGATACTGTGTACCGCTTTGCGGGATTTTAGGGCAAAACCTGTAGGAGCAGTGTCCAAAAAAAGTGTTTTACAAAAATCGGCCTGATGGTGGCGCTAGAAGAGGGCCATGTGAGAAATGAGGGGTGGAGGTTGTGGTTTTGGCAGCCAAGGAGTGAGTGTGCAAAGTTTGGCATGGATAGGGGCAACGGTGGCGGAGATATGAGTAAGAAACACATGTAAACACTAGAACAGTGTTTCTCAACCTTTTTTCTGCATGGGTACACTTTTCATGTCCCAAGAATCCATGGGCACACTAGTCTCGCGTAGCCAGACAACTATTCCACAATTAGAATGCTATATAGAGTCTGGAACAGCAGCTCCCGAACGGCGAGTATAGGAAACGGGCATTACCGTTCAAGAAAATATATTTTAAAATGTAATTTCTGCTAAGCAGCAAGCTAAACATGCTTATATGATTTTTATTTATATAATGATAAATGTGTGCGATGTGAGATGGAAACGGAAGTGACGAGGAGGCTTCACTTCCGCTTTATCTCGCACTCATCGTTTCTATTCCGGTTTGCCAGACTGTATGCCGGGAGCACTTGGCCAAATCGCGGAGGCAACAGTCTGGCCACGCGAGACTATGGGCACACCAACATAATACGGGGGTGTAAATATTGTCACTGTCGGTAAGAAACCTTTCAAATTTGTATGTTTCTTCGCAAAGTAAAGCCCTGTTTCATCATAAAAGGCTGTCGCACAACAGTAGTGAAAACAGCAGATCTACAAGCACACAACGCCTCGCGGTGCAAGGCATTGTGTGCTTGTAGATCGGCTGTTTTTTAAGGGAATCTTCATCGCTTCCGTGTTCATTGCTTCCGCGTGCATCACACATACGGAAGTCGGTAAGCCAATCAGAGGCAGGTTTGGGGGGGTCTTTACGTACGCAGCCTGTAAGAACAGCTGAGCAGCGCAACATCGGAACTGGCTCTGTTGAATTGAATTGTAGTCCTTGGATAAGTCCCGGAAAAGACACGCTGTGATTGGCCAGTAGTCACTTTGACTGACAGCGTTCCCTTAGTTTTTCCAGGAAGTCCGGACTAGAACTTTTGCACATCGCTCCAATGTGCAAAAGTCGAACGAGGCATCTAGCTCTTTATATCTGTGAGTGCGCATACAACATTTTACACTGATCGGTGCTGTTATAGGTAACAACCCGAATCGACCTGTTGTAGCGCTACCATGAGGCTGATTTGTAAGGTTTCATGTGGCATTTTGTCAATTGACACTGGGTGAAAAAAATGGGTTACAAAATCGTGGGATAAAAATGAAGTTAAAATAAAAAAGGCACACACCTGATCCTGGTAGATCTGATGGATATATTTAGGTTTCTTTCCACTGCTGTTCATCAGAATGGGTCTGAAGGAACACACACACACACACACACACACACACACACACACACACACACACACACACACACACACACACACACACACACACACGCACATGCACACAGTATAAGTGCTAAACAGTAGGGCATTCACGAATAGTGATTTTTAGTATTCGAATTATTCGACCTCAAAGAATTCGAATAGTCGAATATTCGACAGGACTGGCCAAACTGGCCAAACTGTCAAATATTAAGTAAGCAAGAGGCGAACATTGCGTTGCGAGGCGTTGTGAGCATGTAGATCTGCTATTTCCACAATATATGTCTGCGGAACCGAGTCACATTAAATGTAATACCTACAATTCCAAGTGATTGTCCCCAGTTTATTTTGAGGGTCACAGAAACTCACTCTTGACTTCCTATCTAGACAAGCTTTATAAACCATGAAGAAATATATATATATTTATATATATATATATATATATATATATATATATATATATATATATATATATATATATTTTTTTTTTTTTTTTTTTTAACTCTCCCCACGCTTTGAACGTTAACGTTCGCCCCATTTTTTACAGAACCTCGATGCCAATACGGCGCTCGTTCGGTTCGTTCGTCTGATGACTGTAAGCTGATGAGGGGTCGCGCGGCCGTCTACTGTAAACACATTTTCCGCGGTGATGGTGTAAAAAATCCATTATGCGTTAGATCAACGGAGAACAATTCACTTCCTTGTTGATTTCCTCTGGCTGTAAGGCTCTGTGGCCAGTGACTGGTCTTCTTCTTCTTCAACACATAACAGGCAAATTCACATTCATTCTCGCATGACGCCGCCCTCTGCTGCCTGGCAGACCAAAGTGCACTATTGCACAATAAAAAAAAAAAAAAAAAAAAAATGTCTGTCTATCTACTATAACGTCGCAAAGGTAAGCCGCTTTTTGATGGCACCAGACCCAATAAATAAATAAATAATCTGGCAGTAGGAGAGTTAAGAGAAAACAATAAAATATTCGACTTCGGTGAACAATGTCGAATAGTGACTTTGATATTCGAATATTTGGTGAATGCCCTACTAAACAGACAATGTCTTATACTCTGTGTCCAGTGACCGGTCTGATAACAGGACCCCAGGGCGACCCTAGCATGACCCCTGGGGGCCACATGTGACCCCTGAAGAGAAGGCTAGTTTTAAACAACAATGTCATCTGGAGATAGATTCTGAGATGAAGCCATTTTCTTGCAACGGTGGATTACACTTCCTGATTCCGTTTTCTCCCCATGCATTGTGGGAATTTGAGTTTACAATAGAACACGTTATATCCCGACTTAAGTCGGGAAAAGCAGTCGGGATAGGCATCTTGTGGTTTAAGAGTTTAAAGAATATTTTGATTAGCGCGATTAATTTTGACAAAATAATATAATGTTCATATCATCTCATCCCGTCATCAAAGACAGATTATCACATCCGAGTTATTCGATTATAATTTAGATTATAATTTATCATATCAGAGATATTACCTTTTAATTAGATATAGATAGATTATCATAATAATCTATTGGCCACTAGAGTTATTAGATATATATAGATTATACTGTAATGTACAGATTATAATTTATAGAGTATAATGTATCATATCAGAGATATTACCTTTTAATTAATTAGATATAGATAGATTATAGATTATTATTTATAGATTATAATATATATATATTATAGTGTATAGATTATAATGTATCATATCAGAGATATTACCTTTTTCGCTTCAGGTTGAGGATGTGGTTGTTCTGGACCAATGTCACGATGAAGTGAATCAGCTGGAAATTAAATCAATGATTACATTATAAAACATGTATGTTTATATATGGTTATATTATAAAATATGCCAGCTGTCTTTGTTTTGTTTTTTCCCCTTAACTGTTCAGTAGTCACAGAATATATTTAGATATATTGTTATTATAATTATTATAATTCATACGTACCTTCTTAATGAGTTGCTGTTGGTGAGCATGTTTCTGGCGTAGGTCTGAAATCTCCCTCCACAGCGCCTCATTCTCCCTAGTGGACAGACACAATAATTACATCTGCATTTACACTTAGTAATTAGCTTTAATTAGCTTACATAATTAGCTTTATAGCCATGATATCACCTTTGGGGGCAAAACCACAAACACTACCCTAACACTAAGCCTAATCCAAAACCACAACAATCCAATGTGTCAAGTAATATTCTATGATCTATTCTAAAACATCGTACCATGCTGTTCATCTCTGTCAGTCTCTGTCATCCATTGATCTGACATTTGTGTCAGTGCTTTAATTTGAATGTTGAATGACCTCTATATGCCTGTTGATACTCATTGTTAACAGAGAAATAGCTTTGTATTTGGTTGAATTCTTTCTAGTAGCTATTTATTAGGGCATTCACAAATAGTGATTTTTAGTATTCGAATTATTCGACCTCAAAGTATTCGAATAGTCGAATATTCGACAGGACTGGCCAAACTGTCAAATGTTAAGTAAGCAAGAGGCGAACATTGTGAAAATAGCAGATCTACATGCTCACAACGCCTCGCGTTGTGAGCACGTAGATCTGCTATTTTCACAATATTTATCTGCGGAACCGAGTCACATAATCACATGTAATACCTACAATTCCAAGTGCTTGTCAGGGTGGGGGTCCCCAGTTCAAATATTTTTATTTTGGGGGTCGCGGCCTAAAAAGGTTTGAGAACCCCTGGTATAGAGCATTAACAAATTCATTTGCATTGACTGCTCATTCTTATGACTTCCTATCAAGCCAAGTTTTATAAACTATATATTGTTTAAAGAGAAAACAATAAAAAATTAAATAAAACAAATAAGCGAATATTCGACTTTGGTGAACAACGTCGAATAGTGACTTTGATATTTGAATATTCAAATATTTGGTGAATGCCCTAGTACTTATTGGTCTGCTGTTTGAGCCAGTGAAAGAGTTATATTGGAATAGCTTTGGCTACTTTCCAGCCTTGATGATGTAAAACTACAAACTTTATGAACTTCATTCTCTCTGGTGGACAATGTTGATGAACTGAACACATATGACCACAATGGAAACAAGTCCCCAGTCCCCAATGTCTGACTGTACCTCTGTTTACTATTTACTAGTAAGACGCCTCAGGGCGACATGCATGCCAATTCTTCAGTGATGTATATCGGACCAGTTACCCATGTATGGAGACCCCTGGTAGCCATATATGGAGATCTATGTACATAGCCGGGGAGCTACTGCATAGATATAGAAAGGTAGACGCCTCCTTCGACTCTGATGCATGTGCATCGAGGGACTAAGGGAATCATGTGTGCATTGCTTCCACGTGCGTCACACATAGGGAAGTTGCTAGGCCAATCAGAGGTAGGTGGGGGCGGGTCTTTACGTACGCAGCCTGTAAGAACAGCTGAGCCGCGCAACATCGGAACTGGCTCTGTTGAATTGAATTGTAGTCCTTGGATAAGTCCCGTAAAAGTCGCGCTGTGATTGGCCAGTAGTCACTTTGACTGACAGCGTTCCCTTCGTTTTTCCAGGATGTCCGGACTACAACTGTTGCACGTCGCTCCAATGAACTGCAGAGGCGAACGAGGCATCTAGCTCTTTATATCTGTGAGCTACTGTGCCAAAATGAGAGAAGACCTGTGATGTCATGACATACTCCAAATTTTAGTTTTTCCTATTAATTTGGTCAATAAGGTACACAGAATGAGAGGCCTGCTCTGCCGGAGACATTGCGAAAAAAAGTTTCCCATTGACTTCACTATACTGAAAAAAACACACCAAAATAAATATGCTTTAAGTAGCATGTGAGGGGTCAAACTAGGGGTTCTTCGTGATTCTGAATCCATTGCAAGCATTTGTTTTGCATGAAAAACGTTCCTTGGGCTAGATTTCAGCCTCTCAAACCTGTGAAAAGTGATGAGTCCTCACTTTTCACAGTTATTTTGGTCCGTTTTCTAGCCAAAGGAATGTTTTTCATGCTAAACAAATGCTTGCAATGGATTCAGAATCATCAAGAACCCCTAGTTTGACCCCTCACATGCTACTTAAAGCATATTTATTTTGGTGTGTTTCTTTCCTGTATAGTGAAGTCGATGGGACAATGAATATAAATGGCCATAACTTTTTTTCGCAATGTTTCCGACAGAGCAGGCCTCTCATTCTGTGTACCTTAATGACCAAATGAATAGAAAAAACAAAAATAAAAAGTATGTCATGACGTCACAGGTATAACCCTATTCTTTGAGATCCCAAACATGCTTAGTCAGTTATTCGTTATGTGAAAGTTCTTTGGTGTCTATGACATCTGACATCATACCCTTTTATGCCCATACATGGAGGTCACCGTCTGTAAAATATATGGATTCTGTTATGTGGCCGATGTGGCCGATGTGGCCTCCATATATGGGCATTCCCATATGAAGTCCTGTTAAAAGGATTCTGTTAGTGTGACATCACAGTGAAGCCAGAGCATGATGTCAGAGTGACAAACCCATAGAACCACAGTGTCAGACGTTATAGACAGAGATACATACGGACAAGCTGTGACCGTTCACATACTAATCTGCGACCTACGGTCGCAATTATCAATAAAGTATGAATGAATCTAACCGTTTCATAGCGGTCAGACTGGCGTCCACCGCCTCTTGTTTCCCGCGGACGTTCTGGACACTGGACAACAATCTGGACAGATCCTCCTGTCTGACCTGTCCCTGTCTGTCACTGTCTGGAGGACGAGAGGACGACACCTGCACACACACACACACGCACGCACACACACACAGAGACACACGCACGCACACACAGTGACATGGAGAGAGCGTTTAGCAGTGGCGTCAGTTTAGAAAAAGCAAAGGTATGGCAACATGACTGGTGTCTTGCACACGCGGGAAGCCAGTCATGTTGCCATACCTTAGCAACAGGCATGGCACATTTATTTTAAGAAATACATTTTATTTTTTCTCCCTGTTTCTACGGTTTCTTGGGCTGTATATGGCAGCCTCGAATGGTTGTTGAAGTGCAACTAAACTTGGCATGTTAGTAAACGTGCCACGATTAACAATAATGCATTGCACCTGTGCAGCTGACCTGCGGAACCTGGGAATATACCATTTTGTCAAGCTGGGGAGAATACAAGTGTGGAGAATATAATTATAATACCTTGTTAAAGTGACCATTATGTTAGATTTTGCATTTGCAGTTATTTTACTGTAATTTAACAACATAATAACCAGCACAGATAGACAAAGAGACATTCATGGATTTATATTTAAAAGTAACTTTTATTTTCCCCCCTGGACCCAGGGTATGGCAGCTGCACACCCCTGCCATACCCAATTGACGCCCCTGACACAGACACACGCACGCACGCACACACACAGTGACATGGATAGAGCGTTTTGGAAGGTTCAGGGAGTTGGGAGATAACACGCTGAATGCTGGCATCATGGAACATGGTCCAGGCTGCCTCAGAATACTTTGACAATATTTGGAATTTACGACTTTAACCATTTATACTTAGTAAAACTGACGTCAAAACATGAGGCGTCATGTTATCTACCTACCTTCCTCTCAATGTGTTTTACAGTAATCATCCTACCTTCCTCTTAAAGCCCAGTTCACCTCTGGGACAACCAGATCTTATTTTATTGTTGTTTGGGACACGATCAACACAATCCTGAGTTATTTTTTGTGTTCAATCTGTGTTTTGAGATATTTTAGTATTTCAGCATGACTAGTGCAAAATGCATCATCATGCATCAATGCATCATCATGATGGAAAATAACTCAGGATTGTGTTGATCGTGTCCCAAACAACAATAAAATAAGATCTGGTTGTCCCAGAGGTGAACTGGGCCTTTATTAGGCCTGGGGCCAATTCTGATATCTTCACAAATTGGTACCACCCAAGGTGACCGTAAATTTTTTACATTTTTGACTTCCTACATGTCTCTAGTTTACATTTTGGTATGATAACCCTTTCTGAGACCCAGCTTAATTGATGTTATCACCCGCTAGAGTCGGTCTCCCATCGACTTTCTATACAGGAGGAAAATACCCTGAAAACCTTTTTTTTCTGGGTATTTAAGTAGGATGTGAGGGGTCTAACTAGGGGTTTGTCATGATGCTGAATCCATTGCAAGCATTTGTTTTGCACGAAAAACATTCTGTGGGCTAGAAATGGCCTCAGAAAACAATACACGTATGGGTGAGTATTCATGTTATTTGGAGGCCTTAGGGTTTTTTTTCTCGTGCTAATCAGTCTAAAAGTGCAAAATTTTGCACAGATGTAGCTCAGGGCATGCTCTAATGATTTAGCTAGGGCGCCCGAGTCGGCGACCTTCGGGGTCACCACAGCACCCACAAAACTCTGAAAAGTGATGACTCATCACTTTTCATCACTAAAGTCGATGGGAGCCCAACTTATTTGGCCGCTGTGGCGACCCCGAATGTATATACAGTAAACGTGGCGCTGGTTACCTTCGGTCCGGTGAAAACCCTTGGCACGGGTGAAGTCGCCAATTCATCATCATCGGGCATCCACGTGCACACGATAGTGATCCCATCCCATAGAAACCAACAGCCTTTCTCATCTTTACAGTCCATTTTCTCCAAAAAAACACTTTTGATGCCAAGGATGGGATTGGATTCTCGCTAAAATAGCAAAAACCATGGAGGTATCCATCTTAGATCATTGTGTACGTTCCGGACCGGAACTAGTCACGGCTGAATCTTGAACATAGTCAAGTGGGAATTGTGAGCTCGATCTACTTCCGGCCTTCAAAATAAGAGAGTGGCCGCGGACGGAGAAAGCGACCGGCACTGTGGACAATTAACCCTTTCATGTCGGCGGCAGGAAATCGGATAATGTGTTTTACAGTAATCATCCTACCTTCCTCTTAATGTGTTCCAGCAGTCCATCTTGTCCTTGTTTAAAGTAAGGATGCTGAAACTCCACTGGTCCGTCTCTCTCCTGCTTCACCAGGTGACCAGTGTCCATGTGCATCACCTTACGGAAGCCATCTGGAACATCATGTTATTGTTGTTATTATCATCATCATCATCATCATCATCATCAGTACAAAGTATCTCTTGTAGGTCATTAAATAAAAACGGCTCTTTCAGATTGTTCATATTCTATCCTGATTGGCTAAGATTCCAAAGTTCCAAAGTTTGCAGTAGTGCAGTCTTGAATAAAATGCCTCAAATCAAGAACACAGAGTGCGATTTCCATGAATTGTTTCGAGCACATTCCCACTAGGCAGAGGAAGAATTGCCACTTGAAATCTTTCAAATCAGCCTAATGGTGGCGCTATAACATTCGTGTGTTTACCTATAACTGCAGTGATCTGCAAAACTTTGTATGCGCACTCCCTAGAGGTCAAGGAAAAACCTTTCCCCTGCATTTTTCACATCTGAACTTTATAGCGCCACCAGGAGGCCGACTTATGTAAAACATTCGTTTTAAATATTACTCCTTCAGATTTTATCCAAATTTCACGCAAATCGGTACACAGTATGGTCATGTGATCAAGACGGATAATCATAATAATATTTACACATGTTGAGTTGTCGTATGAAGGAAGCCATGTTGTTGTGTTTGAAGAACTTAGGGAGGATGTCTTTGGCAAAACGCTGCTCATCCAGAACCAGGAAGCTGTTCCCCTCCTGGAGACAAAGAGTTAACAGCATTAATATTAATTAGCAGCATTAATATTAATTAGCAGCATTAATATTAATTAGCCTCATTAATATTCATCAGCATCATTAAACAACTCATTGGCTGAGAGGATTCAGAGCATTTTTCGCCAACCTTTGAAAGATTGACTGAATATTCTGGAATATTATAGAAATTATAACATTTACGGCACAAATCCAGCAAGAATAAAGAATGACACCATTTTCAACATGTTTTCATCATGCCATCTTCACTGAGCTCTTTAACACATCCCCTTCTGCTGTTAGAACGCTGTCTTCCCGTTTCCCCTTCCTAAACCTCCTGATGCTTCACTCACTCCTTCAACATCACTTAGGCCAGTGTTTCTCAACCTGTGGGTTGGGACCCCCTAATTATTTTGGGGGGTCCACAGATGATTAACTTAATGTGCAACTTTGTTTTCTCACTGAACAGTAAACAAACCAACATACCGGTAACAACTGGGGCCCAATTAAAATATGATTATTTAGGGGGTTATGGCCTGAAAGGTTGAGAACCACTGAGTTAGGCTAGAGAATGGAACACAACCACCCTTATAAGGACTACAAACTATTGATTGACATCTAGACCTACTGCACACACAGTATGAAACAGAGCTGCTAGCTACCTTTAAATGCATTTTAAATCATATTGGGAAAAAAATGCTGCTATTTGTTCCAAAAGCTTTATTATACCCTGCATAAAATTACACAATGTGACATAGTTCTGTTTACCCTCCTACTGTATGTTCCACTTTTTCAACAGTTTTTTATTATATTATGACACTTGCTTTGGCAATGTAAACCTATGTTTTCTCATGCCAATAAAGCTCCTTTGAATTGAAATGAACTGACAGCGTGTTGCTAATGCTATCATTATTGTTGTTGTTGTTATGGAGAATGCTACATGTAGCTAGCGCTGGTCCATAGCGACGTTATGTCACTGATGATCCGCTGCGCTGCAGGAAGCCTGCTCAGCCTCTCTTCTGTAGTAAAAATAACAAATACAATTTCTCTACTCACCAAAACAAAGAGTGTTTTATGGAGGTGAAAGCCTACTTTCCTTAGTGGCAACACGCTGAGCCCCCACCTCACGTCTAAAATACACTTTATGGACAGAAGATATTATATTTCACCGGAGGTTTTAGCTACTCCACAGCGCCCTCTACAGGTCCTGTCAATAGAAATGTCCATTGAGCAGATTTCCACCTTCAGGTGAAATCTCATCTTTTCTGTCCATAAAGTGTATTTTAGACGTGAGGTGGGGGCTCAGACTCAGAGTGTTGCCACTAAGGAAAGTAGGCTTTCCCCGGCCTCCATAAAACACTCTTTATTTTGGTGAGTAGAGAAATTGTAGGATTTGTTATTTACTACAGAAGAAAGGCTGAGCAGGGTTGCCTGCGGACCAGCGGATCATCAGTGACATAGCAGCAGAGCTTGCACATACCTGGCTCCAGCAGATCAATAAGTTATTATTATTGACTGTAATATGTTGCTAATGCTAACAGTACAGCACAGTGCATACCTGGCTCCAGCAGATCAGGTCGTTGTTGTGATCATCTTCTACCAGAGTCCACAGCTTGGACAGAAAGGCTGGCACTGAGGACATCATTGTTTACTAGATCTATAAAACATCTACAGCTTGGACAGAAGGACTGGCACTGAGGACATCATTCTACAGATCTACAAAACATGTGGAAACTGTTCATTTAACACCGCTTTAGATGGAAAACTAGACCGATGCGTAGTTTCTGCTGTTCTGTCCGACACACACACATACACACACACACTACTTCCTGCTCCACGCCCATTGGTCCAGAGTCCAGACCCCCCCCCCAACCTACGTCACGTCATCTGCGGCAGGCGATTGGTTCACTGCGCGCCACGTGTGCGTGTGTGCGTGTGTGTGTGTGTGTGTGTGTGTACAGTATTTTCTGGACTATAAGGCGCACCTGACTATAAGGCGCACTGTCAATGAATGGTCTATTTTCAAACTGTTTTCATATATAAGGCGCACCTGACTATAAGGCGCACATAATAGACGCTACCATTGCGTTATGCATCAAACAGATGGAGCTGTGCTAAAGGGAATGCCAATGTCAATGAATGATCCATATAAGGCGCACTGGACTATAAGGCGCACTGTAGTTTTTTGAGAAAATTAAAGGCTTTTAAGTGCCTTATAGTCCGGAAAATACGGGTATTTATTTTATAACGTGTGAATGATTGAACAGCGCCCTCGCGTGGTCACAGTTTTCAATGAGTCGCCAAGTCCGGTGTAACAGGTTTCCATAGCAACACAACAAACACCACACACCAAACGCCAAGGCTGACGGAGAGACAGACTGACAGACAGACAGATAGACAGAGAGGTGAGTTATGGTCTATGATTTGATGATGATTAAAAATGAATTTAAATGTCTTAAAACTAAAGCTAAATGAGTAAAATGAGTAAATGACAGAGAGAACAGTTGGTTTGGTGTTACATCAGCACCTGTCGGGCTAGGATGTTTGGTAGAGGTGGAAGTATAGTCTACTGCAGTGGTTCTCAACCTTTTCATGGTGGGAACTGGGGACCCCCAAAATAATCATATTTTAACTGGGGACCCCCAGAATAATCATATTCTAACTGCGGACCCCCAATCATAGGCCTTGCGAGGCGTTTTGAGCATTGTCATTTTAGAGGTATTAAATGTCCTTAAATTGTCACTTTAGAAATGTGCAGATACCCTCTATACACTTACACTGTATCTATGTTGGTTTCCGTTGAGTGAGAAAACGGTGTCAGGCATAATCGCCTATAACATTTTCGCCAGGTCTTTTCGCGGGGCACTTTTGCCGTGGAGGAGAGTCTTTTCACCTACCTGTCTGAGCCATTTCGCCTACCCTCAATTCTGCTGTCAGACTGTCCATGTTTTCATATTATCTCTTTGTCATTTAAATATTATAGTGACTGTGACAGTGGTGTTACATGTCAAACCTACACATGGCTATCCTATGCACTCCATAGTAATCACATAAATACAGAGCTATTGGAATCAGGTGCGCCCAAATAATTAATTAATCCATGTCCCGATACTATACATTCTTTGGTGCAGTATTGAACAGTATTGTAAAATGAACAGTATTGTAGGCCTATATTGTTTTAACATTAGGCTATACAAAATATATATGTAGGCTATTAGCCTATATAGGTCTATATAAGATATGCTACACCTAAATAGCCTATAGAATCAACCTTGCCTGTCAACAGGCATAAAAAACTATTTTGCCATTTTTTAGGAATAAAATGTGATGTAAATAATAAATGTCAAGTAAACTGTTAGATTCACTTGACACCACTGTCACAGTCACTATAATATTTAAATGACAAAGAGATAATTTGCAAACATGGACAGTCTGACAGCAGAATTGAGGGTAGGCGAAATGGCTCAGACAGGTAGGTGAAAAGACTCTCCTCTAAGGCGAAAATGCCAGGCGAAAGGACCAAATGCGTGTAGGCGAATATGTTATAGGCGAAAGTGCTGGTGACCGAGAAAACAATGGTGCACAACCATGTAACTTTTTTTATAAAACAAATCTTAAAATGGTCCTAGCTGTTAAATCGCTAAAGTTTTAGAACCCCCACTCCGTTATTTTCAGCTTCTAAAGCCTTCTCTTTATATGTTTTCTATGATCCCTGCCCGGGACCGGTTTTCGCGGAAAAATTGCGTCATCACACTACCGGCCAATCACAGCGAGGGTTATACACTGCCGGCCAATCACAGCGCAGAACATACACTGCCGGGCTCTCTGGTGGGTTTAGGAAACACGCCTTCAGGAAGTACACTGCAGTGTTTACACTGGAGGAGTCTAGCATGTAACTCCCCAACCGCTGCTCGTAGAAGGACACGGGAGACCTCATTGAAAGCGTCTCGGCGAGGCGGACGCGGTGGTCTGACGGCCCGGTCCGCGAGCGAAAAACGGACGAAAAAAGCAAACGCGACCGCGGTTTGCTATACTGCTACAGACCACCAGTTGAGCAACTTACACAGTATAGCTTTAAGTTAATCATCTGGGGACCCCCCAAAATAATATTTTATTAATTAAGTAAAAGTATCAATTACAGGAACCGGAACGTAGAAATACTTTGTTACAAGTAGGTTGGAATAAAATGCTACTTAAAATGATGGTTCACTTTTTCATTAAATTGACCCAGTGTTGGGTTTGCCAACTGCAACCACTCTAATAACGATTCTGAATCTGTTTTAATTTGAGTTTTATATTATTTAATGTGAAGTATAATAAATAAGTAAGCCTTGCTGAGCCATGAAGCCCTTAGGGAAGGAAGGAGCCTATCTCCTGATTATGTAGTGTTTACACCCCCTGGACATGATGCTAGTAGGTTACAGTATTTTTCACTAGCATTGTTCAGAGTTCTTTGGTATGACCTGGCCGGGGTTTGAATCCTGGTCTCCCAGTCTCAGGGCGGACACTCTAACCACAGGGCCACTGAGCTGGTTCATACTGTATTACTGTGTGTGTCCACCAGGGCGGCGCCATGGAGCACAGCGACAGAGCCACGGATGTATCCAACAATGGTGCTGATGACATCACTGATGACGTCCTGCTTGCACCAATCAGTTCGGGTCAGTCGTTATGGATCATGTCTGCTCATCATAACTTCTTTTAAACAGCGGTTCTCAACATGTGGGCTGGGGTCCCAGCCATAGAGGGAACTAGAAAGAATGTAATTCTGGGAAATTGTGAGTGTGGTTATCTATTTATTGTCTGGGTAGCAAAAATGCCAAGTGAAGAGTCACCAATCCTCAAGCTAGCACCACTACCCCATTGAACTCAATGACTTACTCTATAATGGTGATGTCACAGAGAATGCTGCTTCCTGATTGGCTAAAAGTTTATCTAGAAAGAAAGAACGATAGTGTGAATACTATATTGTGTTGCCTTGGTCGGCAATTCACACTAATTGTGGGCTCGCTGAAAGCGAGAACACTATGTTATCTTCATTATTGTGGGCTCGCTAAAAGCGAGAACACTATGTTATCTTCATTATCTTCATTATTTATCTATCAAGTTCTCCTCAAACATGATATAACCTATTATGTCAATTTAGTCAAGTTCTCCTCGACAGTACAAAGGCAGAAACTATGGTTTAGTGATGAAAAGTGATGAGTCATCACTTTTCAGTTTTCTGGGGCCATTTGTAGTCCAAGGAATTTGTTTTGTGCAAAACAAATGCTTGCAATGGATTCAGCATCATCACAAACCCATAGTTAGACCCCTCACATCCTACTTAAATACACAGAAAAAAAAACGTTTTTCTGGGTATTTTCCTTCTGTATAGAAAGTCGATGGGAGCCCAACTTAATTTGGCCGCTGTGGCGACTCGGGCGCCCTAGCTAAATCATTAGAGCATGCCCTGGGCTACATCTGTGAAAAGTTTGGCGCTTTTAGACTGATTAGCACGAAAAATCCCTAAGGCCTCCGACTAAAAGGCAGTACAGTACAAAAGACAATAAAAAGATGAGGTGCAACCAAAGTGTAGATATGCCCATACATGGTGTTACATGCGAGCACACACACTGTTTCGTAGGAACAGTATTTCTAGTATACAGAACAGTGAAGTCATGAGGTGACTCGCTCATCCCCCGGTTCCACGGAAGTAATTCTCTATGGAGAATAACAATGAGTCATCTTAAAATCGTCTCAAGCATTGTGGTCCAAAAATGAATAAACGGTCTGCGCGATATTGTCGGCGAGGTGGCCCTGTATGGTTTATGATAGTCAGTCACTCATGTTTGATACATGAGTGTATCAAACACACGCCATTCGGCGACAGTAACATTAGCGTTTTCTCACCATCAGTTGATTGTTCATATCCATATGAGTCAAACCGCTGAGATAATTTGTTTATAATTGGAACACAGTTCTTATATGACGCGATATGAAAAAAAGTCTATGGGAATTCAGAATGGGGGGGAAAATAACTTGAACCAGGTAGGATGTGTAAATGACGTCAAACTTCAATGCTCTATAATAATATATAATAGAGCAGTGTTTCTCAACCTTTTTTCTGCAAGGGCACACTTTTCATGTCCCAAGAATCCATGGCCACACCAACATAATACGGGGGTGTAAATATCGTCACTGTCTGGAAGAAACCTTGTATCTTCAAATGTGTATGTTTCTTCAAAGTTAAGCCCTGCTTCATCATACAAGGCTGTCGCACAACAATAGTGAAAATAGCAGATCTACAAGCACACAACGCCTTGTGTGCTTGTAGATCGTCTGTTTTCACTGGTTTAAATATTTTTAAATGATAAATAGGCCTACAACACTGGCTTTCAAGCAGTTTCAAGGGGCACACTTGACCCTTCTCAGGGGCACACCAAAGGTCCCCAGGCACAGTGGTTGAGAAACATTGTAATAGAGAGTGGATTTCACCGCCCCCAGCTATTCATTTCAATGCAAGTTGCTCAGTGGTGTTTGAAGCACCCAGAAGACTGCCGGAAGTAGTAAAATGGGCAAACAAAAGGAGGACAATCACAGAGCAGGCGCACTAGGGGGTTACCGTACATATCGGAACTGCAACACATTGCTATTCCGACCACCTAAACCTAACCTTAAAGGGATATTTCACTTTCAAAAAAACATTTGGTAATTTTATCATCTAATCAGGCTTTTATGAACACCCTGAACAGTTTTTAATTTGCTTGATTCAATATTTAGATATTTGATGTAAATGTTACCAGACCCCCCAGGCCCAGGGCCTCTCCCCATACACACCCATTGTAACTTCAAACTTCATTTTAACCATGATAAATTCATTAAAAACACCCATTATTTTTTTCTGGTGACTCATACTACCCTCCTAATACGTGAGCAGGCCGATAACTTTTTTCATTTATTTTTAATAATTATTTTTTGTATTTCATTCTTTTCCATTTTCCCAAATAATTATTAAAAATAAACGAAGAAAGTTATCGAAAAAACACGGCCTGCTCACATATTAGGAAGGTAGTATGAGTCACCCGAAAAAACAATGGGTGTTTTTAATGAATCTATCATGGTTAAAATGGAGTTTGAAATTACAATGGGTGTGTGCGTGTGGAGAAAAGCCCATAAGCTGTTTCCCTGTTGAGAGTGGAATATCCCTTTAACCTCAGTAAAACTAACGCTGGTGAATGCTAACCTGGTGAAATGCTAACCTGCCGACGCTGGTGAATTATAACCTGGTGAATGCTAACCTTGTGAAATGCTAACCTGCCGACGCTGGTGAATTATAACCTGGTGAATGCAAACCTGGTGAAATGCTAACTTGCCGACGCTGGTGAATGCTAACCTGATGTTCGGAATGGGGATGCGAGATGGGGAACCACTGATCTCATCTATCTCTCATCCCATCTCATCACAGCTGATCACTCATTGGTCGATCCAGAGATGACATCCGATCAGCCATTGGACGATCCAGAGGTGACAGGGGATCAGCCATTGGACGATCCAGAGATGACAGCGGATCAGTCATTGGTCGATCCAGAGATGACAGGCGATCAGGAGGAACTCATCATTCTGGACCCTGAACATGTTAGCGGATCTGTATTTATTTATCTATCTATTCATTTATTTATTCATGGATATTTAGCCTCGAGATCCAGGCATTTCATTCAAGAAAGAAAGGCCTGGGTAAATCCCCCAGTAACTGTGGTTCAGCCAATCACAAGCCGCGGCCGTCAAGGCACCGCCTACTTACCAGGGCATTCACCAAATACTCGAATATTCAAATATTTGAATATCAAAGTCATTATTCAACGTTGTTCACCGAAGTCGAATATTTGCTTATATTTATTTTTCTATTGTTTTCTCTTTAAAAAATATATAGTTTATAAAGCTTGGCTAGATAGGAAGTCATAAGAATGAGTTGGATGAATTTGTTAATGCTCTATACCAGGAGTTCTCAAACCTTTTTAGGCCGTGACCCCCAAAATAAACATATTTGAACTGGGGACCCCACCCTGACAAGCACTTGGAATTGTAGGTATTACATTTAATGTGACTCGGTTCCGCAGATAAATATTGTGAAAATAGCAGATCTATTTGACAGTTTGGCCAGTCCTGTCGAATATTCGACTATTCGAATACTTTGAGGTCGAATAATTCGAATACTAAAAATCACTATTTCGTGAATGCCCTACTATGTACACTATAAACTTTGCTAGGATGACAAAGGGATAACCACTCTGTTTCATCCTAGGAAAATCTCTTGTAGCCTAATTTTAATTGTAAGTTTGCGCATATAAACTATATGTAGCCGTTCAGATATCTTATTTTTATCAGTATTGTTCATGTGAACTGTTTTTTTTATATTCATTGTAATTATCAAAATCGCTAAATCGCCAATCAAGGGTAGGCGAGTGCTACGGTAAGTGCAATGGGTTTAGGTGGAGTCTGAAGACAGAGGTGAGTCTTCAGGCCACGGTGGAAGCGTGATGTCTGTCTTGCAGCCTCTGGTCAGAAGGTACCAGGGTTAGGGTTACATGTACACTAGTATTGTGGTAAAGTTTTAAGTCATGGTTACATGTACTTAACTGTATGATGGTAAAATATTCTCTCATCTCTTTCAGCCTCTGGTCAGAAGGTTAGGGTTAAGGTTACATGTACTGTATGGTGGTATTAAATCACTGTCTCTCTGTTTTTCAGCCTCTGGTCAGAAGGTACCAGGCAGCCTTGAAGAAACATCTCAGCCAGCAGCTGGAGAGACTGAATGTGGAGCTGAAGGAAAAGGTGGGACAATGTCAATATTAATATAAATAGGTATTAGTATAGTCTAGTATGGACGGTCTGACACTTAATAATAATATTTGTAACAATGGCTGGTGCTGACTGAGCCTTCCCCACAATCTCCAGATGAAGGGACTCTCCATTGTTTCAGTAGATTAATCGGAGTGATTTCATCGCTATTGATACCCATCCACCGACTGTGACACGTTATAATTTACATGAGCCCTTTATTCATTTTGTACACCACTTTCAACGTGGCATCCCAATTTTTGCAAATGTTGTTGTAAGCGAACATGTTCAAACATCTACTCTTTTGGCCCACACGCAAATAGTGAAAACAAGTCGCTCGGTGACGCGTTGTCATGAAATGGGGCTTAGTGCTAACCTGTTCTGGAGCCACATTGTTTCTCTCTGAATTGACAGCCCCATTTCCCTCCATATTGACGTGTTTTCCTCCGGGAGCGTGTCGCTGTTACTACATGTCATATTTTCGACACCCGACTAACCCTCACCCTAACCTTAACCTCCGTGGAGTGAGTCGCTAACCCTCCGGTTGAAATGATGGGCGTTCGCAAAAGCGAGATTTCCCCTTTTCCTCCATATTGACATGTTTCCCTCCATATTGACATGTTTCCCAGGGGTTGACACTAAGGTCTGAGAGGCACTTGCCCATCGGGCAAGTACAGGTCATTATCTACTTGCCCTGGCCTAAGGTCATGCCCGAAAAGTAAATTCCCCATCAGAAAATGACGAGTAAAATTTGAATTGCTGTTCAATTCAACACTTTAAAAATGTCATACCTCAATCTTTATCCAAATACCTACATAGTTATGATTGAATATGACTTCCCATATCACACCTATTTTATATTTTTACAGTGAAAAGTTAAAGCAGCACATTATAGGTAAACAGTGCTTTTACTTTACGTTCCAAAGACCAGGAGACAGAGCGCTCTGGCCACGTTCAGGTGTTTAGACGGATATATCGTGCAGTGTATATAGAAGGTTGCGTCCCTTTACAAACTAGCACTTGCCCGGTCGGGCAACCTGAAAACAAACTCCACCTGCCTGAAAGTTTTATTTACCTGCCGGGGGCAGGTGGGCAAGCCTTAGTGTCAATGCCTGTTTCCCTCCTTATTGGAGCAGCTTGCTGTGGACAGAGCAGAGGGTGAGCACAGAGAGCAGCTGGGAGAGCATCTGTACGGCGTGCAGGAGCAGCTGAACAGATCCCAGGCCAGCGTTGAGCGGCAGCACCAGGCGGCGGCGGAGGCAGCGCAGCAGCGCAGGCTGACCCAGGAGCAGCTGCTGGACGCAAAGAAGGCGTTTGACACCGCAGCCTGTCAGGCTGCCAAGGAGAGGAGCCACGGTGTGTATGAGCAGTGACCACCCATCTAACCTAACGTTGTCGTCGTCCTTTAACACTTAAGGGAAACACACGCTGGACGTGGAGGCGTGGCGAGTCAAAACATACGCTGCCATTATTTTCAATGAACTACTAACCCACAGCGGTAGCGTCAGACGCACGCAGGCTCTGCCGCATCTGCCGCATCGCTCTGCCGCATCGCCTGCCGCACCGATACGCTGCTTTTCTATTTTTCCAGCTCGCCGCATCCAGTTGGTGTTACCCCGTGGCACTCCATGCACGTCAATTACTGCCACACCACGCGACGCTGCGCAGCCGCCCGCGTCCAGTGTGTGTTCCCTTTTAGACTGCCATAACTAATGATTAACTGCTATGACCCTAACCCATTAACTGCTATGGCTTTTTTCCTAATGTATTTACCTGAATTCTCCCGTTCATGGCTGCAAAAGTATTTTATTTCACGCAGAGAAGACAAAATACAACCGCGATGATCCTTGTGTAAATGGTCCATTAGAAACAGGCCGTTTTGACCAAACGCGCGATGGGAAAATAAGCTGGGATGTATATCCATTTTTCTGCAGCAAGGACGAATACAATTCAATGGCAGAAAGGGAGGCCAGCGAAAGTGGCATCATGGGAAATTGAGTTTCTTCTTTCACTCAAGCCCGCGGGAGCGCGAGGGCCGTTGCTTACCATGGCAACCAGCTAACGGGCATTGTCTATTTTTGTGCATGGTCCCGAACGACGGACGAAGTACCGTATACTACGCAGTCACTCGCTTCGTTTTCAGAGCGCTGGTAGAAAGACCACGTGACCTTCGGTCTCATAATGTTAATGTTCGGAGGGGTGTCATCATCACATCCTTAAGTGGAGAGTTCTGATTGGTCCAATCTATGCAGTGTCACAGCTGCAGGCAGAGATGGACAACCTGAGTGGCCGGCTGCTCTACCTGCAGCAGGTGACCGCCGGCGTCCAATCAGACGTCAGCGCCATGAGGAACGCTACCAGGAAGGCCCAGCAGGACAAGAGCCACGCAGCAGGAAGTAAACACAGACAGGTAAACAGGAAGTAAACACAGACAGGTAAACAGGAAGTAAACACAGACAGGTAAACAGGAAGTAAACACAGACAGGTAAACAGGAAGTAAACACAGACAGGTAAACAGGAAGTAAACACAGACAGGTAAACAGGAAGTAAACACAGACAGGTAAACAGGAAGTAAACACAGACAGGTAAACAGGAAGTAAACACAGACAGGTAAACAGGAAGTAAACATAGACAGGTAAATACCAAGAAGTAAACACAGACAGCTAAATGATGGAGAGTTGGTAACCAAATGGACCCTTATAGATCTTTAACTCTTGATAGCGTAAAATGAAACCAAATGGACCCATACCCACACTCTTTACGCTCTCAAGAGTAAAATTATTGTTAAACATAATTAGAGAATGTAGAAGAATTGTTAATTTGATCAAGGTTTGCCTGTTATCTCTCCTATGGAACCAACATCAATACAGCATGGAATTGTGGACAAAATCTCATCCAACGACAACAAACATATTCTATAGTCTTGGGTCTGAGGCTGGACTCACACATATGCGTGAAACATCTTCTCCGTATCGGCTGAGAATGGCCACTGGGGGCGCCGTACTAATGCATTGTCAATGGAAGGTTGTTTGGTTTTTTGTCGTTGCCGTCTTTTGGCCAAGAGACACGGCAACGACAAAACACCAAACAACCTTCCATTGACAATGCATTAGTACGGCGCCCCCAGTGGCCATTCCCAGACGATACGGAGAAGATGTTTCACGCAAATGTCTGTACGGCGTCTTTGAGGCTAAATTTCATCAAACGGTGGTTCTGTGGCTCAAAAATGCTGAATAAATAATGGAGCTTGATGTGAAAAGTTGTTGAGGGCTTTATACAGTTACTGTATATCAGGGGTCTTCAACGTTTTCAGGTCAAGGACCCCTTAGTTGAGAGAGAGATGAAGCAGGGACTTTTCATAGATTCCATATAGTTTCATTGTTTGACAGCACAATCATCAGTGTATTTTGGGTTCATGTCAATTTGTGTTTTCAGATATTTAACCACTTGAACCTTCAATACTTAATAAACTTGACCTTTCACTCTGTACTTAGTCTGCTCTTTTTCCCTCTACACCAAATCTCTTTGACGAAAATACGCCTCGCACTGCCAGGCGTTGTGAGCTTGTAGATCGGCTATTTTTGTCTAAAGTTCTCAGAATATGGACGTTAGCGTTCAAGTGGTTCATATAAAAAAGGAGACGAAAAAAGTTTCTATCACACAAAGATTTGGAGGACCCCCTGTAGTAACTCTGGGGACCCCCTAGGGGCCCCGGACCCCCTGTTGAAGACCCCTGCTGTATATAACTGTGTTGTTCCTGTTGTCTATACAGTTATATAACTGGTTTAGTCATGTTTGTCTTTTTCTTTTGTTTGTCTTTTTTTCTTTCTAGGATCTCTACGTGGAGCGTCTGACCAGAGATCTGGACAGGCTGACAGAGCAGATCAATGTTTATGAAAATCAGCTCAAAACACAGCGAGAAGAAACACACGCTGCTACGGAGGCTCTGACCGAGGTAGGACGTCATTACACTGTGATGTTACGCTGTGACATCACACAGTGACATTCGATTTGATTCATTTGATTTGCCCAACAGAACTGTTGGGTGACAAGTTTTCCTCCAATCAGGATAGAGTGGGGCCTTCCTCCAATCATGGTCAAGTGGGGGCGGGCCTTACACGCACCAACTGAAAGTGAAACCCTACCTTTAACAGGCTCAGATGGAGATGGATTCTCTACAGATGGAACACAAACAGCTTCTGCAGCAGTGGAACAGCAGCTTGATGGACATGAAACAGCAAGATGCAACCTTCACCTCCATTCAGGAGACCCTGAGGTAAAACCTTTACCTCTGTTCAGGAGACCCTGAGGTAAAACCTTTACCTCCGTTCAGGAGACCCTGAGGTAAAACCTTTACCTCCATTCAGGAGACCCTGAACTTGGTAAAACCTTTACCTCCATTCAGGAGACCCTGAACTTGGTAAAACCTTTACCTCCGTTCAGGAGACCCTAAGGTGAGGAAACCTTTTACCTCCATGTAGGAGGGTCTAAAGTGAGGAAAACGTAAAACCTTTTAAAAATCGTTAGTTTTTCCTAACCTTTTCAAGGAGTCACAGAATATACCTTTCTATTTTTCAATCAATTCCTGATCGTTTACAGGACACAGACACGCTTTCTCTGCTTCTGTGGACAAAAACGTGACTCGTTTGAGCCAGGCAATCCATAGTTATCACCGATTGAAAAAACCCTGTTTTGACAAACACGCAGCGAGACGCGGAAGCGGAGAAAATGGCGGTTCTGTGCAGGGCCGTTTTTAGCTATAGGCGAGCTAAGCGGCCGCTTAGAGCGCCATCCTAGAGGGGGTGCCGAAATGGAGTGAGTGGACCCAAACCAGCCCCAAACCGGCCCAAAACCGACTAAAATCACGCCAAACCCGCAAAAATCACGCGCGCACGCGAGTGGAGAGAGGCGCATTCGAGAGAGCTCGCATAGAGCACTGATTAGACGCACTACGGCCCTGGTTCTGTGAAAAAAAGAGAAATAGGAATCTGATGGGACGCCGGTTCCTTTGTGATTCCCATTCTTTTCCACCGGACGGTGCTGTTCACTAACTTGTGAAAATAAATAAAATAAAAAATAAACGTTCTTAGACAGTGAATGAGTTAATGATTAAACGATTAATTATAATATTTCAACATGTTCCTCCAGCGCCGCCCACCAGCAGGTGGTGCTGTTGGACAGGGAGATGGAGGGCTTCAATAAGTCTGTGATCAAAGAGCAGGAGAGGAACGAGCTTCTCACCGCGCAGCTGAGGAGAGCCCAGCTCCACGGCGCCACCTCCAGGAGGCTGATAGACCACAGCCTGAGCCAACAGGACGCCCTACAGGCCAACTACAGCACCTACACCCGCACCCTGCAGGAGACCGAGAGCACCCTCCGCAGGCTCAACGTGGTAACTGCAGTCCTCTCAGCCTTTGTGTGATAGGAAATTGTTTTTAGTTATTTTATTTACGAAAGGCATGATATATTGTTGCTATCTTCCCTGGACCCCCTTCCCCTTCATTCATTTGATGATAAGTTCATTCATTCATACAAGTGCTGTCTGTCACGTCACGTTCATTCTCATTTGCTACAAGCTCACTCAATGTCATGTGCATATCATATCTGTATATTATTCTTTGCTCTGGGGGATTTGTGATATCAGATTATGTCTCATGTTTGAACAGAATCTGTTATATCACAGCAGAGCTACACCGCCAAATTAAATGCAATATCATTGCATGAATGGGGTCGGGAGAGTGTTTTCTGCAGGTCTTTCAGTCCGAGCGTATCAAAGGGTGCATTCGGAAATGCGCACCATGGGCGGGTGTGTGCTCAGTGTAGTGAGTGCCTAAACCCAACCCTAATCCTAACCCATAACCTCAGTAAAACTATGCCTAAACCCAACCCTAATCCTAACCCATAACCTCAGTAAAACTATGCCTAAACCCAACCCTAACCCTAACCCTAACCCTAACCTCAGTAAAACTATGCCTAAACCCAGAGTTCGAGTTATGTGGGAGCCAGTGGGGTCTTAGCTCCCATAGTTAAAGTCTGGGACCCCATAGTCAACAACCCCCTTTGGGGTCTCTTTTTTTCTAAGTGTGTTTTTTTGTTTTTTTTTCTCGTTTTTTTTTATTTTTTATGTTCCATTGGAAGAATTTATATTATTTATGTTAACTAGATATACTAAATAAACATGTTAGACAGTAAGACTGAACAATGACATCACACCGTTTAATCCTACTATTCATTTTATTATTATAAATCAGGCGCATTTAATGTGGGGTGTGAGTCTTCCTTTACCGTCCGGGTTATAACACACTCGCTGCAATGGTTCCTACCTTTCCCCCAGGGCCGAGGAGGCCCTGGATGCAGACCTACCCAGCTGCGTGGTCTCGCCATGGCCTGGGCATAGGCTAAGCTAGGAACCACTGCATTGAGTCTTTGCACTTCTAGCCACGGCCCGGACGGCAAAGGAAGGCGGACACGCCGGACAGCAACAAAACAACCAAACAAAACAACGCTGTCTTAGCAAGACTGTAGCCTTAGTGTGCCTGTGCCCGTGACAATGTTTTTTTTAGTAAATAAATATGAACCCGACCCGCCTTGTTTTGAGAAAGAAAAATACCCATTTTAGCCGACTTTATGCTACCAGAACGGGAACTTTTGGCTGGATGGCTCAGAGCTCAGATCATCAGATGGAGGAATTGGGAACTGGAGGCTGAGCAATAATGGTGAGTTAATATGAACAGAAAAGACTGCCTGGAGTTGTCAACATAGCCAATGTGAAGCCCGAATTAATATTGTGAAAGGAAAAATATGATTTAATATAGGAAATACCCGTTTTAGCCGACTTTATATCCGCGAAATACCCGATTTAATATGATTTAATATAGGAAAGTACCCGTTTTAGGCAACTTTATATCCGCAATTACCCGATTTTTTTTCCCCCAGAGCCCCCCAGAGCCCCCAGAGCTATGGGAGCCCTATTCTGGCGGCGCCGAACTCGATCACTGCCTAAACCCAACCCTAACCTCAGTAAAACTATGCCTAAAACTAACCCTAACCAGACCCGGTGCGCATTTCTGGACGCACTTTGATACACTCGGACTGAAAGACCTGCAGAAAACACTCTCCCGAATGGGGTCGTGTCTAGTTTGGTTTAGTCTTGTAACAGTTGTGTCTTGTCATGTCCACCGCTGTAGGAGAGCGCGTCGCAGGGGGTGGAGCTTGACGGCCTGACCAATCAGCTGCAGCAGCAGAGCAGCGTGTGTGCGGAGCTGACCAATAGCATCGTGGAGCTGATGCAACAGGAAGTGACTCACAACAAGGAGGCGCAGCACAGGAAGCAGCTCCGCAGCAAGATGGCCGCCCTCTACAAGGACAAGGTATTTAATCTGATTGGTTGATTGATTGATTGATTGATTGATTGATTGATTGATTGATTGTTTTTCCTATGCAAACTAATAATAAAGTATCCAATAGATCAAAACAGACGTCCTTTGGTGTAAAGTAAAAGTAGATTTACTTAGTTACTTTATTTACAATACAATTTTGAGGTATTTTTACTTTACTTGAGTAATTCCAATTTCCAATACTTTTACTTCTACTCCAGCTACATCTCGGATCCAAGTATTTAAATATATATAATATATACATCCAATATGTTGTGATGTAACGCATGGTGAGCTTGTTTGTACATTTGAAATGGGATGTTCTGCACTAATGAGTACATTAGTGTCCCCCCTGTGTTCCCTAGAACTGGAGGATTGGTTGTGGGGTCATGTGATCAGTGACATCATTACTGCAAGCCAAAGAGTACGTCCTCATGATGTCACTGATCACATGACCCCAAAACCAATCCTCCAGTTCTAGGCAACACAGAAGGGAAGGGGGGACTTTTTTCTTGCATACAACAACTCTAAGGCTGGGGTTCCCAAACTTTTTTGTCTCAGGGCACCCCATGAATATTTTTTTAATCTGAGGCATTATAATTTTCACTCCCAGCACCTTATATTTATAGCATGTCGTCGTTGTCGGGTGGAAACCTTGTATGTCCAAAACCGTTCGTTTTGTATTTATCATCTATAAAATGTACTAAACTAGTGAAAACGGTGCTTGTAGATCGGCTGTTTTCACTAGTTTTGTGCGACAGAGGTCTCTGCCTGACAGTGACGATATGTTAGTGATTATGTTGCGAGGAAAACGTTGAGATAATAGCCATTTTGGTTAGAACTGACTGAAAATAAGTTTGTACTTCAGGTTTAAAATGATACTAAATATTTTTTCAAGTGTCCAAATAAATTCCAAATAAATGATCTCGCGGCACCCCTGGACTGCCGTCGCGGCACCCCAGGGTGCCCTGTCAGTCACCGACTTTGAAAACCCCTGCTCTAAGGTATATTAATGACATAGTTCATTGTTGAAAATCTCCCCTTTAAGTTAAACATGTGAGTCTTTCCTGACCACCACAGACCTCTCAGCTGTGGCAGTTAGAGAACGAGACAGCGGCGGCGTCGCTGGCGAGTGGCGAGGTGCGGCAGCGCCTGGACGGCCTGTCAATCACCCTGCTCGCCCTGGAGCAGGAGGTGAGCGACCGCGACGCCAAGATGGCCGCCGGCCAGGCCAACCTGGCCGCCGGCGTCACCGCCATCCAACGCAAGCAGGACGCCATCAACACCTGCAACAAGAGGATCCAGCAGCTAGCTGCTAGCACTGGGGTGAGAGCATGATTGATTATTATTATTATCGTGACTGTAGGGAGAATTTACTATCAGACCCGGCAGAACCTTGGCCGTCAGTGAGTATAGATAACGCCTCAATTAGTCAAAATCTGGGAATAAATTCCTTACCAAACAATTTGTTCACCAATGTGTTCGTAAAGGTGTCTAGTAACATATCTAACAAAGATTGAAATTCAACATCTCTAGCAAAATATTTGACAGCTAGGGTAATTCTGGGTCTCATTCACTTACTATACGGCGTATACGCTGTACTATAAGGGAAAAAATTACTCCCAAAAATATGCTTTAAGTAGCATTTAGGGGTCTAACTAGGTGTTTTTAATTGTTCTGAATCCATTGCAAGCATTTTGTTTTGGTGAAGAAATTTGGTGAAGAAATTGTTTGGTAAGGAAGTTATTCCCAGATTTGACAGGTATTCTGCTAATTTTCCCTGACTAAATGTCCATAGCTGACCTGCTGTGATATCACATTGTTAGATCTCTTCTCCACTAGTCTTAGTTCTACTGGATCTCTTCTTCACTAGTCTTACGTGCCGGCTACACAAATCTGGGTATTTCTGAAGCTAGACATTTCTTTGTGCGATTGGGGCTTGCAGCCACACAAAGCTGGATATTTCGGTTTCGGAACTGGATACTTTTGAAACCGGATAAATAAGTGAAGATATTGAAACATCCGATTCACTGGATCTGTGTAGGCATGGAACACGGATATCTCTGAAGACTTTACTGTGTGTGCTTGTCCCCCTAGTGGATGTCTTTAGACCTAGATATCTTTGTCGTGTGGACCTAGATATTTGTCTCCACCAGCCGAAGGCTGAGGGAGAGTATGTTTTCCCCTCCGTCCGTCCGTGTGTCCGTGCGTCCGTGCGTCCGTGCGTGCGTGCGTGCGTGTGTCCTCGCAGTTTGTGTGCAGCTAATCTCAGTCACCGTTGGCCCGATCGCTGCCAAAGTGAGCACACACATTCCCTGGATGCCAATCTAGAACCTCTGCCCCACATTTTTCAAATCAGCCTCATGGTGGCGCTATAACAGGCCGATTTGTGTGGCCTGGTGGAGACCTGTGCTCGGAAGAGCACTGCTTCTAGTTTTCTATGTGGATATCTGAAAATCGGGGATATATGAAATATCCAGATTCGTCTGGCCTCCCTAGGCCTTAGTTCTACTGTATCTCTTCTCCACTAGTCTTAGTTCTACTGGATCTCTTCTCCACTAGTCTTAGTTCTACTGCACTGCATCTCTTCTCTGCTAGTCTTAGTTCTACTGCATCTCTATAGTCTTAGTTCTTCTGGATCTCTTCTCCGCTAGTCTTAGTTCTACTTTTCTCCAGTGAAAAAAAGTAGTTGACCAAAATGTTTATGCATAGTTTTATTTATTTGTATTTCTTTAAGTCATTCTGAAAAAGAGTGTCTAATAAATGCCTAAATTGTGTGTGTGTGTGTGTGTGTGTGTGTGTGTGTGTGTGTGTGTGTGTGTGTGTGTGTGTGTGTGTGTGTGTGTGCGTGCGTGCGTGCGTGCGTGCGTGCGTGCGTGCGTGCGTGCGTGCGTGCGTGCGTGCGTGCGTGCGTGCGTGCGTGGGTGTGCGTGGGTGCGTGTGTGCGCAGCATGCAGACCTCAGTCCTCTCCAGATCAGAGTGGAGTCGTTGAGTAAGGCACTGGAGGAGTTGAGAGTTGAGATCCAGAGGGAGCAGCAGCTGTGGAGCCGGCAGCAGGGGGAGCTAGTGAGGCTGAGCCAGGAGAGACACTCTGACACCGAGCACAACCTGAGACTGCACACCCACTACACACTGCTGGAACACAGGAAGATACGCACTGAAGGTATGGACCAGTGTTACCAGATGGGAAATGTTGAATTATCGTACCGGAGGCTCAGAATTATCGTATTTGACATGAAACTATCGTACACGGCCAAAAAAGAGAAATCACTCGCGTAAAAACGTAATTTCACCAAAAAATGCGTCTTTAGTGTAAGAAACGAGCTCGTTTTAGACTCCTATGTGACAAAAACGCATCAGATATGCTGTGTGGAGGCAGGCAACTTCTTGGAGCTTACACAAATAAAAGCCTGAAACTGGTCTGGAAAGATGCAACCAGTGTTTTTAATGCCTCCAAGTACAGATCTAGGGTCAGATTGACTGATTTCCTGGCTTATTTTGAGAAGCCAAACCAGATCCCAGATCAGCAGCCAGGGAAAATAGTGAATTCACGCTCTTTTTGATGATATGCCGAAATTATCGTACATTTGGGCATTTTTGGAATTATTGATCGTACATCGTACAGAGGGTCAAATTATCGTACAAATACGATAATTATCGTACGTCTGGCAACACTGGTATGGACACACGCTGAGACTGCACACCCACTACACACTGAAGGTATGGACACACTCTGAGACTGCACACCCACTACACACTGAAGGTATGGACACACTCTGAGACTGCACACCCACTACACACTGAAGGTATGGACACAACCTGAGACTGTACACCCACTACACACTGAAGGTATGGACACACTCTGAGACTGCACACCCACTGTACACTGAAGGTATGGACACAACCTGAGACTGTACACCCACTACACACTGAAGGTATGGATTACACACCCAATACACACTGCTCGAGCACCGCAAGATACGCACTAAAGGTACACAAGCACACAGAGTCACAGACATGCATACAAACACACACACACACACACACACACACACACACACCATGCACAAACCCATGCACAGCACGCACGCCACCACGCACTAGGGCATTCACGAATAGTGATTTTTAGTATTCTAATTATTCGACCTCAAAGTATTCGAATAGTCGAATATTTGACAGGACTGGCCAAACTGTCAAATAGTAAGTAAGCAAGAGGCGAACATTGTGAAAATAGCCGATCTACATGCTCACACATGTAGATCGGCTATTTTCACAATATTTATCTGCGGAACCGAGTCACATTAAATGTAATAGCTACAATTCCAAGTGCTTGTCAGGGTGGGGGTCCCCAGTTCAAATATGTTTATTTTGTGGTCACGGCCTAAAAAGGTTTGAGAACCCCTGGTATTAACAAATTCATCCACCAGGGGCATTGACAACTCATTTTTATGACTTCCTATCTAGTCAAGCTTTATAAACTATATATCTTTTACAGAGAAAAAAAAAAAGCGAATATTCAACTTCGGTGAACAACGTCGAATAGTGACTTTGATATTCGAATATTCGAATATTCGAATATTTGGTGAATGCCCTACCACGCACACACTTGCACCTTACTAGTTATTATAACCAGTAAAAAGCCATAATGGCGAGTGGTGACCGTCAGGGGGTCTCGACCCGCAGGTTGACTGCCGCTCGCGGCTTGCTCACGCTACCCTGAAACGCTTAGCCTGGTCCTCTCCACAGACAAAACTCTGATGCGCGACTCGTTGTTTTTAGATTGTTATTCTCGTTGAGGGTGCGTCACAAGCATACATCATGAAAAGACAATCCCAGTTTGTAGAAAACACCAGAGCACTTAATACTGTAAATACTTGGGGAATAATATTATTGTTGTTATCAGGTGATATTGTAGCAGAACAGAGGGAATAATATTAATGATAATGATTCTTGTTATCAGGTGATATCGTAGCCGAGCAGCGGGAGCAGAAAGCTGTGGAGAAGAACATGAAGACTCTGAGGTCAGACGTCCTGAAACTGAACTCCCTGCTGAGCCAAAATGGAGTCCTGGAGAACACTCTGGAAGCAGACAACAATCTGATGCACAACACCTATCTATTAACACTGAAGGTAACAATATGATGCATAACACCTATCTATTAACACTGAAGGTAACAATATGATGCACAACACCTACAGTATCTATTAACACTGAAGGTAACAATATGATGACGGTAACAATATGATGCATAACACCTATCTATTAACAGTGAAGGTAACAATATGACGAAGGTAACAATATGATGCATAACACATTAACACCTATCTATTAACACTGAAGGTAACAATATGATGCATAACACCTATCTACACCTATTGTGTAATGGAGTTTAGTTTGTTTACTTTCGGTCACAAAACTAAAATCATAACCGTGGTCGACTGTCACAGCTCAGAATCACAAATCTTCCATTCAATTGAGATATATATATTTTTTTTTTACTGATAAATTGTTTGGTATATAACAATGTGCTTGTCTTCATTAACAGCCACTATGTGGCGCACTCTGCTTAAGTGTGAGGTGCAAGTTGGCACCTACTTGTCTTCATTGTAGTTCCATTACCATACCTCAGTAAAATGAAAGAGAGCATTGCCTGGGACCGTGACACTTTTATACTATTGTTTTTTGGCTTGGAGAGAGCCCACACTGTTTCGCAGGAACAGTATTTCTAGTTGCTAATTAATATTCTCATTGTGATGTTTCAGGAAGCAGAGGGCGGAGTCCTAACGATGCAGAACCGTCTGGACAACATCCTGGAGGAGAAGACACGCCTCCTCAATGTCCTGGTGGAGGCGGAGTCAGTTTGTTACTTTATGACATAATATCATCGTTATGTTTATGACATCATCATTATATTTATGACATCATCATTATGTGTTTACCTTATTTATTGTAAGTCTGATGGCTACCTTGTTACTATCAAAACCTCCACCGGCTGTCAGTCTGTCTGTCAGTCACGTGACGTGACGTCATACTTTTCCCCTGCTCATATCTCTGCAACCGTTGCCCCTATCCATGCCAAACTTTGCACACACGCACGCTCCTTGGCTGCCAAACCACAACCTCCACCCCTAATTTCTCACATGGACCTCTTCTAGCGCCACCACGAGGCCCATTCTTGCAAAACACATTTTTGGACACCGCTCCTACACATTTTTTCCCTAAAAATCACGCAAAGCGGTACACAGTATCTCTACAGTCATGTCATCAACGTGTGTGTGTGTGTGTGTGTGTGTGTGTGTGTGTGTGTGTGTGTGTGTGTGTGTGTGTGTGTGTGTGTGTGTGTGTGTGCGTGCGTGCGCGTGTACGTGCGCGTGTACGTGCGCGTGCGCAGGCGTCAGATCATGCTCTGGGAGAAGAAGATTCAGATGACGAAGGAGAGTCGCTCGGCGGTGGATTCAGACGTTGGACGAGAGGAGAGGATGAAGATGAAAGCTGAGATCCATCGAATGGAGGTACAAATCACTCTGGATCAGGGGTCTTCAACGTTTTCAGGCCAAGGACCCCTTAGTTGAGAGAGAGATGAAGCAGGGACCCCCACAACCTGTTCATAGATTCCAGTTTCATAGTTTCATCGTTTGACAGCACAATCGTCAGCGTATTTTGGATTCATGTCAATTTGTGTTTTCAGATATTTAACCACTTGAACCGTCAATACTTAATGAACTTGACCTTTCACTCTGTACTTAGTCTGCATGCTCTTTTTTCCCTTTTAGCCAAAATAGCTGATAGATCTGCTATTTTTGGCTAAAGTTCTCAGAATATGGACGATAGGGTTCAAGTGGTTAATATAAAAAAGGAGAAAAAAAAAAGTTTCTTTCACACAAAGATTTGGATGACCCCCTGTAGTAACTCTGGTCTGTTATCCCTAAATAACACACCGCTGATTTCAACGATTGACCAATCAGAATCAAGCACTCAAGCAAGCCGTGTAATAAATGTTATTATTCCAGGTTCATTATAATCAGCTAACGAGGCGACAGCAGCAGCTGATGAGAGACAGCGAAGCCTCGGTGTCCCGGAGGGAACACATGGTGGTCCGCAGGGAGGCCCAGGGCCGCGTGTTGGACCACAACCCCCCCAACACCTCCCACAACGAGCTGAACCGGTGCATCATGGCACTGACCCGCAACGTACACAATGTACACAAGGTAACACACAACACACACACACACACACACACACACACACACAGGGGCGCAGGAGGCATTTTAAAAGTGAAGGGGACACATCTGGGAGGTATGTGCGTGCGCGTAGCGCGCGCGAAAAACTTTGGGCTATCCCCCCCACTTTTGGTGATATCCCCCCCACTTTTGCCCCGAGGAGGGGGGGACATATCCCCTCCACTTGAGCTGAATTACACAGTTGTTTTACGCAGATTTCAAGGCATTTTTTTTCTTGTTACTGTATCCCCCCCACAGTAACAAGAGGAAACGTAACTTAAAATGTGTTGACAAACGAAATTGCATTTCCATTATGCATCTGTTCAAAGGTACTTACATTGTTGCTTGATTTAAAGAACGACGTTATCGTTTTTTGGTTTTTTGACTGAGAATGATGTGAGACTAGCCTACACACACCAGCAGCAGGTCCAGCACCTGCAATGACGGTCTCCTTCTGCCACTGCCTGCCTGCTTGTCACTATCGCGTTGCATTAATTAAACTCATTCAGAACAGCTGAGCTGAGCTGACTGCACTGCACTGGTGGGACTGTGCCTCTAGAGGGCAGTAATACGCCTTGAAATGAGAACTACTCAGGGCCCAATTAAGAAGGCGGTAATTAACGCCCGTGCTAAGGAGATACCGACTGCCGACGATCGCGTTTGACGCATGAATAACGCTCAGCAGCTGATTATGTGATTTGCGATGATCGTAATTGTGCGCTCACCACGTGAAAAATTATTCATGAGTGTGTTTTCATGGAAACGTGTGAGGAAACCGATGGCATGACCGCTGTAGGTACATTCACCAATCAGAAGCTTGTCCGTCATTCCATTTAACTGGCATAAAACCAGAGGATGGGGGGGCTAATGCTTATTCACATATCACAGTGATATCATGCTTGTAAATATCTCACACTCAATAAGGTCTGTTTTATTAGAACCGACATTGTTTGCGTATAGAGAAAAAAAGGCGAGAAAGAGAGAGAGAGAGAGAGAGAGAGAGAGAGAGAGAGAGAAAAGGCTATATTAATATAATACTTTTTTTTGTCACGTCCACATATCTATTTGTCTCTCTCATCTCATGCCAGCGTGTCAGTTTGACATAGGCTGGCCTTGTTGAGTGAACAATGGACGCATAGTGGCCTATTAATTAATAGGCTACGGAACGGCGGCCTCCTGCCAAAAAAAAAGGGAATCTGATGGAACCAGTAGCCTAATTAAACGAAATAAAACATATCCCACCTGATTTAGTTTGATATTGAGTACAGTAATAATAAATACATTTCATTTATTATTTAGAAATTTACATTTGTAAAATTAGACCAAAAATGACAGAGATGTAAAAGAATAGGGCTGTTTAATTACTTAATTCAGCGCCTAGGTAATGGCAGCCAGACGTAGCCAGAACTGTAGCACATAGGCCTACTGTACATGTGTGTGTCCGAAAAAAACATATTTAGACCTAAAAGCTGTCAACATGCCATGTATAGCCTATAGTGCTTCGAGAGCTTTTTTTCTTTTCTTATTTGGCTAAATTGGCATGACGCATCGCGATCAGCGATCACGCATCTATATGAAGCAAAGCAAAACTGCAGATTGATTCCTCATAGATCGGGCAATTATGAAGCGATTTTAAAAATTTAAAGAGGTCCTGAACACTGGAGGGGATATCCCCCCCACCCAAAAAAAGTGGAGGTGTTAATCCCCCCCGTCCCCCCCTACCCCCTGCGCGCATGCACACACACCCACACACACACAACACACACACACACACACACACACACACACACACACACACACACACACACACACACACACACACACACACACACACACTCTAAACATAAGGTTGAGATGGGTTGTTGAGTTTGTTTTCAGTAGTATTCATGTGTATCTGTGTGTGTAACAGCAGGAGTTTATGTGTATGTGTATGTGTATCCAGTGGTGGAAAAAGTACTCAGATGTTTTACTTAAGTAAAAGGATCAATACTACAATATAGAAATACTCCGTTACAAGTAAAAGTCTGTAATTCAAAATGTACTTGAGTAAAAGTATGAAAATATTGGGATCAAAACACACTTCAAGTACCAAAAGTAAAAGTACAACATGTTTGAAAATAGCAGATCACAACATGCCCCACAACATGTCGCGATGCAACGCGTTGTGAGCTTGTAGATCGGCTATTTTCAAATAGCCTAGGTATAGGCTATTTTTTCGTTAATGCCCTACTACAGGGTTCCCCAATAGGCGGCCCGCGGGCCATTTGCGGCCCCCACCAACCCCAGTAATAATGGTGGTCTAAGAGCAGCAACAAAACTAGTATATCGTCATTGTCGGGTGGAAAACCCGTATCTCAAAATGAGTACGTTCTTTCGCAAAGTAAAGCTCTGTTTCATCAAACAAGGCTGTCGCACAAAAGTAGTGAAAACAGCAGATCTACAAGCACACACCGCGAGGCGTTGTGTGCTTGTAGATCTGCTGTTTTCACTAGTTTAAATCATTTTTAGAATGATAAATGCAAAACGAACGGTTTTGGACATTTTGATTTTCACCCGACAACGACGATATCTGAACTGTCACTGGAGTAGCGGGAACGCCACCGTCGCCCCCCTGCAATGTTGTGGCCCTCGGCTTGGTACCCTAGACATAATTTGGCCCTTGGGGAAAACGAATTGGGGAACCCTGATCTACTGTGTGTATCTATGTGTGTTACAGGTTATAACAGAGTGTGACCAGCAGGTGAAGGATCTGCTCTTGAGCAAGGCATCGTTGAGCGAACGTCTGCAGAACCACAGACTCCGCCTCCCTGACCTCCAGATGACCTGTGACACCCTGACCTCTGACCTCCACGACCTCCGGGACACCAAAGACCGGGTCTGTCTGTCTGTCTGTCTCTCTCTCTCGTGTCAAATGAAAATGTCAGATGGAATAGTGATTGTGAATTGGGGCGGGCTCCCCCTGAGTTAATGTCGAAGAGTCCTTGAGCAAGACTCTGAACCCCTAGTTGCTCCCAATGAGCAGGTTGGTGCCTTGCATGGTTTCCTCCGCCATGGGTGTATGAATGTGTGTGTGAATGGGTGAATGTAATGCACAATCTATGTAAAGCGCCTTGGATAAAAGCGCTCTATAAATGCAGCATTGAATTGCAGTCTAGTTATTATTAACGGTGAGTCAGCTCCCATTAACCTTTGAACCAAAGACGCCTGTGGACATCTTAAGGAAAAATACCAATAATAATATTAATGTGTCTCTACAGGACTTCCTCAGTCTGCTGTCTCTCCAGACTCGAGCCAAACACCTCCAGAAGGCCTGCGAGGGTCACTACACCCCGCTGACCTCTGACCCCTCGATGACCCCTGACCCCTCCCTGCAGCAGCAGACTAACAGAGTCCAGACAGTGAGGACCATCGTCCACTGTGTGTGTGAGCAGTTCCCCCAACACCAGGAGACACTGAGGAGACTGACCCTGGCCCTGTCCTTCCCAGCACCAGGAGAATGACCCTGTCCTTCCCAGCACCAGTAGAATGACCCTGTCCTTCCCAGCACCAGGAGAATGACCCTGTCCTCCCACCAGGAGAATGACCCTGTCCTCCCCAGCACCAGGAGACACTGAGGAGACTGACCTTCATCCTGTCCCCCCCAACACCAGGAGAATGACCTTGTCCCCCCAACACCAGGACCCTGTCCTCCCCAACACCAGGAGAATGACTCTGTCCTCCTCAACACCAGGAGACACTGAGGAGACTGACCCTCAGCCTGTCCTCCCCAACACCAAGAGAATGACCCTGTCCCACCCGACACCAGGCGAATGATTCTGTCCTCCCCAGCACCAGGACCCTGACATCTATGTGATGAGATCCAGTACAATCTTACTCTCAGACCAGGGGTCGGCAACCCAAAATATTGAAAGAGCCATATTGGACCAAAAAAAAACCAAAAGCAAATCTGTCTGGAGCCGCAAAAAAATAAAAGCCTTATACAAACCTTATAATGAAGGCAACACATGCTGTAAGTGTCTATTCATGGGTTCAATTTGTAGTCCTAAAGTGGCCATGTTGAGGACCAACACAGGTGTTTCACTTGTCTGATTGGCATAGAATTAATTTTCTACATCAATCAGAACACCTGTGTTGGTCCTCAATATGGCCACTGTAGGACTACAAATTGAACCCATGAATATTAGCTATATTAGCCTATTATCAAAATGACTAAGTGGGCTACAAATAAATAATGAGCATTCATGATGCACATCATGGAGAGAATGTTAAAATGTAATATTTATCCTACATTTTTTTTACAGCATTGGAAAACGTTTAGAATATTTGTGTCATGTCTGTCCTCCTACAGAAACCATATTAAAACAAAAAATAAATGTTTCCCCTTTCTCCATTTTCATACATTTTTGAAAAGGTTCCAGGGAGCCAGTAGGGTGGCGCTAAAGAGCCGCGGGTTGCTGACCCCCGTCTCAGACCATCAGATCTATCATCAGATCTATCAGACCATAGATATAGAAAGCTAGACACCTTATTGGTTGCTGCAGTTCATTGGAGCGAAGAGATTGGCTAATCACATTGTCTCTATTCCGGGACTTATCAATTCAATTCCACAGAGCATAGAGCTGCGCTCAAAAAGACCCGCCCCCATGCACCTGCCTCTGATTGGCCTACCGAACCTCCGTCTCTGTGACGCACGTGGAAGTGCTTCCGACAGAGTTCCGGAAACTTGCCCTAAAAATGTCAAGGACTTTTTTTTTCAGACGCCCCTGAGCCGAAGGAGGCATCTACCTTTCTATGTCTATGTATCAGACAGTATAAGATATCTGAACGTTTAATGTGACAACTGTTTCACTGTTTGTTGAGTTATATATATACTGTACATATATGAAGACACTTCTTTCTGATAAGAATACATTTATTAATGATAATAAAAATAAAACAGTAACACAATGAAGATTAAAAACTGAAACTCAGACATAGTATAAGAAGCATTATATGACTGAACAGTACTTTCCTGTGTGTTTTGTTTTTGAAAACTGCTAATAAATTATTCAATCATGAACACAGATTAGTATTATTGTTTGGTGTCCGGTAAGAACTTAACCCAGATGTCGTGACTCGTACGGAAGGCTCTGGGGTCTCTCTGTGTGAACTAGCTAAAGGTCTTGAGATGGTTTAATGTTGTTATAAGCTTTGTGTCTTGAAGACAGGTAACAAGTAGAGCAGTGTTTCTCAACCACTGTGCCTGGGGACCTTTGGTGTGCCCCTGAGAAGGGTCAAGTGTGCCCCTTGAAACTGCTTGAAAGCCAGTATTGTATTTATCATTTTAAAAAGTATTTAAACAGCCGATCTACAAGCACACAACGCCTCGCGGTGCGAGGTGTTGTGTGCTTGTAGATCTGCTGTTTTCACTACTGTTGTGCGACAGCCTTGTATGATGAAGCAGGGCTTTGCTTTGCGAAGAAAGGTACAAATTTGAAACTTGGAGATACAAGGTTTCTTCCCGACAGTGACGATATTTACACCCCCCCGTATTATGTTGGTGTGCCCATGGATTCTTGGGAAATGAAAAGTGTGCCCATGCAGTAAAAGGGTTGAGAAAAACTGGAGTAGAGTACTCTGACTAAGGCTGTCACGATTGTGACATTTTACATGGCGATTAATTGTCATTCAAATAATTGCGATTAACAATTTAATTTTGTTTTTGTCGTTGACAATTACATTTCTGTTTGGCTTGTAGGCTTTGAAGTTGCACATGGCAGATATGACACATAACCTAAATAAACAAAGAAATGAAGGACATAGGCCTACTGTATTTCACAACTTTGCACTATAAAAGAACATTGATAGTGGAAATAGCCGATCTACAAGCTCATTGATAGTGGAAAAATGTTTGAACTAAACATTTTTCAACATGTAAATGATTATGACGATTATCACAAAATAACTGTGATTATGTCAAATAATTGCGATTAGACAATTATGTAATAATTGTGACAGCCCTGTAGCAACTCATAATGTAATAACGGCTCATAATGTAATAAGGGCTCATAATGTAATAAGAAAAATGTAATAAAAACTCATAATGTAATAATCAGCTCATAATGTAATAAAAAAACGAGCGCATAACGTAATAATGGATTTTTCAATAATGTAATAATGTAATAATGTGTTACATTAAGAACCTCCACATAGGAGGCTCATAATGTAATAAAACTTCATAATGTAATAATGTATTTTTATTACATTATGAGCTGATTATTACATTATGAGCTTTTATTACATTTTAATTATTACATTATGCGCTTGTTTTTTATTACATTATGAGCTGATTATTACATTATGAGTTTTTATTACATGTTTTTATTACATTATAAGCCCTTATTACATTATGAGTTGCTACACACCCTGCCAACTTTGTTGATGAAGAATGGAGCAACTACCGGTATCTGCTAAACATGCAGCAAATTAATACATTTGGGAATCATTTAGCTGTACAAAGAGCATCCACAATGTTCAACATACAGTTCGTGATTGTATCGACACTGGGTGTTGGGATGCAACATCGATAATATCCCCATGTGGTCAGTATGACGACAGTCTGCCATTGCTAGTTCTGGGCCACTTTGCCGAAAAGGCATTGACACTAAGGCTTGCCCACCTGCCCCCGGCAGGTAAATAAAACTTTGGGGCAGGTGAAGTTTGCTTTCAGGTTGCCCGACCGGGCAATTGCTCATTTGAGAGGGGACACAACCGTCTATAAACACAACACAAGATATCTGTCTAAACACCTGAACGTGGCCATAAAAAAATATATAAAATGACGAAGTGTGAAACCATAGCAATCATAACTACCTAGGTATTTGGATTTGGAGGTATTGAAGTATGATTCAAAATTGTTATTGCGTTAAATTGAGTGGTAATTAAAATCTTACCTATCATTTTATAATGGACAATTTACTTTTTGGGCAAGTGTACATGACCTTTGGGCAAGTAGAACATGACCTGTACTTGCCCGACGGGCAAGTGCCTCTTAGACCTTAGTGTCAACCCCTGCCGAAGGTCATGGGGACCATTATGTAAGCCTTGATGGACCAGTCACACACTTGATTCAAAGAGCGCACCACTTTGATCTGTCCAGACCTAGGGCCAGAGTGAAGTACCGGGTCAGGGCCAGAGTGAGGGCCTTACGGCGAGAGTGAGGGCCAGATTTAGGGCCAGACCAGAGTGAGGGACCGAGTCAGGGCCAGAGTGAGGGCTAGACTTAGGGCCAGAGTGAGGGACAGATCGAAGTGGTGCGGTCTCCTATGCTTCCTGGACTCTTTGAATCAAGTGTGTGACTGGTCCATCAAGGCTTACATAATGATCCCCATGACCTTCGGCAAAGTGGCCCAGAACTAGCAATGGCAGACTGTCGTCATACTGACCACATGGGGATATTATCGATGTTGTATCAACACCCAGTGTCGATACAATCACAAACTGTATGTTGAACATTGTGGATGCTCTTTGTACAGCTAAATTATCCCCATATGTATTCATTTGTTGCATGTTTAGCAGATAGTTGCTCCATTCTTCATCAACAAAGTTGGCAGGGTGTGTAGCAACTCATAAATTAATAATGGCTTATAATGTAATAAAAACATGTAATAAAAACTCATAATGTAATAATCAGCTCATAATGTAATAAAAAACAAGCGCATAATGTGATAATTAAAATGTAATAAAAGCTCATAATATAATAATAAGCTCATAATGTAATACAAATACATTATTACATTATGAAGTTTTATTACATTATGAGCCTCCTATGTGGAGGTTCTTAATGTAACACATTATTACATCATTACATTATTGAAAAATCCATTATTACGTTATGCGCTCGTTTTTTTATTACATTATGAGCTGATTATTACATTATGAGTTTGTATTACATTTTTCTTATTACATTATGAGCCCTTATTACATTATGAGCCGTTATTACATTATGAGTTGCTACAAGCCCTAACTCTGACTGCCTCTGCTTGCATCTAAACTCAAGGGTAATGGCGATAAGTCAGCTATGTCCATATATGGAGTTATACATTAGACTGATGTCATTACTAGATGTCTTTGCTTGCTCCATATACGGAGCTAGATATCGTCCTGGTCCAAACATGGAGTTTATGAGGTCAGACCTAGATAAGTTAGTAGGATGTGTTGGGTAGCTCCATATATGAAGTGCCAATATTTAGTGCAGGGGTCTTCAACAGGGGGTCCGGGACCCCTAGGGGGTCCTTAGAGTTTCTAAAGGGGGTCCTCCAAATCTTTGTGTGATAGAAGCTTTTTTTCTCCTTTTCTATATTAAACACTTGAACCCTAGCATCCATATTCTGAGAACTTTAGCCGAAAATAGACGATCTACAAGCTCACAACACCTCGCAGTGCGAGGCGTTGTGAGCTTGTAGTTCGGCTATTTTCGGCAAAGAGGTTTTGTGTAGAGGGGAAAAAGAGCAGACTAAGTACAGAGTGATAGGTCAAGTTTATTAAGCATTGACGGTTCAAGTGGTTAAATATCTGGAAACACAAATTTACATGAACCCAAAATACACTGATGATTGTGGGTTGTGGGGTTCCCTGCTTCATCTCTCTCTCAACTAAGGGGTCCGTGGCCTGAAAACGTTGAAGACCCCTGATTTAGTGGATAACTATGGCTACCTATCAACTACCCACGACATGAAGGTGAGTGAGGGCCTTCGTGCGGACGTACACGCTTATGTAGGTTTCTATCCCTATGTCCCTTTTCTGACTGGACAATATCATGGAGGTGAGGTTTGGTCAAGCTTCATGTGACATCACTACACACACACACACACACACATATATGCAAACACACTTGCAATTTCTCAGAATTGCATCGTATTATTAGCAGCTTGAACAGCTGCCCAACAGATAGACAGCCGATGACATCAGGATCTCCAGCAAAGTGCCCCTGTTGTGCCCGTAAATGGTAAAAAAAAAAGAAGTAAAAAAAGGTAAATGGTGAATTTTATCCAAAGCGCTTTACATTCACCCATTCACACACACATTCATACACCGGTGGCAGTGGAAACCATGCAAGGCACCAACCAGCTCACCGGGAGCAACTTGGGGTTCAGTGTCTTGCCCAAGGACACTTCGATATGTAGACCACTGACCCCTCGATCATTGGCCAAACTTTTGAGTGAGAACATCATTTCCCAGCAAGCGCAAGCTCAACCTCCTGAGCTACAGCCGCCCCGTATATGGAAGTATTCCATTGCATTGCTGTGGTAAACGTGGAGAACGTGTGGAGAACACAAGAATACTGTGAAAAGAAGACAGAGAATGAATCCCTGTTTCTGAGTTCACAGTGAATTCTTAAAGGACAACTTTGTTTGTTTTTTTACAACAAGGGTTTATATTTTAGATTGTAATTAGAGAAAAGAAAAGATGAGCGTTAAATGTTTTCTTTTACCGCTTTCTATCGTTTTAGCCATTTTAATGATGTTGATTTCACTGGGTGGGGGCATGCGTACAAGTTTTTAGACACAAAAAGTCCATTCCCAAGATGCACCGCAATATTTCTTGGGCAGATGTGTTACTGTAAATAGTAATAAAGAAATTGGCGGCTTATTGTCTAAGAAATACATATTTTGACACTTGTACGCATGCCCACTGAAATCTAAATCGCTAAAATTGCTAAAACGATAGAAAGCAGTACATGAAAATATTTTAACACTCACCTTTTCTTTTCTCTAATTACAATCTAAAATATAAAGTTGAATTATTAAACACGAAGGATTCATGTCTCTCCTGATGCATTCGCTATAAAACACATCAAATGTGACAGAATTACAAAGAGAAACGTCATCAAATGAATATACTATAACACTGGAAAGACCACTGTTCATTTGGCATGAACGAAAACACAAAGCCAAGTGTCCTACATGTATTATGACTTTAAAGAACAAACACACAAAGCCAAGCGTCCTACATGTGATATGACTTTAATAAGATCATCTCCTGTATGAATCCATGTTAAATAAGGTCGAGGGAAGTGATATTTATAGGTTAAAACTTAGTTTTGTTTCATATCTTTGGAATAAAACTTCATTGAGTTAATATCTTAACCACTAGACCAAAAGGCTTTCCCTATAATCCTGGGGACACACTAGACCTAAGCTGAGGCAGTGAGACACTCAAGTGCAATAACAAATAATTAGCACAAACGTCTCAAATCAAAAACTGGCGTCGACTGCAGGGGTCTTTGACTGACTCGTTAACTCGCATAGTTTTAGGGTACGGCTCTAAATTATAATTCAAATAATTTTAATTCAAATAATTTTCATTTTTAATGGAGTGGTGTTTGGGAAACAGTAATGCGTCTAGGTTTTTACTGGCTCTACTGAGCTGCGGTTTACGGTTGCGTTTTGTTATCAGAAGTTCAAATTTGGTGGATTTTAATTGGTTGAAATAGAAACCACCGGGGTGACTCTTTGTCCACATTGTTTTATTATCACATTTTTATCCCACCATTTTGCAACCCATTTTTTCACCCACTGCCAATATCCTAAGCCAGGAGTCTTCAACAGGGGGTCCGGGACCCCTAGAGGGTCCTCTGAGTTACTACAGGGGGTCCTCCAAATCTTCCAATCCTTTATATATTAACAACTTGAACCCCAGTGTCCATATTCGGATCCAAAAATAGCAGATCTACAAGCTCACAACGCCTCGCGCTGCGAGGCGTCGTGAGCTATTTTCGGCAAAGAGGTTTGTAGAGGGGAAAAAGAGCAGACTAAGAAAGTACAGGGTGAGAGGTCAAGTTTATTGGCTAATGACGGCTCACATGGTTAAATATCTGAAAACACAAATTGACATGAATCCAAAATACACTGATGATTGTGCTGTCAAACAATGAAACTATATGGAATCTATGAAAGGTTGTCGGGGTCCCTGCTTCATCTCTCTCTCAACTAAGGGGTCCTTGGCCTGAAAACGTTGAAGACCCCTGTCCTAAGCTGTAATCCTGGGCTCTGCTCTCCCTCTGCCAACCTGGGGAGAGCCCCCAACTGAGCTCAAGCTTCCTTCAGTGCATGAGGAGGAGTGAGCAGGCCGCCATGTCAGTGTTCTTATTCTATGTTGTTGTTGTTTGTTTTGATGACATTGGTATCTCAACCTGAAAATGTATTTGAACAAATAAATATCACTTAAGGTGGTTGCACGCTGCTGCATTTTCTTCGTTGCGAAATGTGTTTTTCAGGGCAAGGAGAGAGAGAGAGATAGAGAGAGCAAGGGACCCAGTGGTCCGAAAATAAATACGAAACAGGCGGCAGTGTGCAAACGTGATTGACATAACGTGAGGTTGATTTATTTATTTACGTGCTCCAAAATTCGCTCCTATATTCTGCTGAAAAAACGCAGCAGTGTGCAACAACCTAAAGGAGAGTTTCTGGGTAAAATCGACCCCCATACCTCTTTAAATGTCTTCTTACAAGCTTGCAAGATGGTCCAGACACCCCATAGTCCCAAAGAAGCATTATATTCCATTTTTGATTGCAGCTTCTACCCGACCATGGCTCCATAATGGACTGCATTCATTCAGCTGTTCCTGTGCCCCTGCTTTCTACAGGTTACTGTTGTCCCGCGAGAGACGGCAGGATTTCAAGCTGAACGAGAGTCGAAAAGAGAAGCTTTTTGACAACAAAAATGGCTGCGCCCTGGAGAAGCTAATGCTAGGATGAAATATATAGTACGGGGAACTGATACGGAGCGAGAGATTGAATGAACGCGGTCCATTATGGAGCCATGGTCGGGTAGAAGATGCAATCAAAAATGGAATATAAGGCTTCTTTGGGACTATGGGGTGTCTGGACCATCTTGCAAGCTTGTAAGAAGACATTTAAATAGGTATGGGGGTCGATTTTACCCAGAAACTCTCCTTTAACTCCCCCGTTTAAGAGTTGCATTTTTTGGACGAAAGCATTTGCCACAAACCACAACTAAAGTCTGCGTTCCACTCCGTTCCGTGAGTTCTGGAACTGAATCTTTGTTCTATGGACATGCGTGCCTCTTCAGGTCAAGGCTTTTCTGCTGCGTGAGTCAACATGTGCCTCTTCAGGTGGTGATTCACAGTAAAGCTTTGTTCACAGAGCGTACAGCTGAAGGGTTTCTCCCCCGTGTGCACCCTCATGTGCCTCTTCAGGGTGCTGTTCTGACTGAACCGCTGGTCGCAGAGCGTACAACCGTAGGGCTTCTCCCCCGTGTGCGTCAACATATGCGTCTTTAAGTTCTCCGTGCGGTTGAAGCTCTTGTTGCAGACCGCGCAGTAAAAGGGTTTCTCCCCGGTGTGGGCGGTCATGTGCAGCTTCAGCTTGATCTTCTGGACGAAGCTTTTGTCACAGAGTGTACAACTGAAGGGCTTCTCGTTGGTGTGGATGCGCATGTGCGTCTTCATGTTCTCGTTGAGCGTGAAGCTTTTCCCGCAGACGGGGCAGCTGAAAGGTTTGTCTCCCGTGTGGATTCTCATGTGGATCTTCAGGTTGTCGTTGCGGTTGAAGCTTTTCCCGCAGACGGGACAGATGAACCAGCGCTGCCCCTCGGCGTGGTGAGACCTGGGAGCTCTGAGCGCGCCGTCGTCCGCCGCCGCACAGCGCGCCTCCCACTCCTCGCTGTCAGAGGAGATCAGCTGCACCTGGAACGTTGTTCCACCGTCCTGCAAGTAGACAAACAGTTAAAGGTCCCATGACATCAAATTTCTAACATCAATCTAACCTCAATTACACTAGAGCCCTGCACTGGCCTGAAATGTGGGGCCCGGTCCGGCCCTGGCCCGTGGAATTAAGGCCCGGCCTGGCCCCTGGCCCATTGGTGAGTTTCAGGAACGAGCCTGGCCCGGCCCGTAAGCCCGCCACCTTATTATTTAATTAATTATTTTTTGTGTGGCTTTCACTGCTGGTTGGCTCTTATCGGTGCGTGATACCACACTGAACTAAGCATAAATAATTATGTCAATAAGTTCAGGAGAGTTTGGACAAGGTTATTCTCTTGAATGCTGTCTTCAGGTATGGCATGGAAAGAGGGGGCATTTGCATTTCTTCCACCATAGTAAAAACTGCATTCATGGTCTGGAGAGGACACTTTTTACAGATGGATAAAAGAGCAGGGGCTCAAGCCCCCTTTGACCGTAAAAAATATGGACAGTGGGAACCGTCACGTGACGCAGTGGTTTTTTACCCTCGTATGGGTGTCTGCCATCATTGTTTTAATGGTACCCAGGGAATGCTATTGGCTGCCAGGGATACTTGGAAGCTTGGTGAAAATAAAGCAGACAAAGAAGAAGGAGGGTGGGACCTATTTTCTACAGTCTATATGAGCATACTCATTTTTAACGTCAATTATAAAATAAATGGGACCATATTTTCACAAAACGCATATCACGGTGATTGAAAGGAGACTTTAAACAAGCGAAAGGAACCATAAAGTATTTGTGACAATGTTTATTAAGGTAAGAAAATCTAATGTAAAGTTGGGGGGAAATGAATGGGGTCCAATGGAGAACATATTCCTTTTGGTACCAGTCTGCAGCCGGGGGGGAACAGCGACACTAGCGGCCAATCGTTAGGAACCTTTAGTCCCGGGGTTTTTTTCATGTTAGATCTGGAGAACTGCCCCCCCTGGTGTTCATACCAAACATTACCTTCATGAGTGTCGTTGAGGTGCTGGCCAGAGGCTCTTCCTCATTTTCCTCTTCCTCACTCTTTCCTGCCAGGAACGATGAGTCATCGGCGCCCCCTAGTGGCATCCCAACAAGCTCCGCCCCCTCACCGGGACAGACCAACTGCTGGCTGGCAGCGGGGGGGAGCGGGGCTAGACTGGGACCGGGACAAACCAACTGTTCTTGTTTGACAGAGGGGGAGTGCGGGTAGTCTAAGATAAAGATAATGAGAGTGAACCTTAACACTTTGACTGGCATACGCAAATCCTAAGTTATTTACCAGATTTTTGTCAGGAACACAAAACATTTGATTCTTTTCTGAGTAAAACATTTTTTTGAATATTTGATATTATACATTATATTTAATACATATTTGTGGACATAGAATCAGATAAAAAACATTTTTGCCCCAGGATAATGGATTTTGATTATCACGATAATATCGTAAATCACGATTTCTTTTGTCACAATAATCGTGATATGAAATTTTTATATCGTCCCATCCCTATTTCAATGTGTAAAAAGGGAAACAACCTGTGTATTTTCCTTTTGGTAATGGGTAAAATAGCGCATTTCTGAACACATTTCCTGAACGGCTATCGGTTACAAACCTATAAGGCCTGATGGTAACCGGTTAATACAATTTCTCCAAATGGCGATCCCAATCTATTGACCTTTCAAAGCTCCTGCTTCGTCTTTTATATAAACTCAGCACAAAACAAAAGGGAACTTGACTTCGGTCCATTATATCTCCCCTTTAATAATACCAATTTGTATTGTGTTTTATATCATTTTTATCTGTGATTTGTCACCTTTACGAGACACAGTTTGTAAGCATTGGGCATTCCTGGAATGAGCAGCACTGCCAAACGTGTGGGTAGCGCCGACCCAACATTTGCCAACATTCAATCCATTATATCCCCCCTTCAATTATGCCAAATGTTATTGTGTTCGATATCATTGTTATCGTTGATTCGTCACCATTACAACGAGGTACAGCTTGTAAGGATCTGGCATTTGTGGAATGAGCAACACAGCCAAACGTGTGGGTAGCACCCCTCAAACAATTGTCAAAATGGCCTGGCAGGCCTGCAATACTGTTCTTTTGGTGTTCACCTTTGTTGCTTGGAGCATTGAATGATTGCACTCTCCCACAGTAATAAGGAAAAGAAAAAACAACACATTTTGGCCATTTTTACACTTTGTTTATGTTAAGCCGGGTGGTTAAGCTCAGTGTCAGGGAAGCCCAAAACGAGAGTAAATGCCAGTAGAACAGTATATTGCAAGCCATTTTGGCAACATTTTGGTCGGCGCTACACACACATTTGGCTGTGTTGCTCATGCCCGTTGCTTACAAGCTGTACCTCGTTGTAAAGGTGACAAATCAACTATAACAATTATATAAAATACAATACAATTTGGTATTATTAAAGGGGGATATAATGGACCTAAGTCAAGTTTTTATTTTCTTTTTGTGCTGAGTTTACTTTATTTCATTGAAGCAGATCCAGTCTCTCCTGACCATTACATACGCCACACTAATAGTCCAATTCACAAAGAGTCTGTTTGAAGATTCATTAGTAGTATTCTCTGTTTAGTAAAGTGCTATGCACCATTTAACAGTTTATTACCTCTGTGAAGTTGGCACCCCATGAAAGAAAATAATTTCAAATCTTTATTTTGGCTTCAAATCGGGGAAAAAATCTTTAGTGCTGGATGTGCTCTAATTTGTGCCGTTGAAATCATTAATTGTGTTTTACGGCCCAATTCAGCACCAATCCAGCACTAAAGAATGACATCATGTGTATTCATGTTTTGACACAATTTGTTTTTATTCATGTGGTGCCAAATTCAACTTCGGAGGTAATTTTGTTTGACCATTTAAAGGACAACTTTGTTTTTTTACAACAAGGGTTCATATTTTAGATGGGTAACCCTTATTCTGTGTAAAATGACATAAAATGGCATGCCCCCAACCACTGAAATAAGAATCTCTAAAACAATAGAAAGAAGTAAATTAAATAATTTTAACACTCATCTTTTATATTCTTTAATTACAATCTAAAATATGAACCCTTGTTGTAAAAAAACAAAGTTGTCCTTTAACATAATATTTAACATAATATTTAACATAAAAATAAACTAATCAGAACAGATTCTACACTTGATATTTTAGCCAAAAGGCAGGGGAGAGTCGAGGCTCAATGATGTGCCACTCACTAGGTAGGGGTGGGCGATATGGAAAAACACAATATCACAATATTTTCCCAAGCTGTATCACGATACACAATTTTATCACGATCCTTTTTCACGTTGGTTTTTATGGTTATTTTTCAAGTTACTGGACAAAAACTAGACTCTCTGGGTTCCTTTTGGGAGGTCTAAATTGAACTTTACAAGTATGTAACTCTGACAGTATACAAATGAAACCAAATGGACCCTCACAGGTCCATTTGGTTTCATTTGTATACTGTCAGAGTTAAGTGGAGACCATGACATTTTAAAGTTTGAGAACTACTGATTTAGACCAAAATGCAGGTTTAAATAGTATTCTGCAATGAACCTCTGTATTAACAGGATCTTTTTACAAGGCTCCCTCAATTGTATCGCGATATATACGATACGTCTAAAAGGGCATATCGTGGAGACATTGTATCGTCCCAACGATAATTATCACCATATCGCCCACCCCTAGGCTCAATGATGTGCCACTCACTAGGTGTCCGTTCTAGCCAGATTGGGCCCTTGGATGGAGATGTAAAATAAATAAATTGTACAATCTGTTCACATACAGTGTGGGGATAGGGATGGACAGTGTATGTCCAGTTCCTTCTGTCATAGCAGTGAGTGTTGGGCGGAGTCAGGTTAATAGCTACCAACGTAATAAATGAATACATAAATAAATACACAAATAAATCAATCTAGTGATGAGTAAACTCACTGGTGTCCAGGTGATCTTCAGGTTCCTGTTTAATAGAAACACTCCTGGTTGACTCTGGACCAATCATCTTCACCGCTGCACTGGAACCTGGATAATATCATAATAAAATGTAATTCATCATACGTTATTCATGAGGACAACTAGAGAGAATATGCTGTATGATTCCATTAACAGTACAGAATGACAGATTGAACAACATGTTATGCTTAAAGGACAACTCCGCCATACTTAGATTGATCCCAAATGACTGTCCATGGGGTCTATTAGGTAGAAATGCCCCTGTTACCTATATATATATATATATATATATATATATATATATATACACATACATTTCTTTTTTTTTTTACTTGGGTCAATGCATTAATTTATTTAGTAAGGTATAACATTAACATCTCGCTCAGCGGCCATTATGCAGTGATAGGATCCCTTCAGGTTCATATGCCACCTCCGCTCCGTGTCGGTGGCATATTAGTCTCGCGTGGCCAGACTGTTGCCTCCACGATTTGGTCAAATGCTCCCGGCATACAGCCTGGTAAAGGGAAATAGAAACGATGAGTGCGAGATAAAGCGGAAGTGAAGCCCCCTCGTCACTTCCGTTTCAGTCTCACATCGCACACATTTATCATTATATAAATAAAAATCATATAAGCATGTTTAGCTTGCTGCTTAGCAGAAATGACATTTTAAAATATATTTTCTTGAGCGGTAATGCCCGTTTCCATTACTCGCCGTTAGGGAGCTGCTGTTCCAGACTCTATATAGCATTCAGAGATTGTGGAATAGTTGTCTGGCTACGCGAGACTAGTGGCATATCAACCTGTCGGGCTCCTATGACTCGATAATGACCGCTGAGCGAGATGTTATCCCTTACATAATCTATTATAATACAGATTGTTATGTTCTATAGAATCTGTTATAACAGACTAGGTCAGTGTTTCCCATTCCCAACCTTTTTTCTGCCAGGGCACACTTTTCATAGCCAAAAGATCCCAGGGCACACCTAGATATACGGTGTGTGTGGCTATTTTCAAAATGTTTTCCTCTTTCTTATTATTATTTTACAATTTGGCCAATGTTTTACCAGTTTTTGAAGCGGTGAAAACCGCTTCCAATGAGTGGCTTTGTGTGTCCCACGCCCATATATGGTCATTTCAGTCCAGAATGAACAGGTTTTTTCAAAAACAAAATGTGTGTTTCATGTCCATAATGGTCGTCTCAGTCCAGAATGAACAGGCTTTTTCAAAAACAAAATGTATGTCCCCTCATGTCTATATAGGGTCACTCCAGTCCAGAATGAACAGGTTGTTTGTGTCCCGTACGTCCAGAATATCAGTCCAGAATGAATAGGTTTTTTTCAAAAAGCAAAATGTGTGTTCCATGTCCATATATGGCCATTTCAGTTCAGAATGAACAGGTTTTATCTGTCCCGTCCGTCCGTCCGTCCGTCCGTCCGTCCGTCCGTCCGTACGTCCGTCCGTACGTACGTACGTACGTATGATTGGATACTTTGAGGATCGGTCAAGCGTCACATGACAATTCGTCCCTCCAGATAAAATCATTAATTCATTCAGAATATAAAGAATGTATAGATCACAGAGTTCATAACTCTAGAACACATAGAATAAAAGTTCACCGCTTCACTTCGAACCGAGGTTTGATTTTATATAGTTTGTAGATTACTTTTGATGCTGTAATGGTCATTTTTCCTTTCTTTCTTGAGGTATTAAAAAGGTTTTAAAAGTCCTTAAATTGTGACTTCACTGTCAAATTTCGGTCCCATCCTAATTTACAGTACACATTAAGACAGAATAAGACATAATAAAGCCATAATAAGAAATAATATGTTGGTAATTAGAACTAATATGTGTTATTAGACAGAAACAAAGACAGAATAGCAGAAAGAGCGAATGCATTCTCTGGCACCGGCACCTGCCGACCGTCAGTTCGAAGGTCAGTCGTGCTGCATCGCCGTCGAGGACCGGCGGCCGCTGCACGGAACTGTAGGTAGGACGAACTAGACTTCATATCTATCTGGAAAGTTCTGGCAGAAAACAGGTGTTTAATGAAATATCTCCACATTTCCAGGAGCTTCTTAAGGACATTATCATCAACCTAAACGTACGTACTGTATGTAGACATGGGGGATTCATTACCCCGCGACACCAGTTAACTGTGTGCCCCCCAAACAGAAGTTTTCATTTTTGTTCAGTCTAGCACAGGGAATGCTGTCCGAGTGCCACTCGTCATTATTATTATAACAAGTCTGTGCATGTTCATATCATGTATACGTTATTATTATTAATATTAATATTATAACAACGTGCTGTGCATGTTCATATCATGTATACCAGTAGTTGGCATGATGAGCCGTGTGTTTATTGTCTTGATAGTCAGTGTGCCAAATCAAAATTAACCCCTCCTATTATACTCACTCCCCAGTCCCTGTTTGAATAAATGTAGAATTATGTGCAGGATATTATTCGCGTAAATGTGAGGGGACTTGATATAATTGATCTAAAATCCTCCCTCTCGCGTACGGGAAGCGCTCACTATCCCGACTATCCGCTGTTCCGACATGGTCGGCAGGTTAGTTACTTAGCGTCGGCAGGTTAGTTACTTAGCGTAAGGCAGGTTAGTTACTTAGCGTAAGGCAGGTTAGTTACTTAGCGTCGGCAGGTTAGTTACTGAGGTAAGGTTTACTGAGGTTAGGTTTAGGGTTGGGGGTAGAGTTAGGGTTATAGTTTTAGTGTCGGAATACCGGACCGTCGGAACTCTGATGCGGACCCCTCGCGTACGCCCCAGACCACAAGTTTGTGAGTTGAAATCCCATGCACTGCATTACTTTTCCAACAACCGCAGACTTACTTTTTTCAGCCGATAACATCTAAACATAGACGTCGTTTGTTTAGACGTGTATTAAACGTCTAGTCTAAGTTTAGACGTCTAAAAGACCAATGTTAGGCTGCACCCACATCACCACTAAAAACGCAGGCATTCTGTCCCAAAGCCTGCTGTGACACACCTGTCAGTCACATCCAGAACCCTCCCCATTCCGCCTTCGATTCATCCGATTGGGCACAGGGGACAGATTCCACTCTCATAGGTACTTTGGTGTGGGTGCAACCTTAGACCAATTTTAGACTAGGAGTCTAGGTACCATTTAGACATCTACTAGACGTCAAATAGACCTAAAAATGATAGCTGCAGTGATTGATTGATTGATTGATTGATTGAAGAATGTATTAGCAGTTTGCAATAGAAAAAAAGTACAGTTTAGTGACAGCACAAATCACTGGTACGAGGTCAACTAATAGGGGATCCTAGAAAGCCTTACGGCTTATTTCCACAGGAACCACACTTTATGTATCTCATATGACATTGAAAGACAGACAGACGGATAGAAGTACTTTATGTAGGATAACATCAATTTCAAAAGCAGAAAAAGCATACACATCTTTCAATTACAAAAGCAGAAAAAAGGGGGTGTGAGCATGGGGGCATAGTCTATTTACAAGTCTCGAGTAGCAGCCGTCTGAAGGTGACTTTTCATACCAATTTTGAAGGAGGCTAGGGATTTGAAGGCTTGCGGAAGGGCATTCCACATGTTGCTGGTATAGCAGAAGAATGAATTAAAGCCTTGTGTGTTCATGTACAGACACATAGCTGCAGTGTGTGTGTGTGTGTGTGTGTGTGTGTGTGTGTGTGTGTGTGTGTGTGTGTGTGTGTGTGTGTGTGTGTGCATGTAACAGACACATACCTGCAGTGTGTAGCTTTGTGTCCACATTAAAAGCCATATCCAGCAGCTTTGACTGATGGTCCAGCAGAGTTTCTAGTGTCTCTATCTCTCTCTGGAAGAGGTTGCACATCCACTCTGCAGCCGCACTGAGGCGCTCCAACACAAACACTCTGACAAGAGCACTTTGTTTCTCCAAAACACACAATATGTCCTCTCCCACCACAGACGTCATGTGTTGATTGATGGCCAGCCGTACCGACTCCATTTGGACCATTCTATCTCCTCTGGGAGGCATTTTGGACACTTCTACTATAAATAAAACACTAATAAAGTATTTAATAAATCAACAACAACACAAACACAACAACACGCAACACGAGCGGCGGCGACCACACGATTACTTCCGGATCAACGGATCAACTTCCGCAGCGTGTATCTATTCTGCATCTAGCTTCAGGCAAGACCCACGTTCAGAGTGAACATTTTTAACTCAAATCTGTGCTTCTGGGGGGTCCCTGGGAACAAAATATTTTGAGATGGGGGTCCGTGGCAAAATACATATCATTTTGGGAGTCATTGACACGATGAAGTTTGAGAACCGATCCTAGTACAAATGTATTTTTTTTCTGTAAAAAACGTATGTTGCTATCAAGTGGTTCTCAAAAGTTGTCATGTCAAGGACCCCCACAATTATGTATTTTTCCGCGGACCCCCATCTTAAAATATTTACTTCCAGGGACCCCCCCATAAGCAAAGATTTGAGTTAAAAATGTTCTCTCTGAATGTGGGGTCTTGCCTTAAGCTAGATGCAGAATAGATACACGTGTCCTAGTCACTGCTGTGTCTCTGTCGCCCCCTGCTGGAAGAGGAGTGTAACCTATTATTTACACAGTGTACACATTTGATTGATTGAAGTATTATTGTCATTTTCACTGGTACACGGTCAACTAAAAGGAACCATTGAGATCTTTCTCTTTAACTCATATAAAATGAATGACAGACAGAACACAGTACTATGCAGAAGATATCAGGGGGGAAGAAATCGCACCCGTGCGAAGTGAGCTGTGCAAACACTACGGCAGATGTAATTTTATGTGGTTAATTAGGAGGAGGAGTAGCCTATGACAAGTATGACATCACTGTCAATATAGGAATATAAAACTAAAGATATAGCCTAACCAGTAAGACTCCCTAATCGGGAGATAAGCGACCGGTGGTCGCTTATCTCCACAAATAGGCCAAAAGTTTGTTTTACCAATTATTACACTCTTAGCAACCAACTGTTTACCATAGCAACCATGGTTTTTTACCCTAGCAACCAACTGTTTACCCTACTAACCAACTCTTTACCATAGCAACCATGTTTTTTACCTTAGCAACCAACTGTTTACCCTAGCAACCAACTGTTTACCACAGCAACCATGTATTTTTTACCCTAGCAACCAACTGTTTACCCTAGCAACCAATTGTTTACCATAGCAACCATGTTTTCTTACCCTAGCAACCAACTGTTTACCCTAGCAACCAACTGTTTACCATAGCAACCATGTTTTTTACCTTAGCAACCAACTGGTTACCATAGCAACCATAGCAACCATTTTTTTACCTTAGCAACCAACTGTTTACCCTAGCAACCAACTGTTTACCATAGCAACCATGTTTTTTTACCTCAGCAACCAACTGTTTACCATAGCAACCATGGTTTTTTACCCTAGCAACCAACTGTTTACCCTACTAACCAACTGTTTACCATAGCAACCATGTTTTTTACCTTAGCAACCAACTGTTTACCCTAGCAACCAACTGTTTACCACAGCAACCATGTTTTTTTTACCCTAGCAACCAACTGTTTACCCTAGCAACCAATTGTTTACCATAGCAACCATGTTTTCTTACCCTAGCAACCAACTGTTTACCATAGCAACCATGTTTTTTACCTTAGCAACCAACTGGTTACCATAGCAACCACTGTTTTAGACCACTGTTTCTTGCCGGTCTTATATAAGGGTCATTTGTGTACGGTGTGATGTCATACTGATGTCAGCAGTGTGATGTCATACTGATGCGGAGATATGAGCAGGGCAAAGGTGTGACGTGTGACCGACGGACGGCCGGACGGCCGGTGGAGGTTTTGATACCAGGAAAGAAGCATTTCTTCGACTCAGACCTTATCGCCAGGGTTGGCTTATAGCAGCTGTCGGTAGGACCATATATGGATTCTGTTAGTGTGGATCTCCTAACAGGGCATCATCTGGGATACAATCCCTTTTATGCCCATATATGGAGATCCCTAACATAATCCCTTTCATGCCCATAAATGGAGATCCCTAACAGAATCCCTTTTATGCCCATATATGGAGATCCCTAACAGCATCCCTTTTATGCCCATATATGGAGATCACTAACAGCTAACAGAATCCCTTTTATGCCCATATATGGAGATCCCTAACAGAATCCCTTTTATGCCCATATATGGAGATCCCTAACAGAATCCCTTTTATGCCCATATATGGAGATCCCTAACAGAATCCCTTTTATGCCCATATATGGAGATCCCTAACAGAATCCCTTTTATGCCCAGTTGGTTGCTAGGGTAAAAAAACATGGTTGCTATGGTAAACAGTTGGTTGCTAGGGTAAACAGTTGGTTGCTAGGGTAAAACCATGGTTGCTAAGGTGGTTGCTAACGTACACTAACAGACCAGCAACAACAGACTGTTGCCACAGCAACGTACACAAAGGTTTGTGTACACATGTGGTGTGATGTCATTGCGACCGTCAGGGAGCAGTTTACTATGAAAACCTCCACCGGCCGTCCGTCCGTCCGTCCGTCCGTCCGTCCGTCCGTCCGTCGGTCACACGTCACACGTCACACCTTTGCCCTGCTCATATCTCCGCATCAGTATGACATCACACCACATGTGTACACAAACCTTTGTGTACGTTGCTGTGGCAACAGTCTGTTGTTGCTGGTCTGTTAGTGTACGTTAGCAACCACCTTAGCAACCATGGTTTTACCCTAGCAACCAACTGTTTACCCTAGCAACCAACTGTTTACCATAGCAACCATGTTTTTTTACCCTAGCAACCAACTGTTTACCATAGCAACCAGATACGCAGAGCAGGGATCTCCATATATGGGCATAAACAGGTGACATCACACTGATGTCAGATACTCAGAGCAGGGATTTCTCCATAATATATGGGCATAAAAGGGATTCTGTTAGGGATCTCCATATATGGGCATAAAAGGGATTCTGTTAGGGATCTCCATATATGGGCATACAAGGGATTCTGTTAGGGATCTCCATATATGGGCATAAAAGGGATTCTGTTAGGGATCTCCATATATGGGCATAAAAGGGATTCTGTTAGGGATCTCCATACATGGGCATAAAAGGGATTCTGTTAGGGATCTCCATATATGGGCATAAAAGGGATTCTGTTAGGGATCTCCATATATGGGCATAAAAGGGATTCTGTTAGGGATATCCATATATGGGCATAAAAGGGATTCTGTTAGCTGTTAGTGATCTCCATATATGGGCATAAAAGGGATGCTGTTAGGGATCTCCATATATGGGCATAAAAGGGATTCTGTTAGGGATCTCCATATATGGGCATGAAAGGGATTCTGTTAGGGATCTCCATATATGGGCATAAAAGGGATTGTATCCCAGATGATGCCCTGTTAGGAGATCCACACTAACAGAATCCATAAATGGTCCTACCGACAGCTGCTATAAGCCAACCCTGGCGATAAGGTCTGAGTCGAAGAAATGCTTCTTTCCTGGCAAGAATTGCCCCTTTATACTGTAGGGCTCGTTTGTGTATTGTATCATATCTCCATATATGGAGACATAAGTTGCTCATGCCCAAATATGGGCTGGTGAGGTCAGACTTAGTGTGATGCGTAGGTTATCTCCATATATGGAGATTCAGCTTCAATGAGTAACCATGGCAAACTGTCAACTGCCCGTATGTCTTGATAATTGGTAAAACAAACTTTTGGCCTATTTGTGGAGATAAGCCGATTAGGGAGTCTTACTGGTTTCCTATACTGACAGTGATGTCATACTTGTCATTGCGACCGTTAGGGAGCAGTTTACTACCAAAACCTCCACCGGCCGTCCGTCCGTCCGTCCGTCGGTCACACGTCACACCTTTGTTTGTGTACGGTGTGATGTCATATATCTTCAGTATGACCTAGGACCTTTTCGTCATTAGCTTGATTGAATATTTAGATATTTGATGTAAATGTTACCAGGCCCTCCAGGCTCAGGGCCTCTCCCCACACACACCCATTGTAACTTCAAACTTCATTTTAACCATGATAGATTCATTAAAAACACCCATTATTTTTTTCTGGTGACTCATAATACCCTCCTAATATGTGAGCAGACCGTGTTTTTTTTATAATGTTTTTCATTTATTTTTTATAATAAATATTTTTTTTATTTCATTTTTTATTTTTTTATTTCATTTTTATTTGTTTGTGTTGTGATTTGTTTGATTTCTACATACTGTTGTTCTGCTTTGTGTGGATCTTATTTTTTATTGTGATGTTTTGTTTTATTACTGCTTATTTATTGTACAGCACTTTGTAACAGTTGTTTTGAAAAGCGCTTTATAAATAAATGTACCTTAGCTTACATGTAACTCAGTGTAAATGAAACCAAGTAATAATAATAATAATAATAAATTGAATTTATATAGCGCCTTTCAAAAAAAAACAAGGCGCTTAACAAAACAGAAACAAAACACATTATTGTCCAAAAGCTTGAATGAATAAGTGTCTCTTCAGTGCGGACTTAAAAGAGTTCAGTGTTGGTAACTGGCGAATCGCTGTGGGGAGGGAGTTCCAGAGGGTTGGGGCCGCCACACTGAATGCTCTATCCCCAAGGGTCCGCTTTTTGCTGTGAGGGACAGCGAGGAGCCCTAGGTCAGCCGATCTCAAATTCCGCTCCGGGGAGTAGTCCTTGAGGAGGTCCGACAGGTACTGTGGGGCTAGGGCATGGAGGGCTTTATAGGTGAGGAGGAGCAGTTTGTATGTGATACGGAACTTGACCGGGAGCCAGTGGAGGCGTTTAAGGGTGGGGGTGATGTGCTGCCAGCGTCTGGTACGGGTGAGCACTCTGGCAGCAGAATTCTGAACGTACCGCAGTCTGTCCATGATTGTGTTGGGGAGACCAAACAACACACCGTTGCAGTAGTCGAGACGGGAGGAGATGAAAGAGTGGATAAGTGTTTCAGCAACAGAGTCTGTGAGTGATGGGCGGAGTCTGGAGATGTTTTTCAGGTGGAAGAAGGCGGATCTGGTAACGGATTTGATGTGGGATTGATAGGAGAGGGTAGAGTCCAGGATGACACCCAGGTTGCGAACCTCAGTGGATGGAGAGATGGAGCAGCCATCCACCTGGAGGAGAAAATCTCCAACCTTTTGAAGTTGCACCTTGGGGCCCATGACCATGAGCTCTGTTTTCTTGCTGTTGAGTTTGAGTAGGTTGGTGGTCATCCAGGTTTTTATTGCATGCAGGCAGTTGACAATGGACTGTGGAGGGAGCAGAGTGGTTGGTGTAGTGGTGAGATAGAGCTGGGTGTCATCGGCGTAGCAGTGATAGTGTAGACCATGGTGGCGGATGATCTGACCGATGATCTGACCATTTGGTTTCATTTTACGCTCTCAAAGGTTAAAGATCTAGAAGGGTCCATTTAGTTACCAACTCTCCATCATTTACAAGCTCACAGCGCGGCACCGAGTGCCGCGCTGCGAGCTTGTAGATCTGCTATTTTTGAAAAATCATGAAAATGTGTGCAAGAAACCTATGTTTCCATTTCAGTGGTGCTCAAACTTTTTCACCCTAACCCCCAAGATGATATGTATTTGGCCACGGACCCCCATCTCAAAATATTTAGTTCCAGGGACCACCCAGAAGCAAAATTTGAGTTACAAATGTTCGCTTTAAGAAATACATAGCCTATATTCAAAGATTTTCACGACTTTTCAAAAATAGTAGATCGTGCCGCGCTGCGAGCTTGTATATCTGCATTTTTCAATACCTAAAGTTACTAGGGCCCCTCCACCTTGGGCCCTAGTGACTTAGTCCCACTTTCCCCCCCTCTTGTGACACCGCATAGAAAGCACGCAGAGACCGTCATCACGACAGCTGAGGTCACGGACAGAACGGCCCATATATAGTCGGGGACCCACAAGCCCAAAAGCTCAAGGAATAAGGTAGGACCTGTGATGTTCTGCCGTACTTTTTATTTCTGTTTTATCTATTAGTTTGGTCATTAAGGTCCACAGAATGAGAGGCCTGCTCTGCCGGAAACATCGCGAAAAGAAGTTATGGCCATTTGTATATCACTGTCCCATTGACTCCACTAGAAATATTTAAAAAATAAAATAAAAATCTGCTTTAAGTAGCATGTGAGGGGTCAAACTGGAGGGTTTTCATGATTCTGAATCCAATGCAAGTATTTGTTTTGCACAAAAAACATTCCTTGGACTTGAAAACAGACCAACAAAAGTGTGATAAGTGATGACTCATCACTGTGATGACTGTGAAAAGTGATGACTCATCACTTTTCATACTTTTGTTGGTTCGTTTTCAAGCCCAAGGAATGTTTTTTGTTCAAAACAAATGCTTTAATTGGATTCAGAATCATGTAAACCCTCCAGTTTGACCCCTCACATGCTACTTAAAGCAGATTTTTTCTTTTTTATAATATATTTCCTTTTAGCGGTGCTGTTAAGGAGAACAATACTTCAGTTCTGGAAAGAAGCACCAAAATTGTACAGAGTGTACCTCTTGGGTCATTCTTTAGAAAAATCACATTAGACACTTAATTTTCAAAATGTCCGCCGGTTTTAAAGATGGCCGCCTTTTCGGATATGTTTTACAGTACGCCAGCCAGTTAATATCGAATTTGCATAATATTAGAGTTGTTTTGTAGGTTTTAAAACATCCTGAGTTCATTTATTACACTTTTAAAGCAGCCAGAATAACCTTTCTGACTTTTGGTTGGGGTCTTTCCTCACCTGGGACCCCCCAGACAGACCCCTGAGCCTATTTCAGTAATCGCTCTGCTCCTGCTCCAGAACAATGTTAAATTATATCTGAAATATGCTCTGAAATAAAAAATGACTAGTAGCAAATAACAGAGGTCTTCCACGGGGGGTCCGGGACCCCTGGGGGGGTCCTCAGAGCTATTACAGGGGGCCTGCCAAATCTCGATGAGATCTTTTTTTTTTCTTTTTTTTTTTACATTTGAAACTTCGAATGTTTTTATGTATCCTGGTTTTATGTATTGTACTTTGATGGTTTATTAGTATTCTCAGTATTATTTATAATGTTTTTTGTGTTAAACAGTTATGGTTGACAGCTGTTACTGCAGGGATTGCAATAATGAAGGTATTGCAACTTTTCACTTTGGGCGCAGAACAACATTTCCATTTATTACACTGCACTCACACTGACAACGCACGCACGCACGCGCGCGCACACACACACACACACACACACACACACACACACACACACACACACACACACACACACACACACACACACACACACACACACACACACACACACACACACACACCTCTTTGTTATTGTCACCCCAAAACCCTCACCTTATCCTCTTATAGAGCCCATGGTCAATTACGCCCAAAGAGATTCACTACAATACAGTAATTTCAGACATGCAGGATATATTCGTCTTCATCATCATCATCTTCAATGTCCAACCTAATAGTGTTGACAGTCTCCACCATAGCATAGAGTGAAAGGCAGCTTATTTGAGCAGCTGCACCGTCCCTTACAACCTGCTTTGCAGACACATTTGATGAGCTCAAGTACTGCCTTTGGAGCAGGGAGAGCAAGAAACCTGAAACCTGGAATATACCCTCCACTCTCTGAATTCCATCTATTTTCTTCGATTGGTGGAAGCACAGGGAAATTTGTCAGGTATGATTTATCCTGCATTGTGACGGAGTTGGCACGGAGGTAATGTGGTAGCAGTGCAGCACGAGTTGGAGGTAGCATCTCACCCTCCAAGTTATTTGACAGAAATAGTTCCCATCTGAGTAATCCCAGGGTTGTTGGACCTTTTGAACTGTAAACATGGCATGCAAAATGTTCCGACTGCAATGTTGATGGAAGCTCACAATTTATAAGCTCAGGAGGAATGGCCAATGACCATGCCAAGGTCCTTGAAGCGGTTAGTGGCTTGGTCATCATCATCATCATCATCAAGTAGGCATTGACCCATGTCTTTTTGGTGATTCCAACAAATGTTCTTCCCCAGTCAGCACCTGAAAAACGATGTATGCAAAGGAACCCTTGACATTTGTAACATCAACTTGAACTCACTCGAATATATCAATTTCCTTTTTTTGTACCGGAGGCAAGGACTTGATAAGGAATCAGGGTATCAGCCTCTTCATGTGTTTGCACTTCCTCAAAATCATGTCCCTTGATGAAGGTATCGTATTATGATGCCTACTTTGTCATACCTGACAAATTGCCCTGAGCTTCCATCAATTGAAAAAATAGATGGCATTCAGAGAGTGGAGGGTATGTTCCAGTCAGGTTTCTTGCCCTCCCTGCTGCAAAGGCAAAGCTCCAAATGTGTTTGCAAAGCAGGTTACAAGGGACGGTGCAGCTGCTCAAACAATAACCTGCCTTGCACTCTCCTCCCTGCAAATGATATAGTGGAAACTGTCAACACTATTAGGGAGGACATGTATAGTAGTGAATTTCTTTGGGTACAATTGACCGTGAGCTCTTTAAGAGGATAGGGTGCGGGTTTTGGGGTGACGATAACAAAGAGGTGTGTGTGTGTTGTGTTGTCAGTGATAGTGCAGTGCAATAAATGGACATGTTAGACTGTGCGCCCAAAGTGAGAAGTTGCAATACCTTAATTCTTGCAATCCCTGCAGTAACACCTGTGAACCTGTCTTTTTAACACAAAAATGTTATAAATAATACTGAGAATACTAATAAAAACAGTTTCAAATGTAAAACAATATATATATATATATATATAAAAAGAACTTCCCCATCAAGATTCGGCAGGCCCCCTGTAGTAACTCTGAGGACCCCCTAGGGGTCCCGGACCCCTGTGGAAGACCCCTGGGTATTTGCTACTACTCATTTTTGCTTTCAGAGCCCAGTTACAACAACTTTAATGCTTCAGTTATGATCTAATTTAACATTGCTCTGGAGCAGGAGCAAAGCGATTACTGAGATAGGCTCAGGGGTCTGTTTGGGGGGTCCCAGGTGAGGAAAGACCCCAACCAAAAGTCAGAAAAGTTATTCTGGCTGCTTTAAAAGAGTAATAAATGAACTCACGATGTTTTAAAACCTACAAAACAACTCTAATATTATGAAAATCGGACATTAACTGGCTGGCGTACTGTTCAGAGGCAGCCATCTTGGAAACATGGCAGCCATTTTGATTTTTCAGTGTCTAACGTGTTTTATCATAGGAACAACCCCTAAGGAGTACTTGTGAAAAGTTTTAGGTTTCTTTCCACTTGTGAAGTATTTTAGTGCAAAAATGCATTTACCTGCCCCGCTTATTTCCTGTGTAGTGGAGTCAATGGGACAGTGAATATACAAATGTCCATAACTTTTTTTCGCGATGTTTCCGGCAGAGCAGGCCTCTCATTCTGTGGACCTTAATGACCAAACTAATAGATAAAACAGAAATAAAAAGTGCGGCAGAACATCACAGGTCCCCTCCCATTTTGAGGGACTGGATCCCCGGCTAATAAGGAAATAGGCTGGAGTATCGTGTTTGATACCATGTGAAGTGAGAAGGTGTGATTTGGGTTTAAAGGAGGACTGGAGGCCAAACCGCAACAATGCAACTATTGCTCCAAAATAGTTTAAAATAGTTAGTTCACCCCCGAAAAAAGAAAGGAATGGATGTGTTTAAATTTTTGTCGCATTCCTAAGCCAAATCATTTGATGACCAGCAGTGGTTCTATGGAGACACAAAGAGCCTGCTTTGTTCCCTATGGAGACACAAAGAGCCTGCTTTGTTCCCTATGGAGACACAAAGAGCCTGCTTTGTTCCTTATGGAGACACAAAGAGCCTGCTTTGTTCCCTATGGAGACACAAAGAGCCTGCTTTGTTCCCTATGGAGACACAAAGAGCCTGCTTTGTTCCCTATGGAGACACAAAGAGCCTGCTTTGTTCCCTATGGAGACGCAAAGAGCCTGCTTTGTAACTATGGGCACACAAAGAGCCTGCTTTGTTCCCTATGGAGACACAAAGAGCCTGCTTTGTAACTATGGACACACAAAGAGCCTGCTTTGTTCCCTATGGAGACACAAAGAGCCCCCTCAAATTATTGGCTTAGGAATGTGACAAAAACTAAATCAATCAATAAATCATGGGGGGCTATCCCTTTAAGACCATTGAAGAGTAGTTTAAGATCAATCAAATGGAGGCAGCAGACATCACTTATTAAAAGATTGTTTTATTCACAATAGAAGTGTAACAAATATAGTTTATTAAAAATCTTCCTGCTCATTAATATCATTGTAACCCATAAGTCCATAAAGATTTATTTATATATGTATATTTATATATAAATGTAGAGTGGCTTATTGGCCTGAATGGAATATTTACATTGGTTTCCTTATCAATAAGAACAAAGAAAGAAAAAAAAGTATTTACTCCAAAAATTAAGATATTGCATATGAAAAAAGAAAGAAAAAAAAAGGAAGAAAAAACTATGTGCAATGGAATGATTATCAGCAATTATTTCTTACAAGTTACATTTCTGCAGTTTGGTTTCAGAAATTTACATTTTTAAATCCATTTAAACTCTAAATCCATTTAAACTCTAAATCCAGATGTTTCACAACATATAAGTCATTGGAACAACAACAGATCATTAAAACACAGTAATATTTCAGATTAAAAACCAACACACGTTTTCACTTGTGGACAAACAGTTTGGCTCAATGTTCAGGGTTTAACAGCAAGGATGGGATGGTTCCCATAGCAACAACGTGGGCCGATTACCCATGGTTTAAAAATCACAGATTTGACCGATAGCTGACACCGATATTTGTTCATTTTGTGATGCGTTTCACCTTTTTCGTGCCAGGGAAATAAATATGCAATATTATGAAAAAAAGAAAAAAGAAAAAAACATAATTCAGAATCAGTAGCTTGGCAGCCAGAGCAAAACTGACGCTTCGAAAGAACGTGTAAACGTCGGCCATCGGTGAACGTCAACGTGTTTGCAGAGGTGCCGACATGGAAAGTATCGCCCGTTGTCTGGTTGCAGCCGTGGTGGAAACCCTAAACTCTGGTTTTACACGTTCTCACATTCCTCGGTGAGAGAAAACAATGCTCTTTAATTCATTCGTTTATTAAAGAATGGATTTAATGTCATAGGTGTATTCACTTATTAAATAATGGATTGTCACTCAGCCTTTTTTAGTACCGTTTTTTGGAATCTGCAAAGCAGCCGACGTCTCGCGACGCCGACTCTACGCCAGCGCTTCTCAACCCGCCCGCCTGGGACCCTAAATTGGGCCGCGAGGCGTTCCCGAGCTGGGGACCACGTATATTTTTATTATGTGGGGTTGTTTCCAGCCCTGATTTCATGTTCAGAAGAACAATGTTGAAAAAATAAAAAAAATAAAAAAATAAACGCTCATTAATAAAACAGGGTCTCACGTCATTGGTCGATGCCAAATGTCACATGATGTCCCATGGTTCCAACCAGGTGAGAAGGCTGATCTAGAGTCCACCGCGGTAAAACATGGTGTTAAAGGTTTAGTATGTAAACAATAAAACATATATTTGACCCCTCGTTTCCCTCTGTGTGAGCATTCATCAGCCACTACAGACTAGAAACCTTCTATGGATTCCACTATGGCAGTGGTTCTCAAAGTGGGTTCCTTTACTTTAGAGGGGTCTAAATTGACCCATACAAGGCTGTAACTCTGACAGCGTACAAATGGAACCAAATGAACCCTTACGGGTCCATTTGGTTCCATTTGTACGCTGTAAGAGTTAAGGGGAGACCTTGAAATGTCAAAGTTTGAGAAACACTGCACTATGGGAATTCCAACACGGAAGACATCGCCGGGACAGGGGAGGATAGCGCCCCCTGGTGGCCTGGGATGTCAGATAACTGCTCTATGGAGGGAAATGACGGGTAAAAAAAACAAACAAAAAATGTATTTGTTTTTTTTCTACAGTATGTAAACACAGGACAAAGTTACATACTAGGCCTTTAAATGTTTACGGTGCGTCCAGGTCATTTCTAGCGGTTCGCCGGCGTTTGCAGATTTTTGGACGCTCGTCCGTCGGCAAGTCACAGTGTAAACAGAAAAAAAAAAGAAAAAAAAAAAAAACATTTCATCAAAATGTCTGACAACAACAAGCACTGTGATCTGGCTACACGGCCAGGGACATGCTGGGCCCCTGATTCAGCCCGGGAAAAAAGAGTTGGAGAGGCCCTCATTGCACGCTATAGAGAGAGATCTCTTTCTATAGCGCTATAGAGAGAGATCTCTCTCTATAGCGCTGCTGCTACTCAAAGATTTGCCGTTTCAGATCAAGACAAGTGACAAGCTAGTGGGCCAATTACATGAGTTATATTTCGTTGTTGTTGGGTGGAATTGTGGAAACCTTGTACATCCAAAACCGTTTGTTTTGTATTTATCATTTAAAAAAATGATTTAAACTAGCGAAAACAGCCGATCTACAAGCACACAACGCGAGGCGTTGTGTGCTTGTAGATCTGCTGTTTTCACTACTTTTGTGCGACGGCCTTGTATGATGAAGCAGGTATGCTTTGCGAAAAAATCTACAAATTTGAAACTTGGAGATACAAGGTTTCTGCTCGACAGTGACGATTTACTTTGTTGGCCGCCCAGCCCCCAAAATGGAATGAAGGCTGGACCGGCTGGGAATGAATGAACCGGCCGTTCGGGAGTTGTACTGCTTTTCCCAATGGCCAGCACGTCCCTGGTTTGCTGCTAAAAGTCTGGTCCTGGGCCCCAGGAGGGGTCCAAAGGGGAACCTTTACGGGTCTGCAACTCTAAACTTTTTTTTTTTTTTTTTAATCTTTGGACCCCAATCTAGACTCAAAAATGACCAGTGTTCATTCAGTTCTGAACAAATGGAACGAAATGTGGGTCCATATAACGTAACGTAGTTACTGTGTTCCCCAGCACCCCTTAAACACGCTACACGCATGTCAACACGCGTGTCAACATCTGGCCCCTGTGCTTTAGGGACACTCCCAATGCTAATGCTAAAGGTCGTTAGCTGGTAACGACGCAAACAAAACATATATGAAACTATGACTATTTCCCATCAAACTTGTGTTTTCGGTGAACGCCTCCTTCGTACAGGTAGATTTCTTTTGTTCACGAGGAAGAATTCCATCGTCGTCACCTGGTTATTTGACGGCGCTCGTGACACAAACAGCAGTTAAAAATAATGACAATGTTTTTAAAAAATGAAAAAAATCTGCTCCTGGCCGCTGTGTACAGCAGTGGTTCTCAACCTGTGGGTCGGGACCCCCAGGGGGGTCCCCAAATTATTTTGGGGGGTCCCCAGATGTTTAGCTAAATGTTAACATTGTTTTCTCACTCAAGAGTAAACAGACCAACATACAGTATAAGTGTATACAGGGTATCTAAAGTGACAATTTAAGGACTTTAAAGACCTTTTCAGTACCTCTGGTCACACTTGAGTCAAATTGTCAAATATTAGAGGCAGAAATTCGTTGGCGTTGTGAGCATGTAGATCTGCTATTTTCACAATGGCATAGATCAAGTCAAACTAAGGGTGCGTTCGGAAACCCGCACCGGGTGTGTGCTCGGTGTAGTGAGTGCAGTGGGCGTGTCGTTGTATAGTGCGTTCAGTGTGGCTTATTTACGAACGACCAGTTTTAAGAGGCAGCTGTGTGCTTTTTCAGTAGCCTAAACTTTCTGAAAAGCAGCAGTTGCTAAGTATGCTAACGTAACGTTGCTATTGAAAGGAGATGTAATTCATAACATTGGCACACCTGCTGTTAGTTTACGTTAATGTGTGTGAAACTATCAAGGCCAAACGACCAATTAAGCTGCAAATGCTGCATTTTGCGGTAATTTCCTCCATTGTTCACAGCTGAGAAGCAAACCAACCAATCAGAACACCGAACCACCGCACCACACCGCCTAACCCCATCTTCTGAGTAGGGTCGGTCAGTGCGTGCACTCAACACACCAGTGCGCCGCGCACTGGATTTCCGAACGACAACGCACCAAGTGCACCGAATAAACGAACGACAACATGGCACACCAGTGCGTTGAGTGCGCATTTCCGAACGCGCCCTAAATGTAATTACGACTCCTACAATTCCAAGTGCTTGTGCAGGGTGGGGGTCCCCAGTTCAAATATGATTATTTTGGGGATCACAGCCAGAAAAGGTTGAGAACCACTGGTGTACAGACCTTAAATCTCCCATAGCTAGCAACGCTAAAGGCCATATCATGCTTTGAGCGAGCGGTGTGACCCAACAGGTGGCGCTAACAACGTAACGCTAGAGGAGTTGTGAGCGTTCGTATACTTCCTGCCACTCAAACCCACACCACAGTGTCCTTGCGTACGATCTTCTCACATCTGGTGCATCTTTCCGACCAATAAGCACGCGTGAAGTGTTTGATATAGATTCATCTGCGACCACCAGGGGGCAGAATTCCCCAGGTAGAAAAAAAAGAAAAAAATCTTGTCATTTTTGGACGCTGCTTAAAAGTCGCTTAGCGTAAACCGGCCTTCCCACTCTACCTGGTCATGACTACCCCGAACCACACGAGGCAGCGGTGTGACCACAACATCCTCGTCTCTTCTCAAATCTATTTTTTTTAGTTTTTGTCTTATCTTTCCGATAAATATGCCAGAAACGCATCAACATTTTTGACTCTTTGTGCTTTCCAAAAAGAATACATACATACATACAAGTTTATATCGAGAAAAAAAACAACAAGAAAAGAAAACAAAGAATCCTCAATAATTGTCACTTCACATTGGACGGTTACATTCAGACTAATTTGGTTCCAACACGCCCCTGCGGGGGGCGCTATAACCTGATTGAACACACATAAAGAGATCATAATGACAACGGTCACAGCGATAACGATTCCGACGCAACGATCATAAGAATAACGATGTGTCTCCCAATGTTTCCAAGTCTAATTAATTACTTACTATTGAATAAATTAACATTCAGCATAAATCAATGCGCACGAATACATTATGTCACATGACTTTGTCCTTTAAGCCACGCCTCCAGAAGCCAAACTAAACTAAACGTCTGTTAACACCCAGGTGCATTGTGGGTACTAACAGCCTGGTGCATTGTGGGTAATATGAGTATGGATATATATATACCAATATGATGACAAAATGTTAACAACTTTGACTTTTTCATGATTGAATGGGCCAATGAAATGATTTTTCCCACTGAACTAATCAGAAAAAAAAGTTATTTGAAAAAAATAACATCTTTAATGAACGCATATTTTTGGGGGATCAATTTTTTTCTCTTTTCTTTTTAACAAAGACTAGAAATAAAAGCTTCCCGTGGGTGAACTAATTAATCAAGCAATTCATGAATTAAGGTGTTAAATAATTAATTAGTTGATTAGTTAATTCAGGTCTCTCATTGTGAAAAAGTATATTTATTATCTTTGTCTTAACGCAACATAATCCTGATCAGAAAAGCAACTCATCGAAATATAACTCTTTTATTTTAATTTAACCGTATCATGTTTCTGTAGCTACGATCACTTAGAAAGGTGTTTGTCAAAGGTCAAGTTGCATTGAACTTTCAAACAAAACCATTCTGTCTGTACAGTCAATGATGGATTTGACTGTAAATGATTTTATGTAATTGTACAAGCTAATATTAAAGATGCGAGCCTTTTCCTTTTTTCAATTTGGCCTACATAATTTTAACCAACATTCAAAACGTCGGAAGACTTGGAGGTCTACATTTATCTCCCCCCTATTTGAGTGATTTTCCGATATAACGTAAAGCTGTTTATTGTCTTTTGACTTTTTTTTATCAAACGAGTGTAGAGACACTCAGAGGAAATAATTGGTGGGAATTATGGACGGAAAGGCGAACAGACGGACAGACAGACAGACAGTTGCTGTTCGCATCTTTAAAAAAAAACAAAAAAAAAAAAACAACAACAGACGAACACCAAGGTCATGTGACTCTGACGGAGCAGTCCCATTGGCTGCCGCTGATCAGTCACCATTGGCTTCGCCACCCCCCCACCCCCAGTCTTTAAGACTGCGAGAGCAGCAGGTCTACAGACAGGGGGCGCTCTCGTATCCTAGATGCGCCGAGCGTCAAAAATAACATCTTTGTTAGGTGAAGAGATCTGTTGTAGGAGGAAAGGGGGGGGGGGGGGGGGGGGGGGTCCCAGGTCATTTAGGGGTCCTTGAGTGGGGTTTCCAAATGGACCCTTACAGGTTCTGTAGCTCAGAGTTTTTTGGGTGTCCTTGATACTAGGAACGTTGTAGAACCACTACTCTGGGAGTAGTTAGGGTGGTCCCACGAAATGCTACACCTGGGTGGGTGGGTGGGTGGTCCTATACTTGGGTGGGTGGGGGGAGGGGTTGGGGGGTCCTACAGGGATGGAGGAGGGGTTGGGGGGTCTCTCTTAATGATAGGCAGAGGGTGGGGGGTCCTAAAGCACTGGGGGAGGGGTTGGGGGGTCCCTTTTGATGATAGGTAGAGGGTGGGCTTCGGTGTTGAACACCCAGTGGTCCAAGGGGAGGTGGGGGTCCTACGTGACCGCAGTTTTCCCGGTGAACCTGAGCGCAACGGTGGGGGGCGGCGCGGGAGTGTGGGGAACACAAACCACTGACTATTGCCGATGATGGAGAGGTTATAATATAGCTTTATGAAATGAGAGGCAATCTTGACGATTTCGTAAGAGACTCGTCGCCAATTGCGAGATATTAAAAGTTATTTGGGGCCATGATGATAACCTCTTCTTCCCACTAGGCCTACTAGACTAAGGATTTATAGCTTACAACCACAATTGTTCACGTGTGGAAAGATTGCGGTTTCACTAGTAGGCTAGTGTAGGCTTAAGGGGAGCACACACTGGACGCGATACGCGTTGCGGTATCGACGCACGTGAAGTGCCCCGCGGTAACCCCAACTGGATGCGGCGCGCTACCATACAGCACATCCATTCCCCCCGGTGGGGAGAAGCATGGGAGAACATGTTCACCGCGCGGCAACGCTGGAAAAATAGAACAGCGGCGTATCGGCGCGGCAGGCGAGGCGGCAGACCCGCGGCTGCGTGCGTCTGACGCCGCCGGTGTGGGTTAGTTCATTGAAAATAATGGGGCAGTATTTTTTGACGCACCGCTTCCGCGTCCAGTGTGTTCCCCTTTAGAAGCCTTTTCAGAAGTTAATTTAATGTTTTCCATTTAATGATTTCCTTTATCCTCATCTAATCTTGCGCTAATGCACGCAACTGTTTTCGCCAGGTTTTAAGGTCTTATTTTAGTTTAGTTTCTCATAAGCTCGCGACCCTCCCTGCCCATCGGCCCCCGCCGTTGCGCTCAGGTTCACCGGGAAAACTGCGGTCGCTAGAGGGTGGGCTTGCAGTGTTGAACACCCAGTGGTCCAAGGGGAGGTGGGGGTCCTACAGGGCTGGGGGAGGGGTTGGGGGGTCCTACAGGGCTGGGGGAGGGGTTGGGGGGTCCCTCTTGATGATGGGCAGAGGGTGGGCTTCGGTATTGAACACCCA